>NC_143511.1:52057224-52657224 GCF_031878675.1 Megascapheus bottae | reverse complement strand
CCAGTGTAATCCTAGCTACTCAAGAGGCTGAGATCTGAGATTGGAAGCCAGCCTGGGCAAGAAAGTCCATGAAACTCTCATCTCCAACAAACTACTCAAAAAGTTGGAAGTGGAACTGTGGTTCAAGGGTAGAGTACTACCCTTGAGCAGAAGCAGCTCAGGGAGAGCTCCCAGGTCCAGAGTTCACATTCTTAGTCTGATTGGCCAAAATAAATACGTGCATATATAAATAAATAAAATCTGTAAAATTGGTTATTAACATTATGATCAAAACCAGAAATTTCTGCTTCTGATTATGAAAGACAAGCAATTTGACTTAACCTCTGAGGCCAACTGGAAAAGAATCAAAATAACCTAAAGTAGGGCCGGGGGGTTGGCCTAGTGGTTAAAGTGCTTGCCTAGCATGCATGAAGACCCGGGTTCGAATCCTTGGTAACACATATAGAAAAAAGCTGGAAGTGGTGCTGAGGCTCAAGTGGTAGAGCTCTAGCTTTGAGAAAGGCCAAGGACAGTGCTCAGGCCCTGAGCTCAAGCCCAGGACTGGCAAAAAAGAAAAAAATAACCTATATATATTTCCGAGGAAGGAATTATAGCTCCAGATGGAAATAAGATTGATCACCTGACTGTCAAGAGTAAAAGGAGATTCAGTGTGAGGCTGGACTATTTTTTCATAATCACTATTCCATAGGAAAATCTACACTAACATAATCCTAATTAAATTGAAATAGAAAAATAAATAATACAGCTATTCTAGAAAATGGTTTCAACACTTATCAAAAATGCATAAAGACTCCAGTATAAAGACATGCAAGGTATGGATTAATTTTACAGAGAGAAATAAGTTTGCGATTTTTGTAAAAAGTGGTATGCATATGGAAGTGAATATATAAAAACAAACATAGCAAGAGTTTATGGCTGATGTTTTAGAGTCATTCTTCTTGGAATACTTTAATATAATGTCTTTTCTTTTCACAAGAAAAAACTAATGAGCCAATTTTTATTATTCTATATTATTGCAAATGAGCAAAGTGCATAGGAATGATTAAAATGGAAACCATTAGAATAGAGAACACCATGACCTCTTGCTCATGGATAAAGAAACTGACCTTCAACATAGGAGAAGGAAATAAAGACAAAAAAGAAAACTACCATGTATTAACCTAGTAACTTTGTTCATATCTGCCAGAGAAATGAGACCGGAAACAGTGACAGGCCCCACTGACCTTCCCAGGTACCTATCACACAGTCTAACTTTGAGGCTTCAAATAAAAAATGCAGTCTATTGTACCTGACAGCAAGCTTTACACTTTCATTATGCATATAATATCTAATAGATCTTTTGAAATCATTACCTGTCAAGAGGGGAAAAGAAAGGCAAAGGGAAAACCTTGAAAAGTAGAGTTTGTCAAGGGTCAAAGTAAATGGCAATATACTTTAATAAGCAATAATCTCTACATTATTTCTGGGTGGCCTATACACTCAGTGGACTGTGGTAGCATAGATTGAATTACAGAATAACTTTGTGGTGGCTAAGAAATACCCTTATGGGCTGTCTCTCTTTTCATTAGTTTATATGTAGCTTAAAAGAAAGTGAATGCCATTCGTAATGAAATAAGCCATAATAATAATAATTTTTCAGCTACAAATCTTAAGACATATTGCATGTTTATGCTTGTTGATATTTTTATGCTATCCATGTCATTTTCCCACATACTGATAGATAATATTGAGAATTAAAATGTGAATTTGCAGCTTTTCCATGCTCCATATATAAATAATCAGTGTTTGCCAATCAGAGAGTCAAAACACATGCATCACAAAATGAAAGTTTTGCTAGGGTTGAGGAGGACAGAAAACCATTTTTCAGGTAAATAGCTCTAATCATATTTCCTGCCAGCCAAACAACAGGAACTGTCTTCACAAATAATCTTACAAGTGGGAAGATAACACTTCCTATGCCTCCACAATACCCAATGCATCACAACGTAATGGCAGAATAACTTGATGTAGAGATAGAAATGAACAGAGTTCAGGATAATGAGAGTCTTGTTTGTGCTGTATTCTAAAATCTTTTGTTATCTTTTCTGAGTCTTGAGTTCTTGCCATTCTCATTGCCCTATAAGAAGCTAACTATAATATTCAATATAGTCCCCAAAGTTATGATTAATTTTACATCCTGTTTCTATTTGGAAATAAGTTTTCCCCTTCTTTTGATAACATACATGAAAGGAGCAAAATCACTGCAGCTTGCGTAAAAGATCAGCAGGTTATTAAGTTTGTATATTTAACAAAATTTCAATGTGGTGGACTACAGGAAAGCCTTCATTCTTCCTCACATTACCTCTGACTTTCATGTTTCAAAGTACCCTTGCTGCTCGCTTTTAAGGGGTCTAAGAAAAAGATTTGTCATTATGAATAATTTTTAGCTGTAAAAGAGGACAAAGTAACTTTTCAAGACATTGTTGGTATTATGGAAGTAAGAAAAATACTTTGAATTTCAGACTGCTGAATGGCTTTTAGTCAATAGGTTATCTTCCTTTTGCTGATGGATATTTTTCTGGTGAAAGATTGCACATTTTGGCACAGTCAGTATTCTCAAGTTCCCCAATGTAACAAATAGGTGACACAAACAGGAAGTCTTGGTTTTAATTAGAATTGAGGTGAAAATTATTAGTGAAAAAGGATAAATGAAAGACTAAAGGCATAGGCTCTCTAAATAAAGTTCAGGCTTTTTAAAAAATAGTTTTTACTAATGTGTTTTACTTAAGAAGGAAGGAAATTTTAGATTTCTGCATTCACATGACAGTCTTAAATGCTCAAAATGCCTATTGATTTATCTTGGCAGCTCTTTTCAGTTTCCATGAATACCAACACTAATTTACTCCTACAACTATCCATGTGCATTTATTTATTTCTTATATTTTTGTCAGTTATGGGGCTTGATCTCTTGGCCTGGGCAGAGCTCTTCAGCTCAAAGCTCTTATTGCTCTATCACTGGAGCCACAGCACCACTTCTGATTTTCTAGTGGTTAATCAGAGATAAGTGTCTCATGGACTTCAGTGCCTCCTGAGTAGTTATGATCACAGGTGTGCACCTCCTATTCTCAGCATATAATTTTATCTTACCAAATAAAACTCAAACTAAATTTCTACATTTTGAATGTTTCATTTTTTTTTAGATTTGGGTACTTGCTAAGAACAATGTAAACTAAGCTTGATCTATAGATATATAAAGATTCTTAAAGCCAGACAAAATATAGCTGCTTGGGAAGTAAAGATTGTTGGGAATGTGACTTGAGGCCAGTCAGAGGAAAAAGAAACCAAAAGCTCTGAAGACTCTCTGTGGTGTCACCTACTTGTATCTCAAAGAAATGGGGCACAAATAGGAGGATCGCAGTTTAATACAACATAGGTACAAAACAACATTTTGTATCAGAAATGAACCATTACAAAAGGGCAGCTGAAATGATAGAGCACCTGCCTTAAAGTGAGAGTCCAAGTTCAAAGCTCAATACAGGTAATACAAAAAATCTAATGTATTTGACTAGAAAAATACTATCACACATTTTCCTTATAATTTTTCAGCTTTCTATACTCTTTACCAGCAAAGTTCAGTAACATTTCCATTTCTGCTTATTAATTACTTAAATCAACTCATTTAAACTTATTATTTATTACACAATAAATGGTATTATTTGGCATATAAGATATTAGGACTTCAAGGGAATTCTACCTAATATGAATACATAGCCTAATGGTTCCCTTTGCATTTTTGTGTACATGTCACATGTAAAATCCATACAAATATGAGATAACATTTTCATTATTACATAATAATTTAACTGTGGAAATATTATAGAAACTACCTGTAATCATTGAGAAATTCCTTCTTACTGAAACCTCTTACATTCAAGTAGTCTCCAATTATTTTCCAAACAGACCATACATCATTTTGTATTATATACTAGAGTAGCAGTGTCTGTATAATTACACAGTGACTCATGTATAATGTTGCATTTGGAACTGTCTCCCTGCCCACTCATCTCAGCAAATGCTAAATAACAATAAGCATTTCAATCAGGAAACCCAGAAGGAATCGTAAGTACAATAGACTAAAAACTCGATATGCTATAGTTCCATGGGAAATCGACTTTATGGAATGATTGTCTAAATTTAAACAAAGTATTTCATGCATATTGTAGAAAAATTACAGAGACAACAGATAGGTAACAAGTATGGGGGTTATGTACATACTTCTAGACAAACTTTATGAAAAAAGCGACTTTTCCAAAAATTACACATGGAGATATGAAGTAATTTGTGATGAGTCTTAAAGAATAGCTTGTTCACAGTTAATTTTTTTTTCAGAGTTCGGGCATGGGAATTGAACTCTGGGCCTAGGTGTTGTTCTTGAGCTCTTCAGCTCAAGGCTAGTGTTCTACCACTTGAGCCATAGTGCCACTTCTGATTTTCTGGTGGTTAATTGGAGAAAAGAGTCTCATGGACTTTCATGCCTGGGCTGGCTTTGAACTATGATCCTCAGATCTCAGCCTCCTGAGTAGCTAGGATTATAGGCATGAGCCACCACTTCCTGGCTACAGTTAATTTTATGTTCTCACAGAAAAGATATATTAAATATTTTTCTTAGTCCTCTCACTTCAGTTCTCTCTCTCATAAACTCTGACCACGTGCTTTATTTTACTTCATTCATATCAAAATTTCCATTGGAAAATTTTAATTTTTTATGTATTTTTTATTTTTTTATTTTATTTTTGGGGTGATGTATAGCTGAGTTACAGTTACAATCACCAAGTGGTGGGTACAATACTTCTTGAAGATTGTTACACCTTTCCATATTTTTCTCCCACTTTCCCTCTCCTCATCTTGTTTTTCCCTTTTTTTTTCTGTGATACCTCTAGTATTTGATCACACTTGAGAACTATGTACAGTTGTTTTTTAATTCATAAAAGGAGCAAAAAATTTCCAGGCAATGTGGCTAACACATTGTACTTCTAACTACTTAGAAAACACAGATTGAGAGGACCGTGGTTCAGTGAAAGGGTAGGCCAAAGTTCTTGAGACGTTATATCAAAGAAGGAGAGATGGGAAAGAAAGGGAAAGGAAGGAGGGTGAGAGAGAGACAGACAGACAGAGACAGACAGACAGACAGACAGACAGACAGACAGAGACAGACAGACAGACAGAGACAGTGAAGAGACAGAGAGACAGACAGACAGACAGACAGAGAGACAGACAGATGGAGACAGAGACAGAGATACAGAGAGAGAGAGATCATGAGAGAGAGAGCAAGAGAGAGAGAGAGAGAGAGAGAGAGAGAGAGAGAGAGAGAGAGAGAGAGAGAGAGAGAGAGAGAGAGAGAGAGAGAGAGGAAAAAAGGAAAGGAAAAAGAATATAGCATTATCTCTTTAGCACATTAATACACAAAAACTAAATATTGCCCAATATTTATGTTAACTTTAATTGTTGTTGTAAACCCAGCTCCTGCTCCAGACCCACCATTCATAGATGAGTATGAGTCTTATTCTTTGTAGGTAACACATGAGCAAGTAGAGCAGCCATCAGATGATAGAATTTTGTACATCCACAAAACTTTTGTTGGATGGCCACCAAATAATAAACTCTATTTTACTCTCTACATGATGTAGCAGCACAGAAACTAAGACCTAATGAGTTAAGACAGAAATTTCCCACCAGAAAGTTCTAAGAAAATTAAAACATTTTGCAGATTATTTTTCCTTGTTTAACTTAATAGGTGTTTTTGTGGCTGCCTTTTATAGATCTTGCTCGCACAAGGTTAAGGAGAAAGAGCCTTTGGAGTTTGGTAAATTAGGCTTTTCATCTCAATGCTGTGAAATACTAATCTGCTGGGATACTGCCAATGTGACCTGGACCAAGCCTATGACCTTGATTCACTCTTATGTACTTTTTAACTATGAATTTGATTTACTCTTAAGTAAAACTTAAATGAAAAGGTATTTTATGTCTAAATACAGTCAGAACATGAAATATCTAAAAGTGTTTTTCACTTTGCGTATACACATATCAGTTTCATTAATAGAAGGTATTCACAGTAGTATCATTTTATTGAATTTACGTATTTTTGCAACACCAAATAACTAGATCAAGAAATGACAAACTGTTCTTTAAGTGCAACACAGGAAATAATTTAGGCTTTAGTTAGTGGCCACCATGTAGTGCATATACAATCATTTAAATGACTGTCCTTTAACTAACTATAGCTAGGTTTAATAACAAGTCAATCAATAAATAAAACAAAGGCTATTGTTTTTCTCACCCCTGAGTTCGGACATTGAAGTTGAGAGATAAATTGTGATCATTTGGGTAGTTTTTCTTTTACTCTGATAAGGAGTCATTAAGTTTAGCTAAAATACGAATAGTCTGAGAACTACGTCTATTTCCACGGTTATTGTTTATGAAAATGTAAAGCAAATCCTAAAATCTAAAATATGTAAACATTTCTAGGACAATTGCATGTCCAGAAAATGGGTGAAACATTTTATGAAAAATGTACCCCAAGAAATATATCTGTGCCATTGAAATCAAATATGTGCTCCGAATAACAAAAATCCAAAGACAAATATTCATTTCTAATATCACAAAGTTATAGTTACTCAGTTACTGCTTTTCAAGTGGCATTTATGATCATTTTACTATATTCTATACTATGTTCTAGGGCCAGCTTACTAAGTTTCAATCTCATTGACATCAGATTCTACGTAAAATCCTGCACAAGAAGGATGGCTTGAAGGATACATTGAAGGATACATTGAAAGAACTCATATCTTTCAGAGAACCACAATAAAATAATTAGACAATGCAAGGCAGAGTTGCCCAGTATGTCAAGCTATTTTATTTGCTGTATTATTATTACCACTAATTCTATAACTATCAATGACAATCATGGTAATAATAAAGCAATCATTAAACCGTAAAGCAAACAGGCTTTTGGAAGAGTCATTGGGATTGTTTTCATATATTACTATGGATCTTCTCTTTATTTCCAGAAAATTATAACTATTCTCTATTCTATCTCTGATTTGTACTTTCCACATATCTTTGAGAATTTATAACTGTTATCATTGGTTCAATTTCTCAAAAGTATCTGCCCTCCTAGAGTTCTGGGTTATTACCTTGAAATGCAAAACAATTCAAGGGAATTTTTTCTGAGATTACTATGAATCATTGCTAGCAACTAAAAGCAATCAACGTGCAAGAAAATTAGAATTGATAATCAATAGCACAAAATCATGTAGCAGTGTCATATGGATTTCCGGTGAGGTGTATAAGAAAGGACACAGAATTAGAAGGAAGGAAGGACTTAATTTGAATGTTCACTTTGCAGATTGCTGTTACCATGGAAATGCAATTTGGCATCAAATTAAATTTATTTATGCTCTTCCTTGTTTCCTTTCCAGCCAGGATGAAATTTTATCTCAAGAACGTTAACTCATCTGACAATAAAGGAAGTCAGGACTATGAGGACTTCAGTGCAATTGAAGCTTGATGAGGAATTATTTGTAATATTTGGTAATTTCAAACAATTGTATCACAGAAGTAAATACCATGGATATTTGGCGATAAAAAATCAGAAAAGGAATAGTTGTGATGAAGCCTTTGTCAGAAATCAGAGGATATAGAAAGTACAATTAAGTGACAGTGAGTAGGGAAACTTTCACAGAGGAAGTTGCATGTGTGCAAGGGGAGCATTTGCAAGAGAGATACAGTGGCACAAAGGTTATTTCATAGGTAATATTTGATGATATTCCAGTTTGGGGATAATGATTATAAGGGATAAGGGAGTATATTTTAATGAACATGACCCTGAAGATTATAATAATACTATTAAAACTTTCTATAGCAAAAGCTCATAGCTATAATCTACATGCTTAAGCTTTGCAGGTACTTTTCCTTGAGCATTAGATTTATGGATAATAGACTGCTTTATACTGTAAATTTTATGACTAGCCATGTGAACTTAAAATATAAGCTTTTCCAGGTGACAGTGGTGCGTCCACATAACTAGCTACTCAGGAAGCTGAGATCTGAATACTACCATATGAAGCCAGCACAGTCAAATACAGTCAAATACAATTGATTCATATCACCAGTTAATTAACAAGAAGTCTGAAGGGAATATGTGGCCAGGGCTCCCTTGGCCCTGAGTTCAAGCCCCAGTTCCTGCATCAAAAATATAAGAAAGAGATTCATTTAAAGCTGAGCTTATAAATCCACATTTACTAAGAATCCTTCCAAATAAATACATTAATTCTATAGTTTCAGCTTGCAAGGATTTTTTTTCATGTAAAGATTAATGTTAAAATGATATAAGGTAAAATTTGAGGGGGTATAAATCTATTTACTATGTAATTTCTTGTCCCAAGAGAAAACATTTTAGACAACAAAACTAATCAGCTGAAACATTTTTCAACTTAAATTATTGAGGAAACCCTGATGCAAGAAATAATGGGAAAAATGCTAGAGTTAATATTTGATTTCAATATTTGTAACTAAGAACACATAACCTAGAGTTAATTAATTTGTCTTCTCTGTATAGAATTATATGCAACTATACTACTTATTTTCTGCTTTTGAGAATGATCTGGAACTTTTATTACATTTTTGTGTGTGTACCTGTCTTGGCAGAAGCTGAAGTTCAGAACGTGGACAGTTTTGCTGCTTTCTCATTGACTTTGTTTTCACATTGATTTTTTATATTTTTAAAGAAATGATTTATCTCATCAGTGAATCACATCATAGAAATAGTGTATTTGATCTGTAAAATCAACATATCACTCTATTGATCTTATTTTACACATGAGAAAACAGAAGTAGTAACTGACTTGCTCAATATCAAACAGTTGAGGCATTTCCTGAATAATTCTGCTTTGAATATAGAGATTTGAATATATGGAGACATTGCATTTGAGCAGTCTCTAAATTTATTCACATTGGTCTTACTGGTTGAAAGTTAACAATAAGGAAAAGACATTCATAAATTTATATTTTTCCTAAGTATATTCTTATAGCTTAAATATCATAAATATATGATTTAAAATACTTCTGATTGAAAAGAAAGTTTGACAAGACAAAATCTCTGCCTATTATTACCCCTAGTTACAATTTTATCTAGTATGTATAAAATACTGTTGTTGTATAAGATGTTATATCAAATTTGCCATAAATTATTCAGAGATCAGAAAACAGAAATATGTGAAAAAATCAGATGACTCATTTCTACGTCACCATTAATGTTCTATGTTTGCTTTTCTTCTCTCTTATTTTCAAAATAATTTTCTGAAAGTGGAGTATGTATTTTCACCTGTCCTTAATATTTACGTCATGAAATGAATTAACTATTCTGATTGCTGTGCCCCTCTCTCTTATAACATTATACAGGTGTCAGCTTAGTTCTTACTGAATGCAAGATTTCCTGACCATATCTAGCCATAGATACACCTATTAGAAGCCCAGATCATTCTCTTAGCACACTCCCTAGACCCAGTGAGTAACAAAATAAAAATGTCTTTGAGAGCCAACTTCATATCGAAAAGGTAAAAGGTGAAATCAATGGAACAATAAAAACTGCAATCTCTTTTTGTCACATTTTATAACCTCATCACCAACAGACTCCTCAAGGTCATCACTTCTTATATTAGTCTCTTAACTGACTAGCACAATCATTGCTCCCTTTTGAACTTTTTTTTAATATTGCTTCTTTTTGTTTGTTTGTTTTATTGGATGTTACTATTGGTGACCACCTTTGGGTTCAAATGAACCTCAAAGAAGAACGCTATTATAGGATCCTGTTACTAGTTTATGCAATAAAGCCATGTAAGAAACATACATGCATTTCTAAGGTCATATCAACCCAGATACTTTCTCTTGTCCAGATACATGGATTCTCTACAATTGGTGATTCAACCAAACACTACACAAAAGCTATGTAATATGTATCAACTTGATATGTTTCTTCTCTAACTTCTTAAGACATAGTCGAAAAGACATACTACTATTCTATATAAAAATTCTATGTGATCAAGATTTGAAAGCCATATTATAGAAGTAGACAGCCTGTCTTTCAGTAAATTTTGGGATTGTGAAGGAACATACATCCATATTGGCTAACATTGATTTGGTTGGTTAAAACCTAGTTCTTTTGTTCTTTGCCTTTCCTTAGTGTGCTTTGGACTATGATTCTCCTAACTCCGCTTCTGGAGTTATGTGGCAATACAGACTTGGGTCTTTTATTCCCTTTTCACTTCAATTTTCAGTATATCTTAGTAAAAAATTGTATATATGCATGTTGGTACATACATATACATATATGTGTAAGTTTGTATGTATGTGCATTATGTACTGTAAGGGTGAGTTTGATAAAGACCTTCTGAATATCTTCTGGAATTTTTCCAGGACAGGCATGGATTCACAATTCAATATCCTGCATTGGACTTGGCATTTTCCCCTCTAATATTTCTTCCATCATGGATCAGAATAGTTTTGCTCTCCGGCAACACAGGTATGAGAGGGACACCACCCAGGACCAGCCTGTAGTCCCAAGGAGCCGAGCAAGAGGGTAAGAGGAGACAGCTCAGTCCACCACCCAATGACAGGAAAAAAAACACACACTGAGCCGGGAGCTGTGTCAGCCTTGAAAGCGCAGCAGATCTCAAGTTTATTGCATCAGGCACATAATTAAATACTTTGAGGAAAAGCGGAAGTAGGAAAGAGGAAGAAGAGAGGGCCAATAGAAAAGAACCACAATTGTTACCAAGGGCCAAGGCAGGTCTCAGGTTAAGTCGCTGGGTGGGGCCAAATTGGAAAGCCAGCGCACAGGCTAAGAGCGCGCAGGAAAACTCAGTTATGCCAAGTGAAACAACACATGAGGTGATCCCGACCAACGCTCAATAATGGCCCCGAGCCCAAAAGAGGTGAAAAGGTCCCAACAAATAGTGACTCCCATTTTCCTCTTTTTAGAGCACAGAAATCCTTAGCCTTTTAAAAGAAAGTTCTTCTTTATCTTGATATAATGCAGTCCTTGAAATCAATCATAGTTTCTAGCTTTTAAATATTCTTAAAATTCTCCCATTCTGCTTTAACCTTGGAGCCTAGATGCTGTGTGGATACAGTACTGCTTTTCTTAGTGAAAATGCCAAATCATTATATTTAAGTCACCATATCTATTGGTCTTCTATTTTGAGTATTTTGACAATTATTTTGTTTTGTAAGATTGCTTAAATTCCCTCATGCCAGTATTTCAGCTAATTCCTTAGTTATTTGAGATTGTTGGTAATAGAAAATTGATGAGCTTCCCATTTTAGTCAAACTGAAATCAAGACACACTTTTGGCTCACTTATACAATCACCTCATTCAAGGATAGTCATATATAGAACTCCCCTATGACCCAGCAATTCCACTACTTGGCATTTAACCAATCATCCAGAAACAAGGACATTTCTAAAGCCACTAGCACAATGATGTTCATTGCAGCACTATTTACCAAACAAAGATATGGAACTAATCCAGATGCCCCTCAGTAGATGATTGGATCAAGAAGATGTGGTATTTATACACAATGGAATTCTATGCTGCTATCAGAAAGAATGACATTGCCCCATTTGTAATATAAAGTCTTGGAAAAAATCAAGATGAGCAGGGGTTGGGGGGGAAGGGAAATGGGGACCATGTCATGAGAAAGAGTACCAATGTTATACACCTACTATCTGGTGAATATAATGTAACCCTTCTATTATTCACAATTTAAAAAAAAAAGAAAAAAAATCATATTAAGTGAAGTAAGCCCAAGCTCATAATACTTCAGCAGGCTAAAACGCAAAAGAAAATAAAAGGAAGTATGCTTTGGAAGTTCACGTAAAGTAAAAGTTGTTTACAGAATGAATAACTAATTGCTCATTATCTTATTTAGGAAATAGGTTTGATAAGTTATTAACAAATAAGCTTTCTATGGAAAATTTAAATTTTCACAGGTGGGGAAAAAGCACTCTAAAGAAGTATAATTATAAATAACTTGTTAAATATGATAAACATGAAAACAGACAAAAAAGCTTTGCCAAAAATGTCAGTGAATTTGCTTCTGAATAAGGAGGAGGGTAGGCATAGTAGCTCATAGTTGTATCTTAACAGCTCGGAGGTAGAATCAAGAGGAGTGCTAAAAATTTGAGACCATTTTGGGATCTATATAGAGAGAATGTCTAAAGAATAAATAAATGAATAAATAAATACACAAACAGAAAAATCTAACTTAAAACTATAGGCATTATAGAAAATTATCAATTCAACTTAAAATGGCAGTGAGAAACAAATTTATAGTTATAGCTAATTTTATATTCATTTTGATTTATAGAATAAAATCAATTATGGAATAAAAATTTCCAAAGAGAAGCTATAAAATTGTGACTATCATCATTTTTAACTGAAGAAAATTCTAGTAACACATTTATTATTTGTATCA
Source organism: Megascapheus bottae (assembly GCF_031878675.1). Lineage (NCBI taxonomy): Eukaryota > Metazoa > Chordata > Mammalia > Rodentia > Geomyidae > Megascapheus > Megascapheus bottae. The sequence goes on along the minus strand of NC_143511.1, from coordinate 52,644,712 downwards.
ACATAACAACTTGGGCAAAATAGGAAAGATATAAAATTGAGAAGTATATTTGATAGTATTGTCAGTCTTGTAAGAATGTAAGACTTTAGGCATTTTCGTCAGTAAATATGCACATTATTCTACTTCTATTCTCAAAGCCAACCTCAAAAGCTAATACTACAAAGAAAGCCACATCAACCAACACCAAGCATTAGCAGGAGTAGCAACAGCAACAAAGAAGGCAGGAAAGAAAAAGCCATAAGCATTAATTTAGCTCACTAGAAACCCATAACCATCACTGTAATCTTCAAAGTTAGAGCACTCTGTGGTAGCTTCAGATTTAATGTCAGAATCTTCTGCAACTAAATTGAAGAAATCAGCTGCTATCATCTTCTGGGCAGGGAAATTTATTCTGTGTAATTTAATGTAAAAGAGCCTTTTATTCTTGTGACCATTATGCCCTCCCACATTAGAGCAATAACAGGACACACTGAAAAGCTAGGGGCGTTTTATTAACTAGGCTTTCTTATTGACACTACAAAGCAACAGAAAAGACTTGCAAATCAGGATATTCACTGCCTGGTGATATTTCCAAAGGTTCTTTTTCTAAGTGTATATAGTGCTCAACAGTTGAGAGTTGTTTTTTATTTTATTTTGATCAAGGAAATTTTATATTTAAATTGTATTTAAATGGTGGTACAAAAGAATTACCATTCAACAAAGAAGTTTATTAGTGCAATACAAATTTTCATACAGCACAAATTAATCATGATGCTGATAGGAGTTCATTTTAACACTGGGCTACACAAGGTCTTTCCTGTTTGTGAGTCTGACCTTCAGTGGTTTTGATTCAATTTACTCTTTGTAAAGCAGTAAAGAAGTCTCAGATCACTTAAAGTCCCCGAAACAAAGCTTAAAGGTTAGAAACCAATATCTCTTTAAGCCTTATACAGCATTCATCATGTCAAATATGTCCCAGGGTCTCAACAGAGGCTGGGTTTCATATCCATATCGTTACTATCATGGTCTAGAAAACCTGTAGTATCTGGTCCCTGTTCATATCTGCCTGGGAGGTAGAGAAAAGAATATTATTGCCAATTGCTCTGTATTTTCTTGTCATTGCCCAGGTCTTTTTTGAATATAAGCAGTTTTGTAGGAGAAGGTTTTCCCTAATAATGTATCTCTCTTAAATACATCAAATATTCATTCTGTCATAGTTTGTATTAGGAAAACTTAAATTGGAAGTCTCTTCCCTTCCTAGTAATTTACAAGATCAGATATAATTGGATCCATTCTGATACCAAGTGTATTAAGTGTATTAAAAGTAGAGCTTGCCCAGGAAGAGCTCTGAGCATCTTAAATTCCCAAGCATGTAACACTCGTGGCATCTATCAGAATGAAATATAGCTGTGACCTTATCAATACTTATTTCTTCTTAGCATTGGAAGAAAACTCTTTTCATTTAAGTTATACAAACATAGGAAACAAAACAGTATTTTATTCATAGTCAATAAGTACTAATAAAAATCATAAAAGCTTTTGAGAATCAATACATTGGCAATATTAGCAATGATACATTAGTCTCTGAAAAGCACTGCACTAATATATTTGATATAGTAGACACTATATAGCTATCATTTAAAAGGGGGCTTTTATTTTATCATTGAAAAGACAAAAACAGCAGAGTCCAGAAGTGATAATGTACAGCGGACTAGGGAATTTTAAATCTCAAAAGTGCAACTTGATTCTTTGGTGTGCCAAATATCACTGTCCTGTGTAATCAAAAAAGGAAAAGTAGGTATAAATTAATAATATTTGAGCAGCTCATGTATATTAATCTAATCTAATGGGTTTTATTACTTGGCAGAAATTTTCTCAAGGCTTAATATTTCTTGTACAAAAAAGAAAGGATGATTGGAAATGATTAAAAATATAATTGAGGAAAATATTCATTTCAACCATAAATGAAAACTAGTAATAAATGAACAACGAATGACCATGGGTTATGTCACTACTTGGTAATAATATCTAATAGAGAAATATAATTCCAATTAAAATATGCTGAAATAGAAATGAAGGAAAAATTTTAAAGCATCTAAGTATGTTAATTTTAAATTAGGTACCTTAAAGCAGTGAGCAATTTCACTGTTTAAATTGCCCTTGCCACTTGAAGTCTTCATAGATAGATAATATGGTCTAGCAACCTCTAATACTTTCATAATTGAATGCATAGGTTTTTCCTTAGTTTTAAAGGTTAAAATAAAGTTATAAGAACATAATAAGTAGTCATTATAAAAAGTGATATGTATCTATTAAAATATCAAAATATAGCATGTACATATATGTAGGTATATTTAGTTAATATTTAAATTCTATAAGAACACAATAAATGATGTAAAAATAAACCAGCTTAAGCAAAGAGAAAGATGTTCATGAGAGAGTAATACACATTTTAACTCAAGGTTCCAAAACCTCACAAAGTATGTGGTTTTCAGAAGACAATTTCAATAATAATCAAACCTCTTTGGCCAATTAAAAAGAAAAGAAAAGAAAATGCAGTGTAACTCAAAACTCATACTAAATGTTTGGAAAAATTATTTGTGGCATTTTGTTATGAAAAATCCCACCTGTGATTTATTCTATAAGACACAAGGTACAAGGTACTGTCAAACAATGAACAATATTGAATATATCACACTTGATTGAATCAGGTATTTATTAATTACTGTCTATATATTTGTAGTTTAAATTAATTGTTTATCCTCTAGTGGTGTGATGTGGCATTCTCTACAACTTGCCTGATCAGAAGGGAGTGTGTAAAAGCATGGACTGACTAAGAAGTAATGCTGTGTCAAAGGAACATATGTTTCCTTGATTAAAAGATCTAACATTTTCACCATGAATTTCATGGGAATAGGGAAGAACAATCCCATCCTGGAAGAATACACCAGGAAGAGATGACACAAATTATTGACAGTTCCATCCCATGCATGAGATATGCTGAGATCTGCAAATGATACTTTATCTTCCAGAAAACACAGAAATACTACCATGGGCTTGTCAAGACCTTCTCCTGTATAATTTAAGGAGAAACAAAAAGTATCTGAGGTATCTGGAGGAAAATCTGCTTGAATGTTCAATTTCTTCATACATTTATTGATGATGTTGATGACAATAATGATGATTGTAATGACAAGTGTCAAAGTTCTCAGCCATATTGTATTGCTGCATTGTGTGGTGTGTGTGTGTGTGTGTGTGTGTGTGTGTGTGTGTGTGTGTGTGTGTGTGTGTTCCAGTCCTGGGGCTTAAATTCTAGGTCTGGGTGCTATCCCTGAGCTCTTGTTTTGCTCAAGATTATCACTTTGCTACCTGTGCCTTAGCTCTACATCTGGCTTTTTGCTGGTTACTTGAAGACAAAAGTCGCAAAAAATGCCCTGTTTAGGCTGGCTTCAAATCATGATCCTCAGATCTCAAAGTTATGATTTGCTAGGATCTACCAGTGCCCAATTTTTTGTAATATTTTTAACTTGAGAATTTTTTCTTTGCTTTTAAAATTGCTTGATAGAGAAATCTCTGCAGAATTTCTGAGATAATACAAAGATAACTAGTTACACAATCTAAGCCAAGGGAAGGAAACACTGGATTTAATCAAGATCATATGGATACTTTATAGTTCACTTAAAAGTTGTAGAAATAATTATTTAAGCTTGAAAGTAGATTTCAAGTTTTATCACAAATCCCATCTTTCTGGTAGTAGATAGTATGTCCAGATCACTTCAATAATCACACAAAGATGATTTAGCTAGTCAGCCAGTAAAATAGCATTTTCTTTTCACAAAACCAAATATTCATGTATGTGCATATAATGAAAATACACATATTTACACAGAAACACACAAATCTCCAATATAAAGAGAATACACTTTATACATATATAAAGAGAGATTGATTAAAGTAAGCTTAGTAAAGCCAGGTGTGATGACATACACTTGTAATTACAAAACTCAGGGAGCTGAGGCAAAAGGACTGAGAGTTCAAAACAGGTCCCTACTGTGTAGTGAGTTTGTGGTTCAGCAGGGATATGTAGTGAGGTCTTATTCAAATAATAAACAGGAGAACAAACAATTCATAGATTTAATATTTATTTTTTCTCTACAATTACTTAAGACCCTTGAATTATCTGTATTTATCATGCTCAGTTTTAAATATTTGTCATGAAAGAAACTAAACCCCATAATATCACTGGGTCTGTGCTTGCTACTAGAAAAATAAACATCTTATGTGGCAGTAGGATTCATACCAGAAATTAACCTAATGATTTTTCTCATGGCCACAAACCTAATGAAATCCGCGCTGATATTTCAACTGTTCAACATTAAGTCCTCTATTTATTCTAGCATACCTAGGTTAACACGTGACATATTATCTTACTCTGGGAACAACAATTAGGAAATTCATTAATTAAGATCAGGTTGACACTTCTATTTTCAACTAAAGCATCTGTTAATTTATACAGAGGTCTCCTTGGTTTAAACCAACTCATATTTACTGTTCCTCAATAAGGGGTAATGTGTATGGGTTTTTATAAGGACTCTAAGTGTGAATTGAAAAGCTTCACAGTTCTTGCCAATGGGCAGACTCTGTCCATATTTTTACATAATAATAGTTCTCAAGAAGACACCAGGGCTTCAGATAATAAATGATCATTCCACACAACAGATCTATAAACAGGATGAGGATTAATGAATTTGCTGGCAGCTATTGGTTTTAATTAGCCCAAGTTCAATTGCAGCAGAACCATATCTGTCCAAAAGATTTTGGATTGTGCTAATACAGGTCCTAAATAACTATTTCTGTCAGTTTAATGAAACAATTGGTCACATTCTCATTTCAAAGGAAGCAGTGCAAGTGGTGTGCCTCAAAAATAAACCTTTCTCTTCTTTATCTTTGTTTCCTCTTTACCTGGCAGACATTACACTTTTTAAAATCAAATCTTGTATTATACTGCCTACCATGTTTTCTACATTCCAAGCTATCTCATTTTCTTTCTGCCTGTATTTTGACACAAGCGTGTTCTTACGCTTACAAGTGACTTGAATATCTCCCTGCCTTCTTCATTCTGGAAAATGAGAATTGATGGTCAGCTTTCTTTTTCCTATTGAAAGGTATTTCCTTCAGGAATTCCTCTGTTAAGATCACCACCACCTACTCTCCTACTCAGTGGCATTTTTCTTTATACTGGTTTAGAACCAGCATCGTACAGAATTGCACTGGCATACCTGTTCATACTGCTTTCCTAGCTGAACTCTGCTCCTCCTAGAAAATCAATCCTATTTGCAAGAGAAACGTGTTTACTGGACGACACTGCTGAAGTCTCCATAGCCTGCCTGTCATGTGAAAAGTCCTTATAACCCTGAAGCATTGTCTCCTATAACACATAGGACACAGAACATCTGTGAGGGAAACAAAAAGTCCCTTTATTTGTAGACTGTCTTAAAACAACAAGTGTGTACTCACATGACTTATCCATCAATACTAATTCTCTCCAAATGTCAAATTTTCTCCTTAGTCTGAAAAATAGAAAACCAAGAAAAATAGTTGTCAGGAAATCAGGAAGGATTTTTAGGATAGCACATTTCAACCACAGAATGTGGAATCTGGGCAATCATAAAGTAAAGAGTATAGATAAAATCCATTGTGATGATTAGAATTTCCATGTACTGGATTAGAGTTTCAGAGAATCAAGGAGTTCAAGGCCAGGGTTGGTGCAATTTATATCTGAAAAACTGGAACTAAAGAACTCTTTCAACAATGGACAGTGAGAAGTACAGTGAATGGATTAATTTTATCTAGAGTTTAGAAACTGTTCTCAATGAAGCTTCAAAATGATTAGAAAGATAAGCTCAAAAAGGTATATAAACATACAAACCCTCAGCCTAATTTTAATTATGTTCTAAAAGCTAAGTGCCAGTGATTGTATATAGAGATTCCTTCCTTGAATACTTGTTTGTTAAATACATCATTTGAAATATGATGTAAAAATCAAAGTTAATATATTCTTTAAAAAAAAGGTCATAGAAAAGGAATGTGAAACAAACTAGCTTACATTTAATCAGTAACTGGGGCCAAACTGGAAAGACTGGTGCAAAGCAGACAATGAAGTGGATAATGTTATTACGTAGACTGAGATTTGACTGTCCATTTTTTCCTTGTACTCCGTGCTTAGTCTTTCAATGAATGGCCAGCACTACTTAAAATAAGATATTAACACTTTCCTGGATTTTATGCGTCCATTTTAGCATCAGTGTACTAAGCACTGAAATACTTCTCTAAGTTTTATCTCATTATTGTTATTCTTCAATAACAAAAACCATACACACGGAAAAATCTCAAATTTCTGAAAACTTGAGATTACAAGAAGGAGGATTTAAGTCTGGAAATGTTTGCATCCTATCATAGTAGAAATGCAAAGAACTATTCAGAAAGATTGAAGAAGGGAATCAGAGGAGACAGTTAATAAAAAGATCCTACGACAACTAGTTCACTAGGCTTTGCCTCCATAAGCTATCCAAGTCTTCAATGCTTCATTTGGTAGCCAGATCCAAGTGGGTTCAGGTCTGTGAATCTAGCTATTCAAGAGGCCAAGAGCTGAAAATCACAATTAGAAGCTAGCTGGGCCAAAAATATCTGCAAGACTCTTATTTCTGACTACCCACCAAAGAGCTGGATGTGGAGTGGCAATTCAAGTGATAGAGTGCCAGCCTTGTCACTCTAAGAACAACACCAACGCCCTGAGTTGAAGCTCCAGTACTGGTGTATGTGTATGTGGGAGAGGGGGGAGGGCTATTTCTTAAGAGATGAACAATGATAATGACATTTCAGCTTGAGTTTGAAAAGGACATTCAGATCTTAATACTGCTAATCCTCCCCATCCTCACTGCCAAAGTCATATTATCTTGCCATGACAGCTCCAACTTTCATTCTCTCTTTGATTTAACCTGAATTTCCCATGTTATTCTTTTGCCTAACAAGATGAACTCAGAGGAATTTGTGCGGGAAACAACTTTGCTTGAAGCATCTTTATTATGATAGTAATCGCCATTCCTCTGTTTTCTTTCTGCTTGTTTGCTTTTCTTTAGCATTTAAGACTACTAGAAAATGTAAAGTATAATTGAATCCCCCCCCCCACTCCCAGTTAGAATGACTGAACTGGTTTTTGGATCTACCATCACTATGAAAACAGAAATCTGGCAAGCTGATTTTTTGACAGATGTTCCCTGAGTGTAAGATTTCTGACACCAAAAATCTAAAATGTATGTTTCTGGCTATAAGGGAAATAATTGAACATTCTAGCATTGAAAAGTTTACTTACATCTCCACAATCTCACTGAAAACAAAGTCCTGATCAAATTAAAATTTGTGTAACTGGAATATATTGACTTATTCTTGTCCAAACAATGAGAGATAATAGACCTTGTGTATCTAAGTCAGTTTTTTTTCTCTCTTTCTATTTCTCCTCTCTCCTTTACTGTGTGCATACTTATGTGTATATGTGAGCATATGTCTTTCAAGACATTTCCCCAGAATCTAGTCAGAAAAGTACAGGTTTTCTTTTCATGTAGGAAATAAACTAAGTACATAAGGTATAATGAACTGGAGGCTCTACTTGCTGTTTTAGTTTAGAAACAAGAAATTCCTTGTCTCTAATAATTCAGGAAATTCTCTGAGATCCTATGAACACTTGTATTTGTTGCCGGCTGTTATGCTTTGGGAAACAGACTTATATTTCCCCATTTATAGTCTGAGTTGAGAGAAAGAAAAATCATACTAAGGGTATCTCATTTCAAATTTAGCTCCCATAGGAGTTCTCCTTAGAATAAAATTGTTTTCACTGAAGTTTAATATCATTATTTGATGTCAAAATCTACTTTTTATGATAAAAATTTAATTATTATTTTTTCTTTACTCTAAGGAAAAATATTACTAAAATCTATTTTGATTTTCTACTTTGGACTTGCTGTGATGATGCTAGATGATGTTTGATGGTTTAGGAAGTCTTGTTTACATTCTGGAAGTTGTCCTGCTGATTGGTTTAGGCTCCACTAGAGTGGCTTATCTGTTCTCACACTATCTAATAGGCTACTAAAGGCTTCTGAGGGCTCAGGGACAGACAGTGCACAATAAAACACTAAAGTACTAATACCCTTACCCACAAAAGAATCAACAAGGTCAAACCCAGGGTCAAAGTTTAGAAAATGGATTCCATAACCTAATGAAAACTAACAAAATTTCATTCCAGTAAGACAAGACATAATTTTGCTAAAAACGAAATTTGTGAGCTTTCCCGCAGTGAAGAGGATGGAAAATATAAAATATTTTCACCCTATGGCAACAGTTATAACTAATATTCACAAAAAAGGAAAATGAGAGGAAAGGGAGAAAGATATATTTCATCAATTTTTTGCATAAAATAGAAGCTTAAAAAAATGAGGACCCAAAGAAAACTGTCATTTTTCTTCCAGTTAATGAAGAAAGGATAACCAAGCCAGGCACAGTAGCTCATGCCTGTGCTACTCAAGAGGTTGGCCCAGAGCCAAGCCCTACAACCTACAACTGACAGACACACACAGAGAGAGAGAGAGAGAGAGAGAGAGAGAGAGAGAGAGAGAGGGAGAGAGAGAGAGAGAGAGGAGAGAGGAGAGAGAGAGAGAGAGAGAGACAGAGAGACAGAGACAGAGACAGAGACAGAGACAGAGAGACAGAGAGAATGAAAAGATAACCATGTAAACCATGTAGACATCTGATTAGACAAAAGGCATTATTTATTGTAACAGACTTATTGTAACTCAGCAGGACCTAATGATATTCTTATTTTTTATATAGAAAACAAACCCACATAATGACAAGATCCCTTCTGAGAGAATTATCTTATGATGTACTATCAGACATGGTAGGACAGAGAATTTTTTTTGATTAGTACCTAAGTAGGTAGAAAGACAAAAGAAGTGATATTTTTTAAATTCTACTTTCCATGGCTAACTTCAGAAAAGAGGAAATTGATTGCTATGAATCACTTCAAGGGAAAAATATGGACAAGCATAGAAAGGCATGAAAAGGTCAGAGATTTTGATTCTTAAGATACTTATCAGGTCCTCTAGAGCTCAAAGGACCCAGCATGCCAAAATGCGACTGGGTATACCATTCATATTTACTAATTTATACTTCTTATATTCTTGACATTTTGTATTTTGTTTCCCTGATGGTAATAGGCTCATGGAAGAAAAATGAAAATTTGGTGATCAGTATAGTACAATAGAGAAAATTTGAAATATATATATGTATATATATACATATATATATGGAGGAGACCCACTAACTGCTCTCAAAGGATGCTTCACTGAATTCCTCTGAATCTCATGTCCACATGGCATCACATCAATTTATTTTCAGGGTTTTCCTTTCACCTTCACTTTTGAATAAACTTAGCCTGCTTGCCTTCACAAATCAAATATACACATGAAATTCACTACACCCATTTCAATATAAAGATAGATTTGCCAAATTTGCATTTTTAAAGCCTTGTTTAGTTTCCATAATATGGAATAATGCTCTTAATCTTTTTGTTTCCTTTTCATTCATTTCTTTTGGGTGTTTGGTTATTGTTTATACTATTGTGTTTTCCTTTCATGTTATTTGTTCCACCTACAGAAATCTTATAAAATATGGAAAAAAATCAATGTAAAATATCAAACAAGATCTGACTGAGAAACCAGTTCATACAATATCAACATGACATTAATTTGAATTTTTTTGCTTATGTCCTGGGGCTTGAGCTCAGGACCTGGGCACTCTTCCTTGGGCTTTCTCAAGGCTCATGCTCTACCATTTGAGCCACAGAACTACTTCTGGCTTTTTCTACGTATGTAGTATGGAAGAATCAAGCCCAGGGCTTCCTGCATGGTAGGCAAGCGCTCTACCACTAGGCCACGCTGCCAGCACCTAATTTAATTTGTGTAAGCAATTTTGATAAGATAAAGATTTGAATAGGTAAGCAAACAATGAGAGAAGAAATCTAGGGCTATCTTGTTAGAAGAGAAATACAATCACGTGATATTAATAATCTGTGCCGGGCTCAGATTGCTTAGTTGATAACTAATTTTATGATGCAAAACATTGCAAGAATGATTTGTCACTACAGCTAATTGAGAATAGTCATCACTGTTTGGATGGCCTTGTATGCAGAATCAAATTAACAATTAAGGTATCATGTTTTTCCTTATTATATAATACTTTGTATAATAACTGTTATAAAAGGTAAGCTATAAAACCTACCCGTAATTATAGGTTATATGAAATTAGTATGCTGACTATGGGTTATAAGGTTTATGCACAAAACTAACATATTGTAGGCATATGAAATGTCACACATATCTGGGCAACAATACAGTAGGTTCTCTTCAAATAATTTCTGACAAACTGGAAAGAAAATTGTAAGTGAATTGAATTTCCAGAAACCTTTGTATTACTGTAGCCTGGAGTATGTAGTATCCAGTGCAGGTAGTCAATGTTCTAGGTTATCTGGATAGGAATCAACTCTCTTTTAATCACTTTCTTTTATTACAAAGGCTACTTGTAGATAGCCAGATGGACTCATATGAACTTGCAAGTGAAAAGGCTCTTTATGAAACCTACCACAGAATGTTCTTTTTTCTATCACACCCTATTCTTTTACTACTAATTTCAATCTTGCTTTTATTTAGAAAGCAGCATCTCACTTCTCTATATTCCATTTGGTTCCCAGCAAAAGCTACTGAAATTGCAAGCAATATTGGATTGTGGTTCTTTTATCTGAGATTAACCTTTGCCACTCAGGATCACCCCATCTCATGGTTGGTCATATTTTGCATTTATATAAATGATCTATGTGAACTTCCCTTCCTGCTCACTAATTTTTCCATAGTCTATGCACCCAAAATACATTGATCTTCCCTTAGTATACTAATGAATGATTTCAAATATATTTGACCTTGTATTAAAATACTTTTGGAAACTCTCTTAAGGATTTTTATTACAAAAGAACAGAAACGAAAACCTAAAGCAAACAAAATAGTATGATGTCAAAAATATGGTAGATTTAAGGGCGATCTCAAAGCCAAAATCAAAGTTCAGCAAATCCATACAAAGCCAGAATCAAAGTTCAGCAAAATAAAACACCAGGAAGCAAATACTTGAAAGGAGTGTGTTGGGATCAAAGGGAAAAGAATAAAGGAATGAAAAGAAGAGGAGAAACATACAGACAAGCATGCTGTGTGTATCCTACAAAATTAAGAGTGAGGGAAGCAGTGGGTAGGAGAGGGATGGGTCTATATTTTGATAGTGGCAACACTTGCAAACAAATGGCAATGACTTTGCTAGATTTGTAGAAGGTAATATGCTAGCTTTTAGTTTATGTAATTTTAGCTTATACTTCCAACCAACTCATGAGTTAGGTATTATTCTTGTTTCAAATATTGGCATAATGGAAGTTAAATATTCTTTTCTAGAATAATGTGTAAATTGCAAACCTAAACTTAATGTCATACTTTTATTACTTCAGATCTATGAATTTTGTGCGATACTTTGTTTCATCATGTTGCCTTTATTTTTTTTTATCAGTCCTGGGCTTGAGCTCAGGGCCTGAGCACTGTCCTTGGACTTTCTCAAAGCTAAAGCTCTACCACTTGAGTCTCAGCACCACTTCTGGCTTTTTTCTATGTTTCATCATGTTTCTTTTACCTAGGTATTTTAGAACTTATTAGAAAATATGTTACAGGAAACAATAACAACCACAAAATCTGAAATATTATTTCAACAGAAATGTAGAAATAGAAAAGTGATTGAAATAGAAATGTTAGGCTCGGCTCCGTTGCGCAATGGATAGCGCATTGGACTTCTAATAGAAATGTTAGGCTCACATAATCTCTGGTTGCTCACATCTGTAATCCTATCTCTTGAGAAGGCTGAGACAGAAAATGTCATGTTTCAAAGGCAGCCCAGGCAGAAAGGTTCATGAGACTCCAGCACCAATTAACCACCAAAATGACAGAGTAGAGCCATGGCTTAACTAGTAGAGCTCTAGCCATAAGCAAGAACTCAAGTCCCTGACTTTAAGCCTATATGTATGTGTTCATATGTGTATATGTTTGTGTGTGTATGTATATATATATATCACATATTTTGTAACATTTAGTAAATGTTTTACATATTCCATAATATATATTTATACTTAAATATACATGTATATGTTTATGCATATGTAAATATTTATGTATGTATATATATAGATACACATACCACCTCAATTACCACCTCACCTTATACTTGCTCATATTTTGCATTAAAATAACTAATTAATATACACTTTTCACTCCATAACTTTTCCATAGTCTGTGTATCCAAATAGACATATATATATGCTCTATATATCTATATCTGTTTAGGTATACGCATATATATTTCTACCTATACACATATGGATATATACATATATATTTTATGCATATGAATATGGATATAGATATAGAGATCAGTTGAGACATAATTGGTATGTCCCTGAAAAGGAAACATAGACTTGAATTGATATCTGTAATGTGGAAATAGCTATCAATATCAGTCATAAATTATTGTCAAATGCCATTTGTTTCCAACAAATTCTGCTTAGTTTTACATTTGGGTGTTATTTATCTTAGTACGTGTTCTTTCACCTATATTTTTAAAGTTTTAAATTTAAGTGTAAGCTAATATCACTTATGAATAGAAATTCACAGCAGACACCATTTTCATAAAATTGCATTTATCAACAAGATTTTACAAGTTATTATTTTCAATAAATTTGTAAATTGACTGTAAAGAATAATTGTACAAATAGCTATTAGACAATAATTGACATTTCAAAGATTAAAAGTCTGTTCACAATGACTCAGTAGGTTTGGTGTATGAGAAAGTAAATGTATTAAAATAATTAATAAATAAAAAGCAGAAGTAAAACATATTTATCTTAACAAAAATAGCCTTTCTTTCATTTCAGACCGTAATCGAACACAAATGAAGTTTGTATAAAATGAAGCCCGGAAGAAACATAGGTTCACTTCTGACAACAAGCCATCTGTACCTTTGGTCTTTTGTAATTACTAGGACTTGAAATCAGGCCTTCACATTCATGCTCTTTTTACTTGTGAGGCTTTATATTTTGGAGATGGAATCTTGCGGATTTATGGGCCTCATCAGCATTGTATCATGTCTCCAGGCATGTCAGCATTAATGACGTGAGCTACTATCATCTAGATATATGTATTTTATAAGATGGAAGGAGGTTTTGTCTTTCTAAGACACCCTGATTTTAAGAAATTTGGAAAGAACCACTTGTCTCATTGAATGGAGTATGTATGTCTGACTTTGATGTTGTGTCTAAAGTGCAGTTTGTAAGCAACACATTTACTTTCTGTAACCCTGTTAATGCTGCTAAGGCATGTGAATATATTTGAAATCCCAAAGTAAAAAAAAAATGAACCCTATCTAATTTGTATAAGAACATTTTTGCAAGGAAGGCAGAAATGTGTTTTGTAATCCTGTTTAGGGAAGGAAATTCCATTCATCTCTGACATTAATAGATTGTGGATCTCTCAAAGGGAAATCTACCCAACACAATACCATTTTAGAAAGGTACACTTTAGTTTAAAAAGGTATAAAATGAATTACAGTGTTTTCAGACAAAAAAGCAGAACTGGGCTTAACAATTGCCATTGAATAACTAAAAATGCATTCAAAACAAAATCCCTTTGATAATACCAATGAAAATAGCAATGCAAACTCTTGTTTCCGTCTTTTCATCAAAATCACAGATATCAATTCAACTGTGGGTATACTCTTGGTCTACTGACAATTCAAATAGAAAAACATACTTAACCTTATGCTGAGTTGGAGAATTACAGATGTTATTACAAATGTATGTATTCCTTATTTCCTGCAAATGTTGTCAAGTTTTGATTATCTGTTCAAATATATCAAAGTAAACTATAGATAACCCAAGTCAATGGATAATCTTTGCAATGAATTATATTTGGTTGTGAAATATATTCTTATCGTATTTATTCCATATTTTTCTTATGTAGGGTACATAAAACAGCTCATTGTAAGCCAGGTGCCAGTGGCTCATACCTGTAGTCCTAGCTAGTCAGAAAGCTGAGAGCTGAGGATCCAAGCCAATCTAGCAGGAAAGTACATGAGACACTTATCTCCAACTAACATGATAACCAGAGGTGGTACTGTGGCTCAAAATGATAGAGAGCTATCTTTGAATGAAAAAGTTCAAGGAAAACACTCAAATCCCACAAATAAAAGCAAAGCAAAAACAAAACCTTCTTTGTTATAGCTAAGTTCCACAAAAACTTTTCATCATAATGAATAATTTCTATACAGTTTCAGTTAAAGACAATAAGAATTGTTCATACTAGGTCAAACACTGTGGTAATTACAACAGAATCAACTATTGTGTGAGATATAATATATTTAGTCTATTAAATAATATTGGAACTCCTAAAGTTTGCTAATTTTTCCATTCATGTTATTAGCAAAATTGGAATATTGTGTGCATTTTATTGAATTCATTCCAGGTATAATCGTGGGCATCAGAGTACATAGCACTAAACACAACCTATGGATACAGATATAATAAAGTTATATGTTTGCTGAAATGAAAAACGAATTTTCAAAAGATATAGAATATGGTCTGGTGTTTTTTGAGTGTGGGATCTCATTTTACTTACAAAGAACAAAAATTCACAAAATGAAAAATGTGCATGCAAATAGATTCATCAAAGGAAAGGGGGATAATGTTTACAGAAAGAACACAATCAACAGGAAGAAGAGCAAGAATGGTTAGCCCTTTGATTATTTTCCATTTTTTCCTCCATGCACAATACCAACCAAACTCCTCACTTTGTATATGTATGTGTGTGTCTGTAGTCATTAATTTTCATTTGCTACCCTTAAAGTTGAACTTGTTTAAAAAATAGTCACATCTCCATATAAAAGACCTTGCCTCTTTATTAACGTTTTATCATAGTGAAAAATAGAAGCACTAATTATTCTAATCTTTAGAATTGAGATATCTTCTCAATATACAGATGTACATGCAAAATGGATCATAACCTCTTTCGTAATAAGATCTTTCTGCATAAAATCCAAAGATGTGAAAGAATCCCAAATTTGGGAAGATTCCTCTATCAGATGAGTAGTATATTAATACTATGCCAGAAATGAACTATATAACTTTGGCTAGTAGAAAGTCAGGAGGAGGAAAATTGGGAGAACATAGGAAGGCAGAGACACTATTAAAAGGAAATGCACTTGTTACCTGAATCATGTAATTCTCTGCCCATCGCCTTTACAATATTTTTTAAAAATGGAAATAGAAAATGCAGACATGTAAAAGATAATCTGAAGAAGATAGATATTAAAATCAAGTTTTGTAAAATCATGGATCTCAAGAATTGTTAGGATTCCCAGAAGCTAAAAGTGATCACAGAACAGCATCTCTTGTGGAGTCTTCTAGAGGCATTAGCTCTTTTTTATTAAAAGATTTTATTAACACTGTTTTTTACATCATATTTCAGTTATCAAGTTTAACAAACAAGTAGCCAAGAATGGAATCTCTACATGCAATTACTGGCACATAAATTTAAGAACAATAATGAAATTAACCTGAGCTTATATTTCACAGTTATATGTATCTCAATCTATATAATGTATCAATATGTCTATAGAATATATATCCCATCATAGAACTATATGTTTATATAGTTACATTTATATTTCCAAGTTTATGTCAATGACCATGAGTATTCTAGTATTGAATCATTGCTCTTGTAAGGTTTGGATCTAATATCCACCTTTTGTTCCTTTGGTCTTGACTTGTTTTGCTCAACATGATTTGCTATAGTTTCATCCACTTCCCCGTGACTGCCATTATTTTATCTTGTCTGGCTATGTAGAATTTCATTGTATATATGTACCACATATTTTGTATCCATTCATCTGTAGTGGGGCATCTGGGTTGTTTTCATCACTTGGCTATTGTGAATAGTGCAGTGACAAACATGGCTATGTAAGTATCTTTATCATATCCTGAGTTGTGATGCTCAGGGTACATGCCTAGGAGTGATATGGCTGGGGTATAGGGAAGGTCTATTTTTAGTTTATTGAGGAACCTCCAAACCTTCCAGAGTGGCTGTACTAGTTTACATTCCCATCATCAGTTCAGTAGGATTCCTCTTTCTCCACATCCTCACCAGTATTTGTTGTTGTCTAATTTCAGAATATTGGCCATTCTTGTTGGGGTAAGGTAGTATCTTAGAGTTGTTTCTATTTGCATTTCTTTATGACCATGGATGATAAGCATTTTCTCATGTTTCTTTACGATTTTTACATTTTCACTTCACTTGCACATTTAGCAACTGATTTGTTGGGTTTTGAGGGGATTAGTTTCTTGAGTTCCCAGTAGATACTGGATATGAAATATTTGTCTCATGTATTGTTGGTAAATATATTTTCCTAGTTGGTTGGCTGTCTCTCTACTTTAGCAGCTATGTCTTTGTCTATGATGAAATTTTTTATTTTTAGGTAGTCCCATTTGTCGAATCTCTCTCCAATCATTTGTGACCCTGGGACTGTTCAAGAAGTTTTTGCTTTATGCCTATGAGTTCCAGTGTCTCTCCTACTCCGTCATGTAGCAGTTTCAGTGTTTCATGTCTGATATTGAGGTCTTTGATCCATTTTAAGTTAGTGTTTGTGCATGGTGACAGGCTGGGATCAATGTTTAGTTTTCTACATGTGGCTGCCCAGTTTTCTTAGCACAAATAATTGAAGAGGCTGTGTTGTAATATCGTATATCTCTGGCTCCTTTGTCAAATATTTGCTGACTATAAGTATGTGGTTTCATTTATGGATTTTCTAATCTGTTCCATTAATATTTTGGTCTATTTTGTGCCAATACTATGCTGTTTTTATTATTATGGCTCTCTAGTAGAGTTTGAAGTCTGGTATTATAATATCACCTGTATTACTCTTTTTGCCTAGAATTGCATTGACTATTTTAAGTCTCTTGTTGTTCCATATGAACATTTGAATTATGTCCTCTGCTTCGGTAAAGAATGTCCATAGGATTTTGCTGGAGATTGCATTGAAATTGCATTTCAAGTTTTGCAGTATGGCCATTTTCACTATGTAGATTCTCCCTGTCTATGAGTATGGGATGTCTTTCCATTTCTTGGTATCCTCTTTGATTTTTTTCTTTAGGATCTTATAGTTTTCATTAAATAATTCCTTTACATCTTTGGTTAATTCCTACATATTTTATTCTTTTGGGGGCTATGGCAAATGGGATGATTTTCTTGATTTCTCTTTCTGTTTGTGTATTGTTGGTATAAAGAAAGGCTATTGACTTTTGAAAGTCAATTTTTATCCTGCCACTTTGCCAAACTGGTTTATTAGTTCTAAGAATTATTGTGTCGTTCAAGCAGAAGATCATGTTATCTGCTGATAGGGATAGTTTAACTTCCATTTTCCCTATGTGCATCCTTTTGATGTCTTTCTCTTGCCTTATTGCTCTGGCTAAAGGTTCAAGTATTATATTGAAGAGAAGTGGAGAGAGTGGGCATCCCTGTCTTGTTCTGAATTTATGGTAAATTTTTGTAGTCTTTCTCCATTTAGTGTGATACTTGCTATAGGTCTGTCATATATGACTTTAAGTATTTTAAAGAATGTATCTCCTATTCCTATTTTCTCTAGTGCTTTCATCAGGAATAGGTGTTGTATTTTGTCAAATACAGAGGTACTAACTCTTGAATTAAAATATATGGCCTCTTGCACTTTAAGAAAATATATTTATGTTGTCTTGAGTGATCAAATATTTATACATTTATTTAATTAGCCCTAGACAATGAATGCACCTACCATTGTCTTACAATCTCTAAATCACTGTAATTACTTAGGACCAACATCTTTGGAACATAAGTACAGTGTACACAGAGTAAAAGTATGTCGTGTTTTTAACAATTACACACACACACACACACACACACACACACACACACACTCTAAGCTTGGAACACAATTCACCATTTGTTTTAAACAAATGGGATACTTCTCTTTTTAATGGCATATGTAAGCGTACATACCTTAATTTAAAACATTGTTCTGTAGCCAAACATATACATTTATATATACATATATGTTGAGAGAGATAGTGAAAAATACCATGAAGATTGATATATAATCTATCCTGATAGCCATCCTACCATTTGCCTAACAAATATAATAACGTATAAGTTACTACTATTGGGAAAAATAGCTAATAAGGGAATAATAGTATTAAAATAGTGGCATGTTTCAATATTTATGATAGATGTCACAAGAACTTTTAAAGTATATAACACAAAACAAAATAAAATGGAAACAGGAAAACAACAACAAAGACAAAATCTCATGGTTCTACTTCCTGGAGTTCATTTTGATATAAATTATGTTGTAATATTAGATGCATATTAGTATTGTGTTTTAGATCTGAATAACACCGATGCATATAAAAATAACCAAGTAAACATCTATGCTATGTGGAAGGCTTGTGGTTTGATTAAAATGAAGAAACATAATTATACAAATAGTTTGAATGAATTAAACTCTTAATAAAATACCTATCACATTTTATTGAATTGAGCTACATGATATTTTTTGTCACTGTACAGCATATACCTGTTATATAAAAGAAAATTAAAGATAATTGAGGTATCTCAATAACTGTAAAAATAACTCAAAAGTGATGGGAGTGATTAGTTATCAAATGTAATGGTAGGTTTATGAAAATATATCTTAGTCCGTGGGAGTGATTAGTTACCAAATATAACATGACTCTTATGGAATTTTATCTTTTAGGGTTAATCAGTTTTTCTTCCAGTCACAGGGATATTTAAATTACAAAAACATATAATACACATTTAAGTTTTGTGAGCAATAACAGAAGAAAGTTCCTATCCAATCTTAAAATGTGCAATGATGTATTCAGAAAATAGGAATTTGAGAGAGCAACTCCTATAGGACTCATTGTTCTGGCCCACATATATTACTTCTGTATTCATCACTATTCTCCAAAGGCCATTTGCTCTGAGTACTTGAAACACTGCTTGAGGGCTTTTGCTGAAAGATCACACCAGGCCTGTGTCAAAGAAAGGCAGAAATGTCAGCCTATCAATGTTTCTGGAAATATTACCATCAAACTTCCTGAGCCAAACATTACAGATGTAAGATAGTAAAGTAACAATTACTTATTAATCAGGGAACTATGCAAAAAATTGTCATGAAAAAATTAAAAATTTCAAAATGGAAATTCATTTGGAAACAGGCTATTTGTTGATGTAACCCATTAAGCATACTAAAGTTTTGACCTTAAATCTAAAACTATTCATGATATGCCAATGTCAAAAAAGGACAGAAATACCAGAGAAGACCATGTAGAGACAAATAAGGAAAGTCACTTAAGAACAGAGTTTGGAGTTATGACTCTACAACTAAAAAATCATCAGACTATTAAGCCAAGGGGAAAATTTAGGTAAACCTCTTCCCTAAATTATTTTCTTTGAGTATGTGGTTTTCTACAATTCCACTTTCTACCCAAGTAACCATCTGAGGAACACTTTTGTAATCCTCTCACACTTTATTAATTGAGTCATGTTGATACACTCTTCAACCCTTTTTATTTTCTGTAAGAAAGTATTGCCAGCTCCTACTAATGCAGTCCAAATTCATTGTGAATCTGCATGCACAGTGTGAAAGACAAAATGTCCCAGTCCATTATGAAGATGAGTTTATTCAGGTTATTGTAAAGAAGAAGATAGTTTAAAAGTGGAAGGAAATCTATGCCGTATAAAAAGAAAGCAATAAGGAAGAATGGAATGCTAGTGTCAAATAAATGCATAATCCATAGAACAAAATGGCTAACTTTCAATGCTCCAAGTCTTAAGTAAGGATAACACCTTATTATCGTATTGGCATCCTAAGAGAATACAGAAATACAGTGTCCTCAAAATAATATCCTTTCCCCTATCCTCGAGTAAAAGGGACAAAATATAGTCAATTTTAAAGGTTTAGTGCGAAATTAAAGAACTGATCTCTCTAAATTAATTTTCTTTTCTTTTTGTGGTCTAATTTGAGAACAACTGACATACTGGACTTTAAGTCTGTGTTTCTAAAAAGTAGCATGGGCTGTTGTAAAAATCGACCATGCAATTTTATGTTCCAAGAAACAACTAACAAAAATGGATCATGCTGCTCTGGCATATCACAAAATAATCCTTCCTCCATTTAGGGTGGATTTGCTGCTCACTTTTCCTGATGAATCCCATCTCTCTCTCTACAAATCCACAGGTTTGTCTGTCTCCTTTTTCTATAACAATAGCCTGACTAAAAATCCTTTCCTCAATTATCTGGGACATTTGTTCTCTTACAATATCATTCAAAAATCCTACATCTAGTTAGTATCTCACTAATAACTGCTATTAAACTACATACAAGATCTTCAGTTGCTGATTCATAGCAATGAAAGTTGATCTGCTATATTCCATCATGGATTCTTTCCTACTTCATTCCAAATTCGTCAGTGTCCAATAGGACATGTTATGTCTCAGAGACAATTCTACAGACAGGCAGTACAATACATAGGCACTAAAATGGTCTATCCTTTAAGTGCTAACACCCTAAATAAATTAGTAAACATTGTGCTTTTAAAACTTAATCTGTATCATACTCAATATTCCTGAAGGTCCAAAGCAACTTTAAAAATGAACTAGAGAATTTCATACAGTCAATGACTGCATTTTTTGCCAGGTCTGGGGCTTGAACTCAGGGTCTTGGCACTGTCCTTGAGCTTTCTCAACTCTAGCACTCTAGCAATTAACCACAGCACCACTTCTGGCTTTGTGTATGTGGTACCAAGGAATCCCATCCAAGGCTTTATGCATGCGAGGCAAGCACTTTACCACTAGGCCACAATCCTGGCTCTATGTATTTTTAATTAACAGATATATTGATGTAAAATGAAAGTGTTAATTTAAAATGTACAAATCTAATATGTATAATCTTGTCTATAATTTGTTTGGTTCAGGCATCTATTTATCTATCTTCCTATGAAAACTAACACTACAGTGAGGGGTATAAACATATTTATCATCTTTGAGTTTCCTTATACTTCAATAGTCTTATGTACTAAAGGCACTTAAGATGTACTCTACTCTTTAATAAATATGTTAAGTACAAAATACACTATCATTTCTTACAAATAGTATATTCAACAGAAATCTCAAAGCATAATCATCTCTCAAACTTAAATGTTATATCTGTTGAACAACTCAATATTTCCCTTATTTATTCCCTTTCTATTGAGTTTAAATATTTCTCTACTTCATGAAAGTGGAGTCATAAAATACTTCTTGAACTTATTTCAATTAGTTTATTGGTTTTCATGTTTATCTATTTGGGCCAAATAACAATTCATTGAATATAAATATTACTTTTCTTTATTCCGTCCACTATCCAAGTAATATGGGTTGTTTCTGTATTTTAGCTATTGTGAATAATACCAATGGACATGAGAATACACACATCTCTAAGCCCTTTGTCCAATTTTAATTAAATTAATTGGGTTATAATTTGTTGAGCATTATTGAGTATAATTTGTTGAGTATTATTGAGTATAATTTGTTGAATATTAATACAACAGGTATATTAATATTATCCACCATTAAAAATACAGTATGTTTATCTCTCATTTCACAATTTGTCTTTAAATTCTTATTGGCCTTTTAACTATGCAGATTATTTTTAATTTGATGTAGTCTAAAGTGTCAACTTTTTGTTTTTGTTTCTATTTTGATGTTACATGCATAAAATTATTACCATGACCTTATGTTTTTCTTGAGTTTAAGTAGTTCAAGGTGTTGCTTTTAATCTATTTTAATTTTTCTTAATGTTTAAGTAAACTTTTTACAGTTTAAGTCAACAGTTTAAGTCTGGTATATGATAAAGATTCAACATATCTACTTTCAATATAGTCAATCTGTTTTTAAGAAACAAATGCATTAACTTTGATCCCAGTGTACACAGCTCTACTTAGCAAACTCATTAGATCCTGCAATGACTCCTTTCTAGGACCTTTTCTCATTGCTACATTGAATAATCAGTGTAGATATAAAAAGTAGTTTTATTTTTTTAAATCTTTTTCAAGGCACAGAAAATTATACTTACTTTTTTATTTTATTTTATAAGGACCCATTTCCAATTTTCACATGAAAAAAATCATTTAGCTTGAGTAAACTTCATGATTTAGCTATTATTCATCAAGTTTAACATTAAAATAAGTGACTTACTTTTTTATATTTAGAGATAGATTTTAGTTCACCAGGTATTAGGAGGTAAGAAAGGAAACATTAAGACATATTTTAAATGAATAAAATCATGACTTACTTAATTCACCTTTTTGATTTCTGACATTTTGTAAATATATACAAACCTCAAGGACATTAGCAAATGGATTAAAAAAAGAAAAGTTATACTTTCTTATCTCTATATTTCGAGGAAGAAATTTGACAAGCATAAGCACCTTTTAAAAATATAGCTGAAGCCGGGCACAGTGGCTCACACATATAATCCTAGCTACTCAAGAGGTTGAGATCTGAGGATTGCCATTCAAATGCAGTCCAGGAACAAAAGCCCTAGAGACTCTTATCTCCAATTAACCACTAAAGCAGAAGTGGTGCTGTGGCTCAAGGGGTCAAGGAGTAGAGCAGTAGCCTTGAGCTGAAAAACTCAGGGACAGGGCCCAGGCCCAGAGTTCAAGCCGCACGACCAACAACAACAAAAAAGTATATATATATATGAAATGAAAGCACAGGAGTAAATTTTTCTTCAATATTTACCGCATATTACTATAAGTGCTACTGGCTTAATTCATAAATGAATTTATAGAAGTCACATACTTAAATATGTCTATCTCAGCAGTGTGTTTTATTAAAGAAGTAATCTATTATTCCATTGATTATACCCAGAATCCAAGATCCAAGTGAGAAGTTTGACAAAATTCCCTACAAATCATAACACAAAGTAAATAAGACTCATTCCTCTTTATAGATGTAAATAGCTTAACTAATAAGCAAATAATAAAGTGTACAAATATTATGCTCTTCTGATTTAAACAATGTAAATTCTAATCAATGCAATTTCCCACTTAATCTTTTCAGACATTTGATTATTGTACTTTATTATTGATATAATAATTCTGGAAGCCTGTAATGTTTAAGAAGTCAGAGTTGTCAAATAAAGAAATAATTTTGTTGAATATTACAATTACACAAAGTATTATTTCATCTACATGAAAATTAATTAAATTGTTCTCTAAAGTAAAAAATCTTTACTTCTATGTAAAACATATGCTAAATTGACATTGTTCAAGATAGTGTTTGAGATTGCATGCAATAGTTTTTCATTTCTCTCCTTTTCCTTTTCTGCATCAAACCTAAATTACAGAAGTGTAAGAAATCACAAATATTAGACATAAAAAATAGTAGATTCAACATTCTTTATTTTTATTCCCCTATACATGGAAGATGCTAGGCAATAAATGTTAGGATTAGAACTATATCACAAACATAAAAAAAAAAACAAAACAAAGGGCCAGTTGAGTGAGTATATTGGGAAGCATGTAGAGTTCTCATGGAAATGAGATCATCACATCTACTGACTGGCCAGGTTTGAGAGGTTCATAGTACTGCCAGCAATATAATACAACAATATGAAAAAGTACTCTGTTTTGAACTGTGTAGAAATTCTTTATGTTCAACTATATTTTTATGTTTCCTGTTGGGCATAAAGAATATCCTGGATTAAAAGAGATATAAGGCACTAACCAGGAAATACTGAGATATCACCATCATTATTACCAACAACCATTAACATTATCATAATCATCATTAATATTCTTTGTTCTTAGTAATTATCACTACCATCATTTTTAAACCTAAACTATGAATATTATGGTAAGTACTTTCTTCCCAAGCATTTTAAGTATTTGCTTATAAATTTTACCCAACAGTGTATATTTCTACCTAAATTTGCTAGCTAAGACAATAAATGTAAAAAATCTATGATGGGCTATATACTCTGTAGACATAATGTTTTATTACCTATGTTAATATGTATATATGATATACAAACCCTCAGCTTAATTTTAATTATGTTCTAAAACCTAAGTGCCAGTGATCTTATACAGAAAATCGCTTCTTGAATACTTGTTTGTTAAACATGACATTTGAAATAAGATGTAAAAATCAATGTTAATAAATTCTTTAAAAAAAGAAAAGAAAAAGAAAAAAAAGAGAAAATTTCTATAGTTATTAAAATAAATCATTTTAAATATGAAAAAAATAAAATAACAATCATGATGTGTTAATGCAATTCTCATCAAAATCCAAGTGTTATTCTTCACTGGGCTAGAGAAAACAATCCAAAAGGCCTCAAATCACAAAAGTAATCCTGGGCAAAAGAAGCAGCTCTGGAGGCCTCACAATTCCAGATTTCAAAGAGCAACAATAACAAAATTAGCCTGTTACTGGCACAAAAGCAGGCCTGAAAAAAACCAATGGAATAGACCAGAAGACAAGAAATAAGCCAATAAACCTACAGCCATTTGATATTTGGCAAGAGAGTCAAATATACAATTCGGAAAAAACCTCTTCAACAAATGCTGTGGAGAAGCTGAACACACACATGCAGAATATTGAAACTGGATCCTGTCCCATCTATTACCTTTTATGAATGTAAGTTCAAAATGGATCAAAGAAAAATCTCAATAACTTTTCCATTCCCTCTCTTCTCACCAAGAAATCATATGCCCCCAATTCAGGCAAACTTGGTTAACTGTTGTAGTTTTCATGGAAAACTACTTTTTGTTCTATCGTTCTGGAAGTTGACCAATTAATTTGATTAAAAATGTAATTATTCTGACAATGACTGTGCCAGAGTTTTAGCTGAGCTGGCCTGACCTTGGGCTCTAAGTATCCCTATGAAAGTGGTGCAACATTGGATCAGAATCCTTTAAAAAGGTTAATTACGCTCACCTTGCAAAATAATAAGTGATTAGTCTAAGACTTCATAGAATAATAAAGAGACCTTGAGCATAGCAGAAAAATAGTTATATCAGGACATATATTGCTATTTTATTTCTCTTAATGTGTTATGCTATTGAGAGTTCGAAAACTAATTCTTGTCATTGTTTAGTAAAAATTTCTAGACCATCATACATATTAATATTTTAAATATATAAATAAATTTACACTTAAATCATTAGTTGGCAATTCTCCTAGATCCATAATACTTGATTTTTGATTTTTTGTTATAAATGACCACACACACACACACACACACACACACAACTCAGTCATTTTAAAGCACTTACATTAGTTTATAACAAAAAAGGTGACTTGAATTTTTTAGAGGCAATTTATATTATCATCTTGCCAGTGCTAGAAGTTGCATTATGACAATTGTGGTTTAAATTCTCTCAGAAAGAGGCAAATACGAAGAGTTTCTGTTTAAGGAATGTTTATGTTTGAAAAATTTCAGTTACAAATCAAAAAGCATCTTGCTTGTAAACATCTCTTTCTCATTTAGTCTTCTTTAAAATTTCTCTGTGACTTACTAAGCCATCCTCTCCACTATCAGCACAGACCCTTTCTTAATTTGTTGGCCTTAATCAGGTTTTATGTTTCCATGATATCATTCAATAGGTCACAATGAAAGAATGAGATGGTTTTTCACATAGTGCTACAAGCTCATCAATATTTGACCTCTCATGGTGTCAAAAATGTACTTGGCCACATCAAGGAATATGATTAATGAGAAACAACCTAGGAGTCAAATAAAGAAATGTGAGTTATTAGAATATTCTTACAGAGATAAACACAAAGAAAGCAAAATATTGAATGTGAGCTGTCTCATACAGAATACTGAAAAGAAGCAAGGAAGTCACTGACTTGCAAATGGGAAGTCAGTAAGGTATACTGAGCAGGTCTCTACTGATAAATTACAAGACATTATTTCTACTGTGCATGGAGGAAGGTAAGCAGTAAAACCTCAAAACTCAGAATTTCCTAAATTCAATAGTATTTTTCCAAACAGATCACATAAATACAATATTACTTCCTTATTAACTGCATCAAAGTGTTGATATACACAAATAGTTATATACCTAGGTGTATGTATATACACATATTCATATATATAAATATATACCACATTATATTCATATGAATTTTTACAGTTCCATGTGTAAGTAGTTGAAAACATGAAGTGATGAAACTGTATCTTTGCTGAGCTTGTGCTAAACAATAGAAGGGAAACAAAGGTAGTATCTTTATATGTTTTTTTCCTACAGTTGAGTGTGTGTGTGTGTGTGTGTGTCTGTGTGTGTCTGTGTTACTCCTGAGGATCGAACTCAAGGCCTAGGTGCTATCTTTGAGCTTTTCTACCCAAGGCTAGTGTTCGATCATTGACGACCCATCTCCATTTACAGCTTTTATGTGCTGGAGGGTGGTATATTGGAGATGAGTCACAGGGACTATTGGCTACCTGTGTGTGGCCAGTTTGACCTTATGGGTTTTTCCCTTCAAAACACAGCGTGAGGGCCGCTCCGAGTGATAGTGTCAGCTCCTGAGTTGCACTGTATCCCTGGTCGGTCAGTTCACCATCTACTTCCCTAATAAATTCACCTTTTTTCATATATTTTTATTGTAATTAATAGAAGGGTTACATGATATTTGCCAGATAGATGGTGCATTAATTCCCATACATTGATACCCTTTCACGTGTCTTGGTCCCCATTTCCCTCCCCCCCCCACCTCACCCCACATCGTGTTTTCCCCCCTTCCCTATCCAATTTCAAATAACCAAATACAAATATATCCGATATATCAGGTAACAAAGTGAGATACTGTAACAATATGAGATAACCAAGGGACAGCAAAAGAGATGAGAGATAACATAGTACCTTAAGAACAACAATCATTCATTATATGCCTTATGTTTCTATATCCTAGAAATCCTTTCATTTAGCGTCCTACTATATGGCCTTTTGTATTAAGGTTTTGCTCTATTGCAAATCTCTGCTAGGAGAGCCCAAGGTTTCTACTGATTATGACAAATGAGGGAAATCATTGAGCCTAAGTTCCTTTGAGTCTGGCTTACATCACTTAATATGATCTTTTCTAAGTCTTTCCATTTCCTAACAAATGGGGCAATGTCATTCTTTCTGACAGCAGCATAGAATTCCATTGTGTACAAATACCACATCTTGTTGACCCACCCATCAACTGAGGGACATCTAGATTGGTTCCATATCTTTGCTATGGTAAATAGTGTTGCAATGAACATTGTTGTGCTGGTGGATTTAGTATGTCTTTGTTTCTGGATGATTGGGTAAATGCCAAGTAGTGGAATTGCTGGGTCATAGGGGAGCTCTATGTTTAGTCTTTTGAGGAACTGCCATACTGCTTTCATAGTGGTTGAATGAGTTTGCACTCCCACCAACAGTGTAGTAGTGATCCCTCCTGGCCACATCCCCTCCAGCATCTGTTGTTTTTAGTTTTCTTGATCCTGGCCATTCTAACTGGAGTGAGGTGGAATCTTAGAGTTGTTTTGATTTGCATTTCTTTTATGACCAGAGATGTTGAGCATTTCTTCATGTGTCTATAGGCCATTTTTGTTTCTTCTTCAGAGAAGACTCTCTTTAAGTTTTGGCCCATCTTTTAATGGGATGATTGTTACTTTGGAGATTAGTTTTGGATTGATTCAATTTTTTGAGCTGTTGATATATTTTAGATATGAGGCCTTTGTCTGTTGTATGGTTGGTGAAGATCTTCTCCCACTCTGTAGGCTTCCTTCTTAGTTTACTTTGCCATACAAAAGCTCTGCAGTTTAATGCAGTCCCACTTATCCAGCCTAAAGCAGAACTGAGGAAATGGAAAAACCTCCCATGCTCCTGGATTGGAAGAATCAACATCATGAAAATGACAATCTTGCCAAGGGCTGTCTACAAATTCAACGCAATACCCATCAATATCCCAATGTCATTCTTTAAAGAAATAGAAGAGGCAATCCAAAATTTCATATGGAATAATATAAGACCCATGATAGCAGAAACACTTCTTAGCAGAAAGAACAGCGCAGGAGGAATTTCAATACCAAACTTTAGACTCTATTACAGAGCTATAATTATCAAAACAGCTTGGTACTGGCACAAGAAGAGGCCTAAAGACCAATGGAATAGAACTGAGGACCCAGATATTAAACCACAGACCTATGGCCACCTAATCTTTGACAAGGGAGCCAAAAAAATAGAATGGAAGAAAGATAGCCTCTTCAACAAGTGGTGCTGGTAGAACTGGTTAAGCACCTGTAGAAAACTAAAGTTGGATCCTTCTATGTCATCCTGTACTAGAATTAACTCCAAATGGATCAAAGACCTGGAGGTAAAAGCCGACACTCTGAAAACTTTACAAGAAGGAATAGGAGATACACTAGACCTCCTTGGCACAGGTCGAAACTTTCTTAATAAGGACCAAGAATCACAATAAATTCACCTTTTTATATGAGACTGTCTTTGTGTGGTGAACTCTCTTGGGACGTGGAATCCCCACCTGGAGGGACATGGATCCCCTCCTCCTGATCCCACAAGAAAGTAAGATTTAGCACCACAGAAATCTCAGCTAGAGAGGAAAAAGGAAGAAAACTGGCACAAGACAGCATGGAGCGGCGCCAGCCACTCAGAGCCTCTGAGGAGACAAAGCCTCTCTCCCAAACCTGAGCAACCAGGACTTGGTGGTGGTGCAGACCTGCTGGCTCCAGATAGAGCCACACAGAGCCTGCACAAGCCCGGAGCCATCACCTGGCCCCAGCGAGGAACTGCCAGCTTCACAGAACCAGAAAATACAGCAATTTGTGAGTATCTCTGTGGACGGTTCCACTTCTGCTCACGGAATGGCATTGGGAAGGAATCCCCTCCCCCACCAGCAGAGAGAAGTGCCATCTTGACTGCTGACAAAGAGCCAGTCAAACCAACTGGGGCCTGAGACGTGGTGCTGGCAGCACCATCATTCAAAAGGGCAAAGGATTTCCCACAGGCAGTTTAGCCAGACATCCACCCACCCCTAGTGCTAGCAGAAGTTCCTCCCCCTGGGCGGAGCTGCACTCCTGGTAAACAAAACCGCTCATAACTCTATCATTTTGTTTTTTTTTCTGCCCAATCAAGCAAACTGTTGAGAAAAACCATAAAGCCAAATCACAAGAGAAAAATACTTTTTGAAGGGTTTGGATCCCAAATTTAGTAGAGACACAAGTTCCTTATCCTACCCCCCACCCCCCCAAAAAAACCTGAAGAATACCCCTTTATTTCCATTTTTTCTTTTTCTACCCTTTTTCGTTTACACTTGTATGTGTTCTTATTTTTCTTCCATTTTACCTCCACCTTTTTCTTTCTTAATGTTATGATTCTTTCCTTTTTTTTATTTCTGCTTTCCTTCTGTCATTGTGGTCATTCCTAGAAACATAGTGACAGCACTGGGTACAGAATGGATACAGAATGATATTTATATGTATACGGTCACCTGCTTTTTAATCTGTTGGTTTTTAACCTTAGTATTTCTTGTCTAAGAGCTCAATTGTGTGGGATCTCCCCCCACCTTTTTTTGTTGTTTTTCTTTTTCTTTTTTTTCTTACTTTTTTACTTTTTAAAATTTTTATCATTGAACTCTCCTTCCTCTTTTCTCTAAATATTCTTCTTATTACTCTTCTTATTTTTCATAAATTTTATCTTATTTTTTCTAAATTTTGTACTCAACTATTTTACTTTCTATTACCTTAGGTCAGTTATCCTTACACTATCCCTTTTCTTCATTACTATATTAATCTTACACTCCTACATTATTATTTTTTTACCTCCTCTCTTGTCTTTCAAACTATTTTTCTATCTCTGGGACTCTGTTCATCCTTCAACTTTTAGACTACATATATCTACAATTGATGGTTGTTGAGTAATATTGTATATCAAGGTGTTCAATTATATTGTAGGTTCAGAGGACTTAAATACAACAGAAATTGGATTGAGGGGTTTATTTTTTTTGTCATAAAACAGTGATCGATGGTGGTATTAGATTTGTCTGTAAGTGCACTAAAAGAGAGAGAGTGATAATACCAATCTAAAATTTTGAACTTCTATTGTCTGGCTCTAGGTTGGTTATATCTTAAAAATTGAAATCTTGTTCAATATTAATCTTGCTCCCATTTTCAAATGGACAGAACAAGAAACTCCAGAAAAATGGCAAATCAAGGAATAGCATCTTCTACCCAATATAAACAGGCAATGGAGCAGTCAATGGCAAAACCTGAGGAGAGTCCTCTAAATGCTATACAAATGGAATTGATAAATACAATTAATAAAAAGTTTGAAAACATACAGAAAGAGACATGGGAGGAAGTCATATCTAAACGAGATGAAACCATAAATAAGGTGACACGTGAATAAGCGGAGCCATAAAGGAGGCCATAATAAAGGATTTACAAAGAAAAAAATGAATGAATTCATAGAATTCACAAACTAAAAGCTGATTGAACTCCAACATATGTCAAACGAGAGTAAAGCAGCTGATCTAACCACTCAAATGGAAGTTAAGGAGTTAAAGAAATCCATATATGATTTGAAACAAGAGATGCAAGGAATCAAAAATGAGCAATTAAAAGGAAGGAGATGAATAATAAAGTAGAAAGTTTTGGTAGCAGGTTAGACAAAGCAGAAGAGAGAAATTCCGGGGTTGAAGATATGCTAGTCGTTACAGAGAAAAAAACAGAAAATCAGTCAAACCAAATCTAGGAAATATGAGAGAATGCTTCAGGAGGTCGAAGATACAATTAGGAAGCCTAATTTAAGGTTAATTGGTATTGAGGAAAGCCTGGAGAAATAATTCAATGGTATTGGAAATATACTTCAGGGAATCACCTCAGAGAACTTCCCAAATACCCAGAACGGCAGGCCCATCCAGATGCAAGAAGCTTTTAGAAACCCAAACAGACCTGACCAGAAAAGGACATCCCACCAACACATTATAATCCTTACAGGATGAATAGAGACAAAAGAAAGGAACCTAAAAGCAGCCAAAGAGAAAAGAACAATCACCTAAAAAGGAAAACCAATCAGAATAACCACAGATTTCTCAGCAGAGACCTTGCAAGCAAGAAGAAATTGGAAGAATATGTCATGCCCTTAAAACAAATAACTACCAACCAAGAATATTGTACCCAGTTAAGCTTTCATTCATAACTGAGGGAACAAGCAAAAGTTGTAACATTACATAGCAGCAAAACCAGCATTACAGAAAATTCTCACAGATGTTCTACACATTGAAAACCAACACAAATGTAATACTGACAAAGAAATGTCACCTAAAAATCATACCAGCTAAGTACTGCAAGAACTGTCAAGCCACAGGCCCTAATGAAATCTTTTAAAAATGGCAGGAACTAGTAAGTACTTTTGAATCCCAACTCTCAATATCAATGGACTTAACTCTCCAATTAAATGGCATAGACTGTCTACTTTGATGAAAAAGCAAGATCCATTGTTCTGCTATTGTCAAGAGACACATCTTGCTACAAAAAACAAACATTTTTTGAAAGTGAGAGGTTGGAATAAAGTTTATCAAGTTAACATCCCCCATAAATGGGCTGGAGTTGCCAACCTCATATTGTATAAAATAGACTTCAAATTAAGATTGGTGAGAAAACACAAAGAAGGCTATTACATACTAATAAAGGGATCTCTCCCCCAGGAGGACATAACCATCCTAAATATCTACACACCTAATCGCGGAGCACCCAACTTCATCAAGCAAACTTTACTTCCACTAAAACCACACATAGATTGAAATACAGTGATTATTGGTAACTTTAACACTCCACTCTCACTAATGGACAGATCAACCAGGCAAAAACTCAACAGAGAAACCTCAGAATTAAACAACTGTATAGACCAACTAGATTTAACAGACATCTGCAGATTATTTCACCCAGGAACATCACAATACACATTTTTTTCAGCAGCACACGGAACATTTTCCAAAATACACCATATTTTAGGGCAAAAAACAAACCTGAGCAGATTCAGAAACACTGAAATTATTCCCTGATTACAAGGGCATCAAATTAGAATTGAACACCCATCTCCACCAACAAAAGCCCTGTAACTCATGGAGATTGAACAACACAATGTTAAATCACCAATGGGTGGGGAGATCAGAACAGAAATTCAACACTTTATATAATTTAACAAAAAGGAGCACACAAAATACCAGCTCCTTTGGGACACAGGCAAGGCAGTACTCAGAGGAAAACTCATAGCTCTGAGTGCCTACAATAACAAATTGGAAAAATCACAAACCAACAACTTAATGTGTCATCTTAAGCTGCTAGAAAAAGAGCAACAAACCAATCCTAATCCCATTAGAAGGAAGCAAATTATTAAAATCAAAGCAGAATTAAATGAATTGGAATCCAAAAAAACTATAGAAAGAATCAACAAAACAAGGAGTTGGTTCTTTGAAAGAATTAACAAAATTGACAAACCCTTAGCAAATCTTACCAAAAAAAAGAAGAGAGCATACCGAAATAAACAAAATCACAGACGAAAATGGTAAAATCACGACAGAAATTACCAATATCCAGAGTATCATAAGGGAATACTTCTCAAAACTTTATACCAACAAATTTGAGAATCTAGAAGAAATGGACGAATTTCTAGCCAATATTAACATACCCACACTGAACCAAGAAGAATTAACCCAACTAAACAGGCCTATTTCAAGCACTGAAATTGAAATGGCAATAAGAGAACCCCCACCTAAGAAAAGCCCAGGGCCAGACGGATTCACAGCTGAATTCTATAAGGTCTTCAAAGTAGAGCTCATACCAATACTCCTCAAGCTCTTCAACGAAATTGAAAATGAAGGTTCTTTACCAAACTCATTCTATGAAGCCAGTATAACCCTCATCCCCAAACCAGACAGAGATTCATCAAAGAAAGAAAACTATAGACCTATTTCTCTGATGAATATTGATGCAAAACTTCTCAACAAAATACAACCGTCTACAACAACTCATCAAAAAAATTATACACTATGAACAAACAGGTTTCATCACAGGGAGGCAAAGCTGGTTCAACATAGGCAAATCAATTAATATAATTCATCTAATCTTTGATAAGGGAGCCAAGAAAAACAGAATGGAAGAAAGATAGCCTCTTCAACAAGTGGTGCTGGTAGAACTGGTTAAGCACCTGCAGAAAACTAAAGTTGGATCCTTCTTTGTCACCTTGCACTTGGATTAACTCCAAAGACCTCAAGATAAAAGCTGATACACTGAAAACTTCACAAGAAGGAATAGGAGATACACTAGGTCTCCTTGACACAGGTCAAAACTTTGTTAATGAAGACTAAGAAACACAACAGTCAGAGAAAGTCTGGGTAAGTGGGACTGCATTAAACTGCAGAGCTTCTGTATGGCAAAGGACATAGCTAGCAAATTAACTAGAAAACCTACAGAGTGGGAGAAGATCTTCACTAACCATACAGTGGACAAAGGCCTCATGTCTAAAATATATCAATAGCTCAAATAATTGAATCACTCCAAAACTAATCTTCAAAGAAACAAGCATCCCATTAAAAGATGGTTCAAAGACTTAAAGAGACTCTTCTGTGAAGAAGAAATCAGAATGGACTATAGACACATAAAGAAATGCTTGACATCTCTGGCCATTAAAGATATGCAAATCTTTGGCCTGGGAGTTTGGCCTAGTGGTAGTGAGCTTGCCTAGTAGCATGCACGAAGACCCGGGTTCGATTCCTCAGTACCACACATATAGAAAAAAAAGCCGGAAATGGGGCTGAGGTTTAATTGCTAGATTGCTAGCCTTGAGCAAAATAAAGTCTAAGGACAGTGCTCAGACCCTGAACTCAAGCCCAGGACTGGCAAATAAAAAAAAAATGCAAATCCAAACAATTCTAAGATTCCACTCCAGTTAGAATGGCCAGGATCAAGAAATCTAATAACAACAGATGCTGAAGAGGAAGTGGACAGGAGGGATAACTACTACACTGTTGGTGGGAGGGCAAACTCATTCAACCACTATGGAAAGCAGTCTGGCAGTTCCTCAAAAGACTAAACATAGAACTCCCCTATGACACAGCAATTTTACAACTTGGCATTTACCCAATCATCCAGAAACAAAGACATACTAAATCCACTAGCACAACGATGTTCATTGCAGCACTATTTAATATAGCAAAAATATAGAACCAACCCAGACTCCCCTCAATTGATGAACAAGACATGGTATTTATACACAATGGAATTCTATTCTGCTGTCAGAAAGAATAACATCATCCCATTTGTAAGGAAATGGAAAGACTTAGAAAAAATCATATTAAGTGAAGTAAGCCAGACTCAAAGGAACTTAGGCTCAATCAATGGTTTCCCTCATTTGTCATAATCAGTAGAAACCTTGGGCTCTCCTAGCAGAGAATAAATTCTGAATACTTAAGGCCATACAGGATGATGCTAAATGAAAGGACCTCCAGGCTATAGAAACAAAAGCCATATAATGAGTGATTGTTGTCCTTAATGTACTATGTTATCTCTCCCTTGGCTGTTGTCCCTTGGCTATCTCATATTATTATAGTATTTTATTTTATTATCTGATATATTGTATATATGCTTATTTGGTTATTTTAAATAAGATAGGTAAACAAGATGAGGGGCAGTGGTGGGGGGAGGGAAATGGCACCCAAGACATGAGAAAGGGTATCAATGTATGTGATGTAAAGCAACTTCTATCTGGTGAATATAATGTAACCCTTCTATTAATTGCAATAAAAAATATATGAAAAAAGAGTCACATGAACTTTCCTGTCCTTGCTGGCTAAACCTCAGATCCTCTGTTGTTGTTAGGATAACAAGTGTGAGCCACGCTTTACAATATGTTTTTACTGTCCATAAAAATCACAGCAGCCGGGCACTGGTGGCTCATACCTGTAATCCTAGCTACTCAGGAGTGTGAGGTCTGAATATTGTAGTTCAAATCCAGCCCAGGTACAAAAGTCCACAAGACTCTCATCTCCAATTTACCACCAGAAAACTGGAAGTGATGCTGTGGCTCAAGTGGTAGGGTGGTAGCCTTGAGGTGAAGAGCTCAGGGACAGTGCCCAAGCCCCTAGTTCAAGCTCCCCCACCCCCATGACAGACCAAACACCAACCAAGCAACCAAACAAAAAAACACAGAAATTTCCTTCAAAGGGAATAATTTCTAATCAATGAATGAGACCTTAGTATTGTTTTCTTTGATTTTATTTGTTGACTACCAAATTAAGCATGATCCAGAATAAGAGCTTCATTTCTTCTTGACATCAACTTGTGTCTTCACACTGTCTGATAGTTTGTCTTAAAGTTGTTTAATAATGCAGGTTACTCTTAGATGTTTCTCAGTCTATGCATTTTTTCACTAAAAATTAAATATGTGAATATCCCACACATATGCATTTATGTATGAGTACATGTGCATGTTTACATACATATGTATACAAATCCAACATACCCACTAAACAGAGAAGAATGGATATGTATGTCTACTAAGAAAGCGAGAATTTTTTTTACTCACATAAGAGCAATAGATAATATGTAAATATTTTAATATATGAACTATTATATTTCTGAGAAATATGCTAGATAATTACAGGAAGTCTGGGATATAGATACTCAATTGATGTGAATAAGATTTAGATAAAACTTGTAGTTTCCTCTTGTTCTTACTATCATCCAGTTTATTATTTTTTTTTTTTTTTTGCCAGTCCTGCGGGTTGAACTCAGGGCCTGGGCATTGTCCTTGTGCTTTCTCAAGGCTAGAATTATGCTACCACTAGGCCTCACTCCAGCCATAAATTTTTTAAAACTGTTTTAAAATTTAAACTTTATTTTTCATGAGATTTTATTTAAAGGAATATTTTCCAAGAAAGTTGATAATTTTCAAGGAAAATTTTATGTTTGAAATATTTGCTCTCTCATGCAACAAGATTTTCATAGAAAGGAAGCTATGTCACAAAACTGATCAAATTACCAGGAGCATGGCCTAGTGATAGAGTGCTTGTTTAGTAAGCACGAAGACCTGAGTCCAATTACTTGGTACCACATAAACAGAAAAATGCCAGAAGTGGTGTTGTTGCTCAAGTGGTAAAGTACTAGCCTTTGGAAATTTCCAAGGACAGTGCCCAGGACCTGATATCAAGCCCAGGACTAGACAAAAAAAACCCAAAACACTTTTAATGGGATGGGAGTTTAGCCTAGTAGTAGAGTCCTTGCTTAGCATGCACGAAGACCTGGATTCAATTCTTCAGTACCACGTATATAGAAGAAGCTGGAAGTGGTGTTATGCCTCAACTGGTAGAGCTCTAGCCTCGAGAAAGCCCAAGGTCAATGCTCTGGCCCTGAGCTCAAGCTCAGGACTGGCAAAAAATGAACTGATAAAATTATCAAATTTTTCCTTTTACCTACGTGGAGAAATTTTTTTGCTGTAAGATTTTTTTGTCCACTAAAAGTGTCATATCTGTCTGGCTTCCTGTATTTCTTCTACAGAGTGTTAGAAAATAGAAAAATCTGAGGGCAACAAGAAATTCAGACCACTGAGCCCCTCATTTCCTATCTTGCCTAGTTTTTCTAGAGTTATTGTATTTCATTATTGTTCTCCTTGTATTTCCAATTGTCTTTCAATATAACCTCTCAATGTTTCTGAGTTAAACAATGAGGTAAGTATTCTATGTATCATTCAACAAAGAGATCACATTACTATTTTCACTATTTCATATTTTGAGATCTATCTTAAAAATATGGAAATATTCTGTTTTAGGAGAATAGTTGAATGTTTAGTACTATTTGAAATTTATTTCTAAGAAAAAAGTTTAGTTCTATGACCCTAAAATATAACTAGTGGGCTGGTAGTTTGTGATGCTTTTGTACAATGTAACCTGTGTTTATATTACATCTCAATTGTGTTAAATTTAAAATTATTGTAATTGAAACTAAGGGGTGTGCCCATTCCATTTTACATGCTTCTGAATGCATCATCTCTTTAACTTTTCTATAATAGTCTGTACCTCTCAGATCAATTAAATTCTTTATGACAGCCATGTATCAGCCCCCATCTTCCTTTCCTGTCATTTCCTTTGGTCATAAACACTTGCTTCCTCTAAGATCGAAAGCTCTTGAATTATTAATTTCTTTATTCCACAAATAGTCTGATATATTCCTGAAACACATTGGTATTACAGAGTGCCTGTAACATGAGCACTCATACTTATCTAATATGAATCCTAGTTTAGAACTGAACTAATGATCATATACACTCCGATTAAACATCTAACTTGAGGACACTTAGAATCAATCTGTACTTTTCCAAAGAAAATTGGATGATTTAAGATGCATTTCCAGCATGACATCATTAGGCTGGTAGGAATTATCTTCACAAAGAGGCAATACAAGTTCTTAAGGCCTTGTCTCCGAAGAATAAATATTTTGTGCAGTCTCTTTCACTGATTTGACTGGACAAATTTCCATTAGTGCAAAATCAAGCTGAGTTATGAGTGATAGTTTGCCCTTTATTTAATAGAGCTAAGTATATATTCGATCCCCATTGACCACTGTGCCAAAGCAGAAGCCAGCAAAAATCAGCAGGCCATTCAAAATAAGATTATGCAAGCAGATTAATACTAAATTGTGCATAAAATTATTAAATTTCAATAAAATTAGACACTGCTAAGGAGCTCCTTTGGAGGCGAGGTTTACAGACACTAAAGACCAAAGCTCGTATGTTGGCAGTTATTTTGTTTTTAGAATCTTCATTTTCAGCTCAATTTATTTTTTCACATTATATAAAACCTGATTTCCTAAGTGAACAGATCATCAGCAGTATGCCAAATTATATTCCTTGATAAGCACTTGGCATTTGTGTTTCTAAATATAATATATGTAAACAAATGTTCAGTCTTTCAAGGAAATTCTATGATCCTGAAAAAGTTCAGACTCTTGCTTTCAAGTATTAAGTATTTTTCTTCCCTTTGGATAGTAAGAGGACCTTACCCTATGTAATATCCACATGCCATTAAAATAATCTTGATACTTTGCTGAAATTTAGATGTATTAGTCACCTTTCTTCTTCAAATTTTCCTAAATTAAAAAAATAACTAACTAGACATTCAGTGACCATGAAAATGTCCCTCTGTAAGATTCCCCAACCAAAATGTGAGCAAATACCAGGGAATATCTCAGCTTCTACATATGTAATCCAAATTGTAATAAAAGACATTACTACCATTCAATCTCTCTAGATGGAAACTATAGCAAAGTGTTGTTGGGTTGACCTCTCTAATATCTCTAAAACTTGGTACATTTTTCCTCTGTAGAGCCATTATCCAAGTCTACATCATCTACATTTCTCATACAAATCATTATCTCAACACTAAGAGGTTTTCCTCTTCAGTTTTGTTCATTTTAACAGTATAAAATATAACTTGTGTGAGCTTTGAAAAGTTCAGTTGCGATTATTTCAGTGGTCTTACTGAAATGGTAAAATGTATCTCAAAGGTTATATCTCTTAGACTATAAATTCACTCTTAAATTTTTTTGTATACTGCTATACTCTGAATATTTGTTCCCCCTACTCTAATTTGGTTTGAAAGATAAGCATAAGGTTGGGGACCTGGTGATGAAATTTGCATCTATATAATTAAAAGAGACTTCCAGTTCTCTGTTATGAAACAGCATATCAGGAAGAGGGCTTTCACGCACACACAAAAAAATCTTTGTCTTTATTATTATTATTATTATTATTATTATTATTATCAGCTTCCAGTGCTTTCAAAAATTAAGTAGTACTCAATCTACCCAAACTTGTTGATATGATGTTAGGTATTTACAATATATGAGATCATTTGTGTTACAATATTCACTGGAAAGAAATGGGACCCACATTTTAAAAGGGGAATGCGGATTTGAAGTAAGCTATAGACATTTAAATTACTAAAGTACGTCAAATAAGTTGACAGTAGCAACATTCTCCTTTCCTTCTTTTCATGAAGAAATGGGAAAAAATGTGGCCTCCAAAAGATAGTATCTTGTTACCCAGGCGAAATGGCTCATACCTGTAATCCTAGCCAGTCAAGAGGCTGAGATCTGAGGATCTTGTTTCAAAGCCAACCAGGGCACTAAAGACCATGAGACTCTTATCTCCAATTAACCACCAGAAAACCAGAAATAGCTCTCTGGCTCAAGAGGTATGTTGGTAGCCTTGAACTTGAGGAGCTTAGCGACTATGCCCAGGGCCAGATTTCAAGTCCCATATCCAACCAAAAAAAAAGTATTTTTTGAAGAGCAATATCCATTAAGACTTAACACTTCTTATTCCTATTACCCTAACCAGATCCATGTCCTGCAGCCTGTAAAAGGCAAGGGACAAAGTCATATGAATATTGAGTATAAAAATATTTCCCATTTGCATTATATATCTAATCTTAAACAATTGATTAATGGGGCCAGGAATGTGGACTAGTGGTAAGGTGCTTGCCTAGCATGCATGAAGCCCTGGGTTCCATTCCTTGGTACCACATACACAGAAAAAGCTAGTAGTGGTACTGTGGCTCAAGTAGTAGGATGCTAGCCTTGATGAAAACCAGGGCCTGAGATCAAGCCTCAGGACTGGAAAAGGAAATTGATTAATGTACATGTATCTGAGATCATTTTGAATTTATTGATTTCAACAGGGTTTACTGGATTCGGGGTTCTAATTCAAGTTAGTTTTGAGTGACTGAAAGTGATCCTGAGAGTTATCTCTATGGATATCTGAAAATTGATCTCAAAGTTGACCCACAGTGAATGAAGATGAATCCAGCAAACAGTCCATACCTTAGCTGCTCAAGGATATTTGGTTGAATTCACTCTGTGAGGCTTGATCACCTGTTCTATAAGTCATTTCTCTAAAGGTTGAGGAAAGAAAATTAGTTCTAAGAATAGCACAACATCCCAGAAGAGCTTTGACATGCCTGTTCCCTATTGGAAAAAATCACAGTAAGTGTAATGCCCTCACATAAGTATGATAAGAGCCTACAGTGGCTAGCCACTTAGAGATATTTACCAGACAAATGTCTATAGAACTATATTTGTATCTTTCCATAAAGCCAGTCTTCAGTGGCTCTCTTGATTTCAGAAAATAGTCAAATTTCAGTCGGTTCTGTGACTTTAATTCACTTATCAAGGAACCTCAAGTTCGTAGAGGGGAACAGTACTAGAGGGGTACAGAACAAGAAAAGCTATAAAGCAGTTCATGCTACCACGCAAGTAGTTGCACAAATGACCGGCTAAGTTGCTTTTTCCTAAAGTGCTCATGGAGGTTCAGATACTGCACGAAGCTTTCTGCGAACATATAAATTTGAATCAGTGTGGAGAAATTTAAGAACTGGAGAAAATTCTGCCATTCGTTGTAGATAAATACCATTTGTAGAGAAACAATATCTGACTTCTACACATATAAATAAAAGTGAGAATTTGAACACAAACCACCTACAGTAATGTAATCTGAACTTCCTGTTAATAACTGGATACTGTCTCAACACAGACTCCTCCCTCAGCAATCATTTTGGTATATAAAGGCATAGTTTACTGTCACCTGAACATGGCATGTTAGATTAGGCTCAAGCTTTTGACCCAAAAGAACAATATGAGTTTACTTCAGATTTCTCAGAAACCTATTCCTTATATTTTGGACACTCCTCTTTCAGTTTCCACTTATGGTGTCCTGAGGGATTCCTTATTTCTAGTTAAGTAAGGGGGAAATACTTCGAGCTAAATTTCATAGGTAGACAATTTCAGGATATGCTGAAACTCTGGGAAGCTATAACACAACAGCCTTGGGCTGAGGTATCACATTAGGACAATGGAGAACAAAAATGCTCTCCAAAGGCAGAACTGCAAGCTAGTACTAGATGTTCATATTTTTTTCCTGATGATGAACATGACTCTAGGCACAGATCTACAATAAATTATGCCTAATGGCTGAGGATTGGCAAGGAACATGATTGGAAATTTGGTGACAAGAAATTCTTATCTCCCTATTTCCATTTTTCCCTTTTTTAATTTATTCTTTAAAATGTAGCCTAAGATGAAGCTTTTACAATATATAATTATTTTCCTCTCCTGTTTGATGTCTTACAAAAGATTTTTATTTCTCCTAGAGGATTAAAATTTGTTAATATCTGTTCATAGTCTATCCACTTATTATCTGACTATGGTTTATTAATATTGTTTTTTCTTTTTTATTGTAATTAATAGAAAGGTTACATTATATTCACCGGATAGAAGGTGCATTACTTCACAAACATTGATAACCTTTCTCATGACAAAAGTAATCCTTTTTTTTTTTTTGCCAGTCCTGGGCTTGGGCTCAGTGCCTAAGCACTGTCCTTGGGTTTTTCCTCAAGGCTAGAGCTCTACAACTTGAGCCTCAGCACCACTTCTGGCTTTTTTCTATGTATAGGCAAGCACTCTACCACTAGGCCGAACTCCCGGCCCTCTGACTATAGTTTATTTTTCCACTTTTGTATCTTGCTACTTTCTATAAGGTGTGCTACATTTTAATCTCCATTTATGCATGGTTATATTTTTTGTTCATTTTATTTTTTAAATTTTTTTGTTGGGATAATGTATAGAGGTGTTACAGCTACATTTGTTAGGTAATGGGTACATTACTTCTAGAACTTTGATACCTCTTCTCATGTTTTTGTCCCCCTTTCCCTCCCCATCCCTCCCAATCATCTTGTTTCCCCCTTCCCTTCTCTATTTCAAATAAACAAATATATGTATATACAATATTCCAGGTAACAAAGTCAGATACAGTAACTACAGGAGATGAACCATAAGTGGAAACAAAGACAAAACAAATAACTTCACATAGTTCATTAAGAGCAATAATCACAAAGATAAGCCTCTTGTTTCCATAACCTAGTGTTCATTTCATTTAATATCATCCTATATGACCATATGTACATAATTTTCGATAAGGGAGCCAAAAAATATCATGAGCTACAATGCCACTTCCAGTTTTCTGGTGGTTAATTAGAGATGAGAGTCTCATGGTCTTGGGCCGGGAGTTTGGCGTAGTGGTTAAAGTGTTTGCCTAGCATGCACGAAGATGCGGCTTCTCGATTCCTTGGTACCACATACATAGAAAAAAGCCGGAAGTGGTGCTGAGGCTCAAGTGGTAGAGCTCTAGCCTTGAGAAAGTCCAAGGACAGTGCTCAGGCCCTGAGTTCAAGCCCAGGACTGGCAAAAAAAAATAAACAAGAGTCTCATGGTCTTTTATGCCCAGGCTGGCTTTGAACTGCCATCTTCAGATCTCAGCCTCCTGAGTAGTAGGATTATAGGCATGAGCCACTGCACTCTGTTACTTTTAATGTCTTG
Source organism: Megascapheus bottae (assembly GCF_031878675.1). NCBI lineage: Eukaryota > Metazoa > Chordata > Mammalia > Rodentia > Geomyidae > Megascapheus > Megascapheus bottae. Next base: position 52,602,055 of record NC_143511.1, on the reverse strand, counting down.
ATGTGTGATCCTGGGAAAGTAAAATTGCATCAGCTTTGGCTACTCTCACCTTTCACTTTTCTGGGGGACTGAGATGAGTAGATGCTCCAATGCAGCATGAAGACTTGTGTAGCTCTTAGGCTCAGTGCAAGTCACAAATTACATTCATCACACTCCCCAGTTGTAACAGAAAAGGCGACAGTGACCAGGGCAATAAGCCCAAGGCATCTGGCATACAGATTTCTATGAGGTTAAGAGATTTCACATATCCTTGAGTCTACAAAAATTAAAGATGTTGATCACAGACAACAGCCTACACATAGACATACAACAGCCAAAACACAACCATACCAAACACACACACACACACATGCATACACAACTTCTCACATACATACATACACACACACACACACACACATATATATATATATATATATATGCCAGAAGTTATAAAAGTACAGAATTTTCCAGAAGGCAATGGGAGTTCACATATTTTATCCATATCACTATGAAAGAACATGAAACAATGATGTACTCTTATTGATTTACTCAAGAAAACTTTGCCATAACTGGTAAGAATTGCTGTGCTGTTGATTGCCATGTTAAATGATGATGATGAGCTAAAGAACCACGAGGGAGTAAATCATTATCAAAATAAACTTTCAGCCAAGCTCTAGAGGCTGTAGCTCTAAACTTAGATGTTCCAAAAGCTGAGATCTGAGGAACACCTTTTAGAACAAGTAGTCAGGAGAAGTCCCTGAGACTTTTATTTCCGCTTAACTACAAAGAGCCAGAAATGGAGCTGTGGCTCAAGTGGTAGAGCCACTTGAGCAATCAAAGTTCAGGGAAAATACTCAGGCCCAGAGTTCAGGGCTCAGGATAGCACCATGTTTTTTATTGAAGAATTTATTAACATTGATTTTTACATCATATTTCAAATGATGTATTTAACCAACAACTATTCAAAGAAGGGCATTTCTATATACAATCACTGGCACTTAGATTTTAGAACATAATTAAAATTAGGCTGAGGGTTTGTATGTCATAGATACATATTAATCTATGTAATGAAACATTATTTCTATAGAGTCATAGATTTTTATGTCTATGTAGTTGTGTTTATATTTCCAATACCATGTCCATAGCTTGGGTACGCAAATATTGAGTCTTCGCTCTTGTACTCTTTGGATCTAATAGCCTCATACTAAGTATACCATATGCCTTTTGTTCCTTTGGTCTTGACTTGTCTCACTCAACATGATTCACTCTAGATTCATCTACTTCCCTGCAAATGCCATTATTTTATGTTGTCTGTTAGATATGTAGAATTGCATTGTGTATATATATATATCACATTTTCTGTGTCCTTATCATATCTTGGGTTATGATATTCAGGATAGATGCCCAGGAGTGGTATGGCAGAATCGTAGGGAAGGTCAATTTTCAGTTCTTTAAGAAACCTCCACACTGTTTTCCAGAGCGGTTAATTAGCTTACAATCCAACCAGCAGGGCGGTAGGGTTCTTTTTTCTCCTCAGCCCTGCCAGCATCTGTCATTGTCTGAGTTCAAAATCTTGGCCATTCTTGTTGGTGTACGGTATCTTAGGGTTGTTTTTATTTGCATTTCCTTTATGACCATGGATGATGACCAGTTTCTCACATGCTTTTCTGCCATTTTAACCTCTTCTTTTGATAAGTCTCTCTTTAGTTCCCTTACCCATTTAGTGATTGGTTTGCTGAGTTGGGGGGGGGGGGGACTAGTTTCTTGAGTTCCCTGTAGATACTGGAAATTAAGCATTTGTCTGGTGTATTATTGGTAAATATCTTTTCCCAGTTGGTTGACTGTCTTTCTACTTTAGTGGCTAAGTTTTGTCTGTGCAGAAACTTTTATTTTTAGGTATTCCCATTATGAATCTCTCTCCAATATGTTGTGACCCTGGGATTCTGTTCAGGAATTTTCTCATATATTTTTATTGTAATTAGTAGAAGGGTTACATTATATCCACCAGATAGAAGGTGCTTTACTTCACATACGTTGATACCCTTTCTCATGTCTTGGTCCCCATTTCCCTCCCCACACCCTTACTCCTCATCTTGTTTTCCCCATTACCTATCTTATTTCAAATAACCAAATAAGCATATATACAATATATCAGATAATAAGGTAAAATACCATGATAGTATGAGATAGCCAAGGGACAGCCGAGGGAGAGATAACATAGTACTTAAGGACAACAATCACTCATATGGCTTTTGTTTCTATACCCTGGAGGTCTTTTCATTTAGTGTCATACTATATGGCCTTATGTATCTAGGTTTTGCTTTATTGTAAATCTCTGCTAGGAAAGCCCAAGGTTTCTACTGATTATGAAAAATGAGGGAAACCATTGATTGAGCCTATGTTCCTTTGAGTCTGGCTTCCTTCACTTAATATGATTTTTCTAAGTCTTTCCATTTCCTTACAAAGGTGGGGATGTTGTTCTTTTTGACAGCAGAATAGAATTCCATTGTGTATAAATACCACATCTTGTTGATCCACTCATCAACTGAGGGGCATCTGGGTTGGTTCCATATCCTTGCTTTGGTAAATAGTGCTACAATGAACATCAATGTGCTAGTGGATTTAGTATGTCCTTGTTTCTGGATGATTGGGTAAATGCCAAGTAGTAAAATTGCCGAGTCATAGGGAACCTCTATGTTTAGTCTTTTGAAGAACTGCCATACTGCTTTCCTTAGTGGTTGAATGAGTTTGCACTCCCACCAACAGTGTAGTAGTGATCCCTCCTAGCTATTCAGCTTCTGTTGTTATTAGATTTCTTGATTCTGGCCATTCTAACTGGAATGAGGTGGAATCTTAGAGTTGTTTTTATTTGCATTTATTTTATGGCCAGAGATGTTGAGTATTTCTTCATGTGCCCATATGACCATTCTTATTTCTTCTTCAGAGAAGACTCTCTTTGGCCCATCTTTTAATGGGATGGATGTTTCTTTGGAGATTAGTTTTGGAGTGATTCAATTTTTTGAGATGTCGATATATTTTAGATATGAGGCCTTTGTTGTATGGTTAGAAAAGATCTTCTCCCACTCTGTAGGCTTTCTAGTTTGCTCACTATGTGCTTTGCCTTACAGAAGCTCTGCACTTTAACACAGTCCCACTTATCCAGACTTTCTTGGATTTTTTTGTGCTTTTGGGTCCTTATTAAGAAAGTTTAGACTTTACCAAGGAGACCTAGTGTATCTCTTATTCCTTCTTGTAAAGTTTTCAGTGTATCTGCTTTTACCTTCATGTCTTTCATCCATTTGGAGTTAATCCTGGTGCAGGGTCACAAAGAAGGATCCAACTTTAGCTTTCTGCATGGACAAGCACCAATTTTATTTAAAACTCTCTCTCTCTCTCTTTCTCTCTCTCTCCCTCTCTCTTCTCTCTCTCTCTCTTTCTTTCTCTCTCTCTCTGCCTCTCTCTTGCTCTCTCTTTCTCTGATCCCTCCTTTTAGCATCAAATCAGTTGTACTCTTTGAATCTGACAACAGGCTTTTATGTATTATATCTGGAGAGAAAAAAATACTGATAGTGTCATTAGTTACTACAGAAAGCCTTATTAAGAAGTGATGTGAATGAAATAAGATTTCAAGAAAACTTTTATTTATTCACAAGAAAAAATAGAAACTATATAAAATGATTATCATGGGAACATGAGGAATTAAATGGATTTCGCAATTTTATACTATTTTTTTTGCTAGTCCTGGGCTTGAGCTCAGAGCTGAGCACTGTCCTTGGATTTTCTCAAGGCTAGAGCTCTACCACTTGAGCCTCAGCACCACTTCCAGCTTTTTTATTTTTCTATGTATTTGGTACCAAGGAATCTAACTCAGGTCTTCGTGCATGCTAGGCAAGTACTCTACCACTAGGCCAAATTCCGGGCCCAATTTTATACTTTTTTAAACTAATACTGAGATGTTAGACAACTTCATTTTTAATGTTTTAGAGTGATTAGTAGATAAGAATACTTTTAGATTGATTATATAACTTTACAGTGAAAAGAATATTTTTCAGTTCCACTATTCTAGACTCACAAGACGCTGTGGTTAGTGTTTGAAAGAAAAGAAAATCCACCTACTTTAACCAGGAGTAAATACATTGTACATGCCTTCGTATATAATCTGAAAATACAATGGAAAGAAGCACCTTCAGCATTGATTAACCCAACCGAAATGAGCATATATGCATTCTATGAAAAGTGAGCTAACCTGAAGGCCAGAATTAGCCCTTCTTAAAAATGCTGAGGCTAGATCAGTAGATGATCTCCATTTGTTTCTTTTGTTTCCTTTCCTTTATTAAATTTTTATTGAAGTTCAACTTTGGTGACTTATGAACAAAGGAAACCTGATTAAATCATCAACTTATGTTCATAATTACATGAAGATATCTATTGCTTGTAAACTCTATAAAATAATAATTAATTACACATGCTATATTATATGCTTACATGATTTTTGCATTGTCTTGAAAATATCCCCAGTAACATAGAAGGGTGAACTTGATAAATATACATTATATGTGTGTGTATATATAACCATAACCACTATGGATATTGTCAGCTGGAAACCATTTGTGGAGTCAATCTTAAATAAAACTGAGAAAGCCACATTTTTATATGTATATGTATGCATATGTATATATGTGGTATATCATATTTTAATAGGGTCTGAATTTATTTAGTATTATATTTATAAAACAAATAAGGATCCAACTTAATTATTGTCTCTATATTTGCAGATAAGTTTATACATATTTAGGTTCCATTTATTGGTATATTTGTAAATCTGCAAATATTCAGATTGTATGGCTCATGATTCTGAAAAGTTGTGTATGTATGTGTGTAGGTACCACATATAGTTTCCCTTGTATTTCTCTTTCTCCAGCTTATTTATTTTATACTGACTTGTGATCTATTTAATTATTTAATTAAATATGACATATTTAATTAAGTGTTTAAGATTATATATTCTTCCATGATAAATTAGAAAGTCCATGAAGGTAGGAACCATATTTTTCCTATTTCTTTCTGTATTCCCAGATACTAATACAATGTATAAGATATAGGCATCACTTACAAATAATTGTTAACCAATTAAATTAAATGATCTTTTCCATTCCTAGGTGAAGCAAAAAGAAATATATGTGTGAGAAACACTCTTCACAAAAGTAACCTTCTAAGAGAACAGGTTTCTCTTTATTTTTCTTTAGATGGTTTTAGGACCATTTCCAGATGATCCTAACCAGAGTTCTGGCTACCCATCTTCATGGATGGTCATCAAGGGAAAAAAGGGGTTCCTCTGGTTCCTGATCTCTCTCAGAAACAAGAATCAGAATCAGTGTCCAACTGCTTTCAACTGATTAGATTGTGATTTTTTTTAATGTTCATATACTCTTCTCATAGAGTATCATTATCATTTCGGTCTCCTGGATCAATGGAAATAATTTCTCAGATTAGAAGAACAAGTATCATATCCAAACAGTACTTTCAAATCTATTGTCTAATCATATCACTAGCCTTTGATTTATTGGGACATCTTCACACTACTTACTTTTATCCAGCCTGGGGATGGAGAGGTAGGCAAGTGACATGTTCAACCAGTGACAAGGTGGTTTCATAGATCCAAATGAGTATCAGATGCAGTGTAACTTTTTCCTTTGGTGCCTTGCTACTTTCTTACAGATACCAGAAAAGGCATGTGAAATGATAGTCCAGTGGTCACAAGGGGAGGCAGCTACATGCTAAGGATGGCTGGAAGACCAACAAGAATTGTAAGTCCCCGACTGTATCATCAGCCCTTTTTACTACCCCTCAAAGCCTTCATTCACAATTTACAACAAAAACTAAAGGGTAAATAGTTTAAGTCACTTCGTGATGGAGATTTTCCAAAAATAGTCGAATAAATGTCTCATCCTATTAATTTCCTTTTATTCAAACTTTTTAAAGTACTCCCCAAAGTATTCTTATTAAGACTGATATATTTTTTAAATATTTTTTATTGTATTTAATAAAAGGGTTACATGATATTTGCCAGATAGAAGGTGCATTAATTCACATACATTGATACCCTTCCACATGTCTTGGTACCCATTACCCTCCCTCTCACCCCCCCTCTTGGTTTTTCCCCCTTCCCTGTCTAATTTCAAGTAACCAAATACAAATGTATACAATATATTAGGTAACAAAGTGAGATATTGTGACAATATGAGATAATAAAGGAACAGCAAAAGAGATGAGAGATAACATAGCACTTGAAGGACAGCAATCATTCATTATATGGCTTTTGTTTCAATATCCTAAAGGTCCATTCAATTAGCTTCATACTATATGGCCTTATGTATCAAGTTTTTGCTCTATTGCAAATCTTTGCTATTAGAGCCCAAGGTTTCTCCTGGTTATGATGAATGAGGGAAACCATCGAGCCTAAGTTCCTTTGAGTCTGGCTTACTTCGCTTAATATGATTTTTTTTCTAAGTCTTTCCATTTCCTAACAAATGGGGTGATGTCATTCTTTCTGACAGCAGCATAGAATTCCATTGTGTACAAATACCACATTTTTTGGATCCATTCATCAACTGAGGGACATCTAGGTTGGTTCCATATCTTTGCTATGGTGAATAATGCTGCAATGAACATTGATGTGCTAGTGGATTTAGTATGCCCTAGTTTATGGATGGTTGGGTAAATGCCAAGTAGTGGAATTGCTGGGTCATAGGGAAGCTCTAGGTTTAGCCTTTTGAGGCACTGCCATACTGCTTTCCATAGTGGTTGAACGAGTTTGCACTCCCACCAACAGTGAAGTAGTGATCCCTCCTGGCCACATCCCCTCCAGCATCTGTTGTTATTAGTTTTCCTGATCCTGGCCATTCTAACTGGAGTGAGGTGGAATCTTAGAGTTGTTTTGATTTGCATTTCTTTTATGACCAGACATGTTCAGCATTTCTTCGTGTGTCTGTAAGCCATTTTTGTTTCTTCTTCAGAGAAGATTCTTTTTAAGTCTTTGGCACATTTTTTAATGGGATGGTTGTTACTTTGGAGATTAGTTTTGGAGTAATTCAATATTTTGAGCTGTTGATATATTTTAGATATGAGGCCTTTGTCTGTTGTATGGTTGGTGAAGATCTTCTCCCACTCTGTAGGCTTCCTAACTAATTTACTAGCTATGTCCTTTGCCATGCAAAAGCTCTTCAGTTTAATGCAGTCCCACTTATACAGCCTTTCTCTAATTTGTTGTGATTCTTGGTCTTTATTAAGAAAGTTTCTACCTGTGCCAAGGAGGCCTAGTGTATTTCCTAGTCCTTTTTGTAAAGTTTTCAGTGTGTCAGCTTTTACCTCCAGGTCTTTGATCCATTTGGAGTTAATTCTAGTACAGGGTGACAAAGAAGGATCCAACTTTAGTTTTCTGCAGGTGCTTAACCAGTTCTGCCAGCACCATTTGTTGAAGAGGCTATCTTTCTTCTATTCTATTTTTTTGGCTCCCTTGTCAAAGATTAGGTGGCCATAGGTCTGTGGTTTAATATCTGGGTCCTCAGTTCTATTCCATTGGTCTTCAGGCCTGTTCTTGTGCCAGTACCAAGCTGTTTTGATAATTATTGCTCTGTAGTAGAGTCTAAAGTTTGGTATAGAAATTCCTCCTGTGCTGTTCTTTCTGCTAAGAAGTGTTTTTGCTATACGGGTCTTTTATTATTCCATATGAAATTTTGGGTTACCTCTTCTATTTCTTTAAAGAATGACATTGGGATATTGATGGATATTGCATTGAATTTGTAGATAGCCCTTGGCAAGATTGTCATTTTCATGATGTTGATTCTTCCAATCCAGGAGCATGGGAGTTTTTTCCATTTCCTTAGCTCTGCTTTAAAAATATGGAATGCATCACGAATTTGCATGTCATCCTTGCTCAGGGGCCATGCTAATCTTCTCTGTATCATTCCAATTTTAGTATATGTGCTGCCAAAGCGAGCACAAGACTGATATATTAATGTCTCTTCTAAAACAATGTATTGGAGGGGTCAATGACCATGCTCAGGTAAGGATTTGCTTACAAACATAATTCCAGGCAGAGCGAAGGTTAACACTTGCTGGGAAAGTCATAGCTAAAGTGTGAATGCTTCCCTATAATTCAAGATCCAATACAGTGTGCGTGGTAGTTTTTATGACTTCTCAGGTAGGTCAGTTTTTATGACTTCTTGGCAGACATGGATCTATGGACTTAATTTGACATGATATAATTAAATCTTTACCACACCTGTAGTAGGTAGGAACTGCTATTACCACATTTCACAGAGAGGGGAAGCAATGATTGGTGAAATTCATGAACTCATAAAGACCACACATTTATCAAGCAGAATGATGTAAATTCCAATGAAGTTCTATCAGATATCAAATCCATACTTATAACATTTCACTCTCTTGATTTCACATATAGAATATCAATGTCTAACTTCTGCTAACAGAAATCTGACCAGCAGAGACTGAAATTCTCTTCCAGAAACTTTACAATATATGTTTTAGTATAAGTCTTTCAAGTGTTCAGAGTCACACTCAACTCAGCAGTGCTTAAAAAACCCCAGCTGAAAAAATACAATACTTAACTCTGAACTCACTAATAATATGATGAATTTCACACAGTTTAAAATACCAAATATATATCACTGTATATTCTAAAGCAGTATTGTTGATGGAAGATACTCCATTTATAGAAAAATTCTAGGGTTAGCTCTTAAACCCATAAAAGGAAGGAAGTCAGTCTTCACTCTCTAATAGTACAACATTAGCAGATTTCCCAACACATTCTTTCTAAAAGCTCTCATGTTAGGGCAGACAGCAGCATTTATGGCTTCTTTTCCTTAGCATCTGGAATATCCATGATCTAAGATATATTTCTGTAGAGTTAAAGTCGAAAATGTCACCACATACTGTCGCTAATAATAATGCATAATAATAACTGCTGTGAAAGTTCTTTTGCTGTCAGCTCTATTTTTATTTTATTTAAAAACTAATGATTTCAATGCCCATTGCTGTTTGCCTCTGAGTGCATTTACAAACCAAAACTATATTTTATATTTGAGGACAAATCACAAAATAAGAGTAATCAGGTCATTCAAACCTCGAGTCTTAAGCAAAATGATTGACTCAACTTCTAAGAAAGACTAATTTTTCACATGGTCAGAAACTGCTCTAGGATGTCAATCAAAAGTAGATTGACATATTCAAAGACATAGATTGTTTTGGAGTATTTCTGCTTCACCATTCATGATCTGCATTAATATTTTCTGCTTTATGCCCATATATAAGACACATAAAGAAATTATTTTCCAATTCATATTTTCCTATCCTGGTGGGAAATCCACTCTGAGACATTTTTATTTTCATACATTTTCAATTCAACTGTTTTTTGTTGAAATCAAATACTAAAGGAAGTTCCTATTTAGTAGCACTGATTAGCTCTTTTTTTCAGCTCTATGGCCAATAAATTACATAATTATAAATTTATATGTATATAATCTTGAATAATTTTACAAAGAGGTTGCCATTAGAGAAAGCAGTTTATCAAAGCACCACTTCTAGTTTTCTGGTGGTAATTGGAGATAAGAGTCTCACGGATGCTTTCATGCCCAGGCTGGTTTTGAACCACAATTTACAGTTCTCATCCTCCTGGGTAGCTAGGAGTACAGGCCTGAGCCTCCGCACCCAGCTAGTATAATGTATCTTGATCTTTGTCACACCTTTCCTCATTCTCCCCCATCTCTCCCAACCCCATCCCCATGTTGATGCTTCACTTCTTATAATCACTTGGAACTATCATATATTTCTGCAAGTCTCATGACCTTTCTTTATTAGGTCAAATATAATATTGCTATGTCCATTTCCTTTTGAACAGTGTCACTCCCTTCCTTATTCTCCAAGTTTTAACTCTTGCTGTGCCCTGACCCCATAACTTGTATAGTTCATTTCCAATCAGGTGTCTAGTTTCACTTCTGAACTGGCTCATCTTTTGTCCCATTTACTCCGTGCTTCTTCTTCTCTCCAAATCAGATAACCCTTCTGCAAAGGGTACAGAAATAAAATACAATGACAGACGACAATAAATCAAAGGAAATAGGAAATAAAAAAAGAACTGCAAACAGTACAATAAAAAAACCCTTTTTTCTTCCATTTCTTGGAGTTCATTTTGATAATCATAATTTTATACAATCACATAGCTATTTAGCCTTTGTGATCCTCTCCTAAGAAGATCCACCTTTGTTCTCACTGTGTGAATATTTAGACCATTGTTACTTTCTATAATGTTAATTTCCATTTGTGCATATTTATATTTTTTCGTGGAATTACCTTCACATACATTGTCTTTAAATACCTCCTGAATAGCTAGAATTACAGGCGTGAGCCACCAAGTCCCACTACTATGTAACTATATATACATTATATATGTGCTTTGTTGAATGGTAAAAATAATTCAATGCATATCCTAAAAATTGAGAAAAATGAGTAAACGGGTGTGATGGGAGAGACAATTAAGAATGTTGAAAGATGTAATGTTGATCAACTGGCATTTCATGTTCAAAATGGATTTGTTGAATACTATAGCATCTCCTTTTTCAATTGAAGATAAAAAATATTTTTTAAATTTGTAATATAAAGATGATGTACAGAGGGTTTACAGCTATATAACTTGGGGGTTGAGTATATTTCTGTTAGAACACTGCTAAAATCTCCCTCATTTTCTCCCAGTTAAGATTTTTTAAAGCCATGTATTAAGTTAAAAATAAAATGTAAGCTGGCCATGGTGGCTCAAGCCTGTAATCCTAGCTACTCAGGAGGCTGAGATCTGAGAATCAAGGTTCAATGCCAATCTAGCACCAAAGGACCTGAGACTCTTCTCATCTCCTATTAACCTCTAGAAAAACAGGAAGTGGGGCTTGGCTCAAGGGTAGGGTGGTAGCCTTGAGTTGAAGAGTGCAGGGATATTGCCCAGGCCCAGGGGGTAGGACAGTAGCCTTGAGCTGAAGAGCACAAGCACAAGGCCCAGGGCCTAGTTCAAGCGCATGACCAACAAAATAAATATATAAATAAATAAAAATAAAATGCAATTATTACAAATATGGGAAACCTTTGAGCCTATGTTCCTTTGGGTCTGGCATACTTCACTTAATATGACTTTTTCCAAGCCTCTCCTAGCAGAGGATTACAATAGCTCAAAACGTACATACATAAGGTCTTATAGGAAGAGACTAAGTGAAAGGATCTCTAGGATATGGAAACAAGAGCTTTATCTTGTGTGATTTTTGTTCTTTTTTTTTTTTTTTGCCAGACCTGGGCTTGAGCTCAGGGCCTGAGCACTGTCCTTGGACTTTCTCAAGGCTAGAGCTCTACCACTTGAACCTCAGCACCACTTCTGACTTTTCTATGTATGTGGTACCGAGGAATCGAACCCGGGTCTCCATGCATGCTAGGCAAGCACTTTAAGCACTAGGCCAAACTCCCGGCCCCATGATTTTTGTTCTTAATGTATAATGTCATTTCTCTTGTCTTTTTTTGCACTTTGGTTAATCTCATCTTATTACTGCTTCTGACTTTGTTACCTGGTATAATGTATATATGTTTATTTATTTACTTGAAATAGGAAAGGGAAGGGAGGGGGAAACAAGATGATTAGGAGGGGTTGGGGAAGGAAAATGCGAACAAAAACATGAGAAGGGGTTTCAATGTATAAGAAGAAATGCACCTACTACCTGGTGAATGTAACTGTAACCCCTCTATACATTACCCTGACAATAAAAAATTAAAAAAATAAAATAAGATAAAATAAAATGTAACTCAAGCTTTTACAATGAATGAGAGAGCATCTAGTTACTTTTTATTCTGTTTATTATTTTCTTTCTCTTAGATCAAGTTCTATACCTTGCATGTCTCATTCTTTATTTCTTAGTTTTCTACCTGTACATCTTTCAAATCACTGACACCCTGATACATGAATCCATAACAGTTTGTTTAAAAAGGAAGAAAATGAGAGATGTTTCTGGAGAGAGTTATTTTAGACCAAGCATGGTCAGGTGCCTGTGGGATAAAAATAAATAAATTAAGAGGTAAATAAATACAAGGAAGCAAGCACACTGTCAGTCTGCTCCTAAGCAAGAGAGAGAATCCTGTCAGTTTTGTGAAAGACGTTGATATATGTTCAGTCTAAATTTATTCCTAAATCATTCTCTCAGGATTACATTAGTTATTAAATCTCAACTTACATTTTGTCATCCAGCAAGTCTTGAAGTGAATGAGCAAAGAATCAGGAATTATAATTCCTTCTATTCTGTAAATGCAGTTGCCTCCAGTGGACTCTGCTACTCATACATGAATGTGGGTGGAGAGATATTTCAACTTAATATTGCCTTATTGGTTTTAACTCAGAACACATATGTCTGTGCTTAGCCATTTGCCAAAGTTTAAATTATAGTTCTAACAAATCTTTCACATAAAACATTTCATTAAATATGGCTTTGCAAGTCATCATAAAATACATGATGTGTCAAGTGGATGGATCTTGGAGATGTGTATATGTAGAGACACATTATTTTTTTCCTATCTTTGCTATTAAAGTCCTCACTGTTTCCTTTTATTTTAAACAGTTCTAGAACACAAGCTACAAAACAAAGCAAATTCAGTCACATATAAAGAAATACTGTTTGAAGAAATAATGATAAATCATTTCAAAAATTGAAAACAAAAATTTTTCATGTCTTAGCAGAGGGTCCTTGGCCCTTATGAATTCCAGACAGCAGTTTTTACAAAAATTTTGGGAGCAAAACTTCCATTCTATACTCCCCTTGCTTAGCCCTCAGTGGTCACATAGATCTGGTTTACAGATTGCATTTTTCTTGGTCATTTTTCCACCTGACACCTTCTGTTATCCTCTCAATGATTGACTGGAAAAGGAGAGCTATTGCTATCATATTTTTTCCCAACCACCTGGAAATGCTAAAATCTTGTCTTACACCCTTTCTTTGTTGATAAAATTATATAGCAGCTTCTGTCAGACTGACAGGCTCACCCAGGAGGATTGAGAGGGAAAAAAAGATGTGTTATTGCCTAAATAGAATGACCCTACACAGGGCACGATCTGGAGAAAATAAATTGGATTGGTTAAACTTAGTAATATCTAAGTTCCCAAATTCTCTCCTCCTTGAAGGAATAGCACTATAATGCACACAACAAATTAAACCATGATCGGTATATGGGCAGAGAAACAAAAAGCTTTGCATTTTTTGCATGAGTTCCTGGGAAAAAATGGTTAACTGCATGGCAGAAAGAAATCTTGATTATTATTTTCCCATGCTGGTATTCTGGATAGCACACATCAATAAAAGAGGTAGGAAAATGTTTTAACTTTTTATATTCACAAATGATAAGTCATTTGAATTCCTATATAAACATTTATTAAGCAAGTTCATAATATTTAAAGTTGTTTGCTTTTATCACTGCTAATAGCTTAGAATTGTTGGTGAAATTAAATAGGACCTGAGGGTATTATATTCTAATAACAGCCAAGGAAAAGAGAAGGGAAAAGCAGCAAAAGCAAACATAATTCTAGACAATTGAAAGGACATTTAAATATACTTCTACCAAAACAAGATGGTTTAGACAATTTTCTTCCCAACCAAAGAATGATTTCTCCTCATAATGATTATGTATTACAATTAAATACAAGCAACATTTATTTGCATTCCAATTGTGTTACCAAAAAGCAAATAGCAAATTTTTCTACTTAAAATAATATGTGTAAAAGTCCTGGCTTGCCAGTTTGAACTCAGTGAAAAGATAACCTATTCTTTGTTATCATCAAAGATTCTTTGTTATCATCAATGAAGTTATTTACCTTCAGAGTCTCAAATTTTTATCCTTTATTTTGTGCATCTTTTTAAAATTAGTGTGATATAAGGGTCATTAGGAGCTCCATTTTATTTTATGTTTTAAAATAAACATACAGTTAGAAGACTCAAAACTCAGGCCAAACATTTCCTGGTTATATACTCAAAAGACCTGTAGAGAAAGTTAATCTGCTGACCTGAACCAATATTCTTATTTATGCTAACTCTTGATTTCTTTTCACAAAAGAGCCAGTAAACATGGACTGGTAACGCAAAGCGAAGCAGAATAAAATTAACACAAAAAAGGACAACAAAGTAAAAAAAAACTGGTTTATTTCAGACAGAGAAAAAGTTTATCATATTTATAAAAGTTTTAATCTGAATGTATCTCTCCATGATTGAGGAAGCATTTCAGCTGTATTCCATAGGTCAATAAAATATGTCATTGTAATCTGTTCAAAACTTACAAAGGCTGGGTGCTCAGCCTATAATACCCTTTACTCAGGAGCAGAGAGATCTGAGGATCATGGTTCAAAGCCATCCTTGACAGATAAGTCCATGAGAATTTCATCTCCAATTAATCATAGAAAAAACAGAAATGGCACATTGACTCAAGGGGTAGAGTGCAAGCCCTGAACAAAGGGAACACAACGACAGCTCCCAGGCCCAGAGTTCAAGCTGCAGTACCAGAAAAAGAAAAGAAAACAAAACAAAATGAGGAAAAGTCCAACATAGGAACAAGCAAATATAGCTAAAGTTTTGTTTTGGTTCTGTGCCCATCCTGGAGTTTGAACGCCGGGCTAGTATTCTATCACTTCAGTCAGAGCTCTATTTCCAGCTTTTGCATGGGGTCTTTCTTTTCTGTTGGAGATGAGTGTCATGGCCCTTTCTGCCTGGGCTGCTTGGAACCGTTCCTGTGATCTCAGACTGTTGATTAGTTAGGATTATAGGCTGAGCCACCAATGTGCAGCTGGAGATTTTTGGTGAAGCTCACACTTCTCTGGATTATTTGATTTTTCCAAAAGCTTTTTCTTACCTCCAGCTGAAATATTATAACTTAACAGTACACTTTGTACTTCTTTACCTTAGAGAATAATTTATGGAAAAGTAGGATTCATGTGTACAGTTCTTGTTTAAGAATGTGGTCATTAATTCTTCTCTAAGAGTATGATGAAGAGTTCATCAGTAGTGATGAAAACAATATCTGAATTGGAAGTCAAGTAATCCAAATATTACCTATCATGTTCACGTTGAATCTAAACTAGTGCTATAGCTGGGAGCAAACAGATTTCTATATTTTAATGGAAAAACAAAAAATACCAATTTTTACTAATTCTTCACACTTAGTGTTAATGTTACTGATCCTTTCATCCAAGTTGAATTGAAATTTTGACACAATCATTTTATATTGTTCTGAGTATTCTGTTTTTAACTTTTTAACAATTTAACATTTTCCCTAACAGAGGTCTTTAGCTAATAAAAGAGCCCTCCAGTGATGAGAACAGCAATGAAAGGCTCATTGGCAGGAACACAGAATGTGCTAGAGGGTAAAAAATAAAATCCTGAACATAGGTCCTAGCAAGAAAACAGGTACAGAACTGCAGTATGGTTCAGTTTAAAATTATAAATGGTGAAAGTAAGGTAGTTATACAGGGAAAGTAACAAACATCTCTAGGAAACATGTTGATAAATTACTGTCACAGAAAAATTGATCAAATAAGTAAGTCACGGGAAAGAATTTTCTTCTGTTCAGACCATGTCAATACACATCAGGTATTCCAAATTCTGTGGTGTGAGATTTCAACTTAAAGAACCTAATAATGGTTTTAAAAGCCATGTTTTAATTTCAGTTTGATAATGCAACAGAAGTTCCCTTGAATCTAGTCTAAATTTTACATTAATCAGTGCATTTATTTGCAAATATTCTGTAGGATCAAACATTGTAAGAGGAAATTCTAATTCTGATGTATCCACAGGTAAATAGAAATGATGACTACTCAGGATCCTATGTTGTCTTCTTAAATTGTATCCATCATGAAATAAACCTATATCAGCAGTAATCGTGATATTATTTAAAAATAATGACTTATGGAATATATAACTATCAAATGTTAAATTAAAAAATTCTACCTCCAACCAGGGCAAGATGGCTCACGCCGGTAATCATAGCTACTCGGGAGGCTGAGATCTGAGGATCGTGGTTCAAAGCTAGCACTACAGTCCATGAGACTCATATCTCCAATTGACCAGTAGAAAACCAGAAGTAGTACTGTGGCTTAAGGGGTAGGGTAGTAGACTTGAGCTGTAGAGCTCAGGGACAATGCCCAGACACAGAGTTCAAGTCCCATGACCAACAACAAAAATTCTACTTACAACTTAAACACAAAGTTTAATTCATGTATTAGCTAACTTGATAGTATCTAATTAAATATTTTAAATTAGATAAATACATATTACTACATATATAGAGAGGAAAAATGATAAATTATACCACATCTGAAACAGCATTTAGAAAGGCTTGACTTTACTTTAAAAAAAATTAATTTTTTTTTGCCAGTTCTGTGCTTGATCTCAAGGCATGAGCATTGTCCTTTGGGATTTCCTCAAGGCTACTGCTCTACTAGTGAGCCACAGCACCACTTTCAGCTTTTCTATGTATGTGGTATCAAACCTAGGTCTTCGTGCTTGATATGCCAGCACTCTATCTAACTCGTAGCCCCTGTATGTCAGTTTTTAACTGAAGTAATAAAGGTTGTGGGATTTGGAGCAGGCAGCAAGGTCTTGGAGCACTATGATATCTAAGTGCTGGGCAAGGCAAAATGAACGAAGTACTTTGTTTCTACCAACTGATGTTTTAAAATGTTTAAAAAGAAGAGCAAGGAGGGCCGGGAGTTTGGTCTAGTGGTTAAAGTGCTTGCCTAGCACGCAGGAAGACCCGGGTTCGATTCCTCGGTACCACATACATAGAAAAAAGCCGGAAGTGGTGCTGAGGCTCAAGTGGTAGAGCTCTAGCCTTGAGAAAGTCCAAGGACAGTGCTCAGGCCCTGAGCTCAAGCCCAGGAATGGCAAAAAAAAAGAAAAAAAAAAGAGCAAGGAAGAAAATGTGAAGGTCTAACTGTAGATACATTAGAAACATTCCTGTGAAGCAGTATATTCTACAAAATTAAGGATACTAAGGGTAGTATGGTTTAAAGGATGGAGGAGTTAGAATGTTGAAAGGGTGGAACATTGATCAAGATATATTGTATTAATAAATTGCTTTGTTAAATTGCAACTCCTTTGTACAACTAAAGATAATAATAAGAAAAACCCGAGGGCTGGGGGTGTGGCCCAGTGTTAGAGTGCTTGCTTAGAATGCACGAAGCCCTGGGTTTGATTCCTCAGTACCAGATACACAGAAGCGGTATTATGGCTCAAGTGGTAGAGTGGTAGCCTTGAGAAAGCCTTGAGTTCGAGTCACATGACAGACAAAAAAAAATAAAGAAACTGAAAACACTTCATATTAAAGTGATTTAAACCTGAAAAATAGCTAATTAAGAGTACAGAATAGGCTCAATGGTTTCCCTCATTTGTCATAAGCAGTAGAAACCTTGGGCTCTCCTAGCAGAGATTTGCAATAGAGCAAAACCTAGATACATAAGGCCATATAGTATGACACTAAATGAAAGGACCTCTACTATCTAGAAAGAAAAGCCATATAGTGAGTGATTGTTGTCCTTAATGTACTATGTTATCTCTCATCTCTTTTGCTGTCCCTTGCTTATCTCATATTGTTACAGTATCTCACTTTGTTATCTGATATATTGGATATATTTGTATTTGGTTATTTGAAATTGGATAGGGAAGGGGGGAAAACAAGATGAGGGGTGAGGGAGGGGGAGGGAAATTATTTTAAGTCAGATAGAGAAGGGAGGAAAACACAGATGAGGGGTGGGTGTGGAGGGAGGGAATTGGGGACCAAGACATGAGAAAGGGTATCAATGTATGTGAATTAATGAACCTCCTATCTGGCAAATATAATGTAACCCTTCTTTTAATTACAATAAAAATATATGAAAAAAAGAGTACAGAATTTAGGGAATATTGAACTTCATTCAAGTCCTCATGTTTCATTTATCAGAATACTTATACAATTTAGGAAAGTTATTTAAGTTGTCTATGTCAATGCTTCCTTGCTTCAAAACAAAAGATGATTCTACTACTTCACATCTTAATTTGAAAGGGGTTTTAAATTTATGCCTCTTCAAATATATATAAAGTGTTCCACATACACATATATAGTCAGTTGATGAATAGTAAGTCATTATTTTTAATGCTATAGAAGGGGTGTAAAAGGGTACCAATAAAAACAAGAGGACATCACAATCTAAATGTTACTGTTATGATCTTGTTTACATGTAGTGCATGGTGGATTCTGGGGATTTCTGGATTGGATCGATTTGCACCAAAATGCAGACACTACATGCTGTCTTTCCTGAATAACAGCATTTGCCGAAGATTAATTATAGCACAAACACAAGGATGCAATACTGTAATGCAATTCAAGTTTTTATCTAAATGGCTCTAAATATCATTTAACTTTTTATAATAAAATTATGCTATGTTCCCGGCAAAGAAAGAACATGTCATCCTTTTATATCACTACAGATTCAGACATTTATTTACAATCCTTGATATTGTCATCTAAATAGTTGTTCTGAATATAACCTGTGACTGTAGCCTATAAATGCATTGGGGGAAAAAACCTCATTTATCCTTCTAGTCTGAGCTAAATTCTGATTTCCAGATCTACTGTATGCTATAGCCTGTACATTCCTCCCTTAATGAGAGTTAAAATCAAAAAATACTAATATATATTCTGAAGATTGTCCCTGTTGTTCAAGTATTAAGATGTCCTCAACTTGTACATGTGGCAAAAGTTCAGTTCCTCCACTAAATAAACCTATGTGAGCACAGTGCTCCAAATACAGAAAACATAGCATTAAGTACTCTACAACTGATGGAAACACCAGGAATCCTAAAACAAATCATTCCCCCAATTTTCTTTATCTTGCTTTAAATAAGGTAGATGCAATCATGACACTCTTGGAGCTATTTGGGACTTAAGTGGAACTAAATTAAAAAGAATCACTGTGCATTATTGCAAGTGCAATGGCGATACAATGACAAATGTTTATGCTTATGTTTATATTAGAATTAGAATTGTGTTTATATTAGAATGTGAATGCAAACTTTGCTGAGAAACCATGAAAATGTGCTGAAGTTATGAACACATTTACCAATTTTCTCATATCAGAAACTCATATCATACCAAAAACTAACAAAATTTTAATTCAAACTGGACAGCACATTTCCAAATCCAACAGTATTTATCTCAGTGAAATTTAAAGGAACTACATAAGAAAATAAAACCTTTTAAAAAGACAAGAAAATTGATTCTTCTTTAAGAAATTCATTAAACCATGACTATATTAAATATAACTCACCACTCTGTTTATACATGAGCCTTCCTAAAATGACGGATAATTTTGTAGAAGAAAAAATTCAAAAAATTTTCTTATTCTGGAAGAATTGCCTTTTGAGTAACCTTGAGGATAATTTTTCTTAAAGATGAATATAAAATCCCATCAGAATAATTGTACAAAAAAGCAATACTAAGTACTTTGTGGCCACTTTACAAGACATATTTGACCATCAGATCTGAAATTAACAGACCAGCAGAAATAGTTAAGTGTATTTTTTCCTATACAGATAACATTTCTGAGAGCAGAATTCTCTGATGCTAATGAGTACATGAGGTTTGCTTTTGCTCTCTTAATGTATCAACTGAGTTTTCTTTACAGGCTAACAAGAAAAAAGATCAAGGGTTTAAGAGAGGGAAAAAAATACTAGCATCCAGACAGCAGTTACAGAAGATAATGGAAGGAGTATTTTTTTCATTTTTAATCACATGAGCTAGATAAATAATTTAAAAACTTTAAATATATAATGCTTTCAAAGAAGGGAAATGGACCAGGTTGCCAAAGATATTGACTTCCAAAGTGCTATATAGAGTGGCAACTTATTAAATTTTTAAATATGCTAATCTTAATCTTTACATTACAGACAAACTCTATTGATTGCTGCTGCAGTGTATTTTCTTTCTTCTACCAAAAGCCATTTACAGATATTGCTAGCAGTCATTCTGGGAAGGCCTTTATTGCATTATCGTTATCAGTACACATAATCAAAATTGCTCTGAGTTTGTTTTATACATTTTTAACACGAGTTTGAAACATGAACTTCTCATAAAGAAAATTTGTGTGTATTTGTAGACTATGGAGGCATTCATTTATTTTATTTTATTGTCAAGATGATGTACAGAGGGCTTACAGTTACATGTGTAAGGTAATGAGTACATTTCTTGTCATATGTTATTACTCCTACCCTTACTATTCACCCACTTTCTCTCCATCCCCGGCACCCCAGATTGTAAGTTCATTTCCAACATATAGTCTTATAAGTACTACTGTTACACTGGTTCATTCTTTGTCCTTTGGCTCATCATTTCATTGTTCCCATTCCTTTTTCCATTTTAAATTTGAGTTTTGACTTCCTGTTGATAGTTCTTTAAGACCACAATACAAAAATCTGTTAACTTTTAAGAGATCAAATGTTGAGATAACATAATCAATTCATCTTCCAAATGAAAAGATGACAAAAATATGAACAAGCTCTCTTTCTGAGAAATGATTAGGAAGTGCAGATGTACTATGAAAAGACTTAAGGATTCTTATAATAAACACTCTGAATACGTAATACTTTTAATGACAGAGATTTTCTGCTTAAAGAGGGTTCTAACCAGTGCATCGCACAAGTATTTCTAGCACTGCTGACTTTCTTGGCTCTAAGCCCACAATGATAGAAAGGACAACTGCAAGCAGGGGCCTGGAGACCAACTCCTTTTCCCTTCCCATACAACATATATAATGCATATTAAGGCTAATTTTTTTCCACACTCATCAATTTAATATAGTAGCATTAAGTTAGCTAGTGCTAGTGTTAAAATAAGTCTTATTTCAGTGAGCATGGAACTTTTCATTTGTAATATCTTAGAAGCAAATGTTCAAAGTATAACTTTAATTTAGGACATGTTGGCATACTTCTGTGAATGGTTTGAGGCCAATAAGATCACGAGGATTCTCTAGTTGAGATGATAAATATTCCAGTTGTCTCTTTTATTCAATCATATCTTTATCAGACAAGATTTTTCCTCGCATATTGCCATCCTTACTTATCTCTCTTTACATCAATAAGTCTTCTCCAATTTCAGTTTTATTGTGAGAAAATTCATCAATGTTTTCCTTATTCTGTTTATTTTCACAACTACCTTCATGCAATCCTATTGGTATCATATCCATCGCAGTTATAAAGCAATATTTACTTCAACATTTTAAAAATTATTTTTGTCATATTCACTAGCCAGTGAGTTTAAAGAAATTTAGAAACTTCTCTACTCTCTATTCTTTTCCCATTCTCTACTCTAGTGAAAACACAGTGCTTGATAGCACTGAAACTTTCTGGATAAATGGAAAAATGAATGATCAAATAGAGCAATTAAATTGTGAGTTTTGAAGAGATGTTATAGGCAATTAATTATTTTTATAGGACTTACAAACATAGTGAGTCATCACGGGTTAGATAAAAACCATAATCTGCAATTTTCCAGACTGACCGAAGTCTGAGATATTCAGATGGAGAAAAAGAGCAAATAAATAGAAACAAAGATTCTGTGCACAAAGCCCTCAGAGTGGGAGAAGATCTTCACTAGTCATACAATAGACAGAGGCCTCATATCTAAAATATATCTATGGCTAAAAAAATTGAATCTCTCAAAAACAAATATTCAAAGCAAAAATCATCCCACGAAAAGATGGGCTAAATAGAGACTTCTCTGAAGAGAAAATAAGAATGGCCTATAGACACATGAAGAAATGCTCCTCATCTATGACCATAAATGAAATGCAAATGAAAACAATTTTGAGATTCCACCTCACTCCATTTAGAATGGCCAGGATCAAGAAATCTAATAACAACAGATGCTGGTAGGTATGTGGCCAGGAGGGATCTCTACTACACTGTTGGTGGGAGTGTAAACTCATTCAACCACTATGGAAAGCAGTATGGGGGTTCCTCAAAAGACTAAATATAGAGGTCCCCTATGACCCAGCAATTCCACTACTTGACATTTACCCAATTGTCCAGAAACAAGGTCATACTAAAGCCACTAGCACAATGATGTGCATTGAAGCACTATTTACTACACCCAAGATATGGAACAAACCCAGATGCTCCTCAGTAGATTATTGGATCAAGAAGATGTGGTATTTATACATACTGGAATTCTATGCTGCTGTCAGAAAGAATGGCATTGCCCCATTGTGAGGAAATGGAAAGACTTGGAAAAGATCATATTAAGTGAAGTAAGCCAGACACAAAGGAACATAGGCTAAATTGTTTCCCTCATTTGTAATAATCAGTACACACCTAGAACTCTCCTAGCAGAAGATTACAATTGCACAAAACCTAGATATATAAGGTCATATAGGATAAGACTAAATAAAAGGATCTCTAGAATATGGAAACAAGAGCTTTGAGTCACTCTTGTTCTTAATGTACTATATTATTTCTCTTTTCCTTTTTGCCCTTTGGTTAATCTCATATTGCTATAGTAACTGACTTTGTTACCTGCTATATTATATATGTTTGTTTATTTGAAATAGGAAAAGGAAGGGGGGAAAACAAGATTACTGGGAGGGTGGAGGAGGGAAATGAGGACAAAAACATGTGAAGGTATCAATGTTTGAGAAGTAATGCACCTACTCCTTGGTGAATGTAATTGTAACCCCTCTATACATTACCTCAATAATAAAAAATAAAATGAGAAAAAAAATTTGAAAAAGAATCTAAGAAAAAGATTCTGTGCACATTACCTTATTCTTTTGTACCAACATTGGTGGTCGAGATTCTGATTGCACTATATAGAAACATTAATTTTTATTATAAACACCAAATACATGTCTTTTTCCAATAACTCAAAAGAACTTTATTCTTTAAGAAATTTACCAGTAAACATCTCTGGCAAATGCTTAGTGTTGATGACAAAGTCAGAGGTGAGAAAATTCTGTTGTTAATTATATATGCAAATAAGTAGTATAAAAATTATGCCCACAGGGGATGGGAGTTTGGCCTGGTGGTAAAGTGCTCGCCTAGCATGCACGAAGACCTGGGTTCGATTCCTCAGTGCCACATGTACAGAAAAGCCAGAACTGGTGCTGTGGCTCAAGTGGAAAGCCCAAAGACAGTGCTCAGGCCCCGAGTTCAGTCCCCAGGACTGGCAAAAAAAAAAGAAAAAAATTATGCCCACAAAATATTGATATTAATTTTTATCTGATGAAAATGTTTATTCATTAATGCCATAAATATTTGTAAATTGTGTTATTAAGTTATTTAAAAGTTATGATATTATTTTTGCTGTTGTTTTGTACTAGTTTCAGTGCTTGAATTCAAAGCCTCGGTGATGTTTCTGTGCTGTTTTTGCTAAAGGCAATATTCTACCATTTGAATCACAGCTCTACTTCCAGCTTTTTGGTGGTTAACTAGAAGTAAGATATTAAAAGACCTCCCTTCCAAGGCTGGCTTGTAACTCTGATCTTAGATCTCAGCTCGTTGAGTAGCTAGGATTATAGGAATGAGCTACTGGAGCCCACTAAGTTATATTAGTTTTGTAATCATTGCATATATCATCATCACATATATAACACTTCAGAAAGAACCTTGCCTTGACAGACTGAAAATTCCATATAATTTAATATATGCTTTCTGACTCTGTGTCAACTTACACATTTTAAATTAATGTTTCATCTTTTATCTTGGAGGTGATTTTGCCCCAAAGGGCAACAATTTATGAATTCAATAGCCAATGCTTTGGTAGAACCTAGAAGGAGCCTTTAGGGCATTTCTGGATCTGTTCATGAAACTTCAAACAGGAGACTATCATAACCATTACAAAAACAAATATGGGCTTATGTGCAGACTCCTTAATGAATTCAGGATAAGACTAATGAGAATTAAGCAGTAAGACATTAATGTTTAATCATCTCTTAGAATCTACTTTAGTTTCTTTTCCATCTCAATTTTCTGTGGATGCTGAGTAGGCCATAATGTAGTAGCACCGTATAGAGATATGAAGAAAGTGGTGATGGGAGCTGGGCAGATCAACAATCAGCCTTAATGTTAGGCAAAGAAAAAGCCTGACAGGCCCAGGGTAATGGCACAGCTAGCAGAGTATTCAAGTTGACAAGGATTAAAGCAACACAAGAAAATGTATAGTGTTTTCACTCTCCCAAATACCAATGATGACACACACTATTTCCCTGTTATATTTTTTTTTGTATTTTGTTTTAAGAACATTTCCTTTGTCTTTATCTTTGTCTCTGGAATAGTTAAACCCTGGATAGTTTTTTTTTAATTTACCTTATTTGTATTATGCTAAACTATATTGATATGTTTGAGAAAATATATTCAGTTCATTTAGTCTGCTTTTAATAGATTAGAATTCTTATTTTTTCAAGTATTTATTTCTAATTTAATTTGACATTCAAGGTGATGCATAGAGGAAGATATACAGTTACATATGTAAGGTAGTGAGTACTTTTCCTCTTATTTTAAAATATAACACAAATGATACTTATATATATATGTGTGTGTATATATATATGTATATATATTCTTTTTGCCCTAGTCTTGGAGCTTGAACTCAGGATGTGGGCATTGTCCTTGAGGTTTTTTGGTGGTTTTTTTTTTTTGCTCAGGGTTAGTGTTCAAACATTTGAACAATAGCTCTCTACTTTGGGCTTTTTGTGGTTAACTGGGGATAAGAATCTCATGAACTTTTCTGTCCACTTGGCTTCAAACAGTGATCCTCAGATCTCAGCTTGCTGAGCAGCTATCAGTACAGGTTTGAAGCCATCAATGCAAAGCTTCAAATGTATCTTTATGTAGTCCTCTGAGTGATAAGTTTCACTTCTAAATGTTCACATTGTTAAAAAAAAATAGTAAGTCAGCCCCAATGAGACAATGGATACACGTTTTCCTTTATTTGTGGAAGTTAGATTTCATTCATTTACTTATAAATAAATTAGTTGGGTGGTATGCAAATAAATACAAATGTATTAACTAAATATAGTTTATTTCAGGAAGGACTCAAGTAGTATAATTCCTTAGAAAAGCAAAGGGGAAGTTCAGCAAAATAAATCACTTGGAAGAGAGGATTCAAGGAGAGTGGGGTAGGGTCAAGGGGAAAGGTTGAGAGGGGGGAGGATATAGTTAACAATCCAATGTATGTATTACAATCTTAAAAAGAGTGATTGAAGGGAAGGGTTGTAGAACGATGGGCAAGACTTTTCAAAGGGGTGACATGGATCAAGACAACATTGATCATAAACTGCTTCGATAAATGGTACAAGTAATAAAAGATCATATACATATGCATATGTGTGTATATATCTATGTAGTAGCTGTGTCTTTGAAAGACAGGGTTCTCACTCTGAAAGGAAGTCAGGTTTAAGGAAATAGTAAAACATAGAAATATGTTTCCTTTAGCACAAGTGATCCTCTCCATAGTCCTGCGTGCATAGTGACTGCTCATCCTACCTTGTCTCATCCTTTGGGAAATGGATCTTATGGAACCCACGGAGACAATCTGGTGATATTCTAATGTATTATTATGAATTATCAGTGTTTTTTTGTTGTTGTTTTTTTCATGACTGTTTTCAGCCATGACACCATGGTGAATTTGAAAGTAAGGTATATTCATCTGTTGTGGCTTCCAAAATAAAATGTTACATTGTGGTATCGGCTTCCACATTAGAAGTATATTTTCTCATAGTTCATCAAGCTAGAAATTCAATCAAAGTTATTGGTATGGTTGGCTTCAGTGTGCTTTCTCTTTATTAATAGCTGTCTTCTGATTTTGTTTCTTCTATGGACTTTTTTTTCTTTGCATTTGAGCAATTCCTGTGTTTTCCCCTCTTCTTATGAAGACATTGGGCCTATCATATTAGGGATCTACCCTAATAAGATATGAATTCGTTTGGCCTTCATCACTGTATATATGTAAACATATAGTATATATATATATATTACAATTATACATATAAAATATAATGTATACTCTACAGGTTTCCATAGGGAAAGCTGTATAATAAATACATATACTTTATATCTGTAAGACATCGTTAAAAGCAGCTTTTTTTTGCTGATAAGCACTGACTTCTTACTCAGGTTTAGGAATAGGAGCAGCACAAACACTAGATATCACAGACTCCTTCATTTCAGATCTACGTCTTTTACTTCTATCCATCTGCGAATGAAGTCACCATATACTCACCCTAGGCATATTGAGAACAGGATTCACCATGAGCCTCTTGTGGCCCACAGAAACTACCTCTCAGAAATGGTTTGCCTTCTTCTTATCCTGATTTCTTCCCTAAAGAAAGACAACAGTCAAAAGCTCGGGACAGACCACTCACCAGGCTACATTGACCAACTTGCTTCCATGCATCTGAAGAGATAAAGTGGTATCAATTTCTCTGGAACCCTAAAGAAAGACAGAGAAATGGATCAACCAGGCCCTGTCTTTCCTGGGACTATTTTATCTACACATTGCCACTCCTTATCCACAATTTTTAGTGAACCTCAAGCAAATGTCTCTACCCTAAAAATGTGCTGATCTCTGTCTTTCCATGACATGCTCATGCTATAAAATAAATCTCTCCTCTCTGTCCTTCAACGTATCTCTTTTTGGTATGTACGGTTGAATGAGTAGCCCTGAGATGTGTGAGTTTGGGCTTGAAGTTTAAAAAACTTTGTCTATAGAGAATTTACTTGTTAGAGTGTTTGTTTTGCATTCGGGGTTGCCTTTTGAAAGCTCTATAGGAGAATCATAGAAAATCATTGCTATTTTTGCTGTGATTTTATATGTTCACAAGATGTTAGTAAGTTTGTGAATTAAAATTCAATATCCTGCCTGTTAGCCCAACAATTTATTCATAAAACTATTCACTACTAAATACAATAATAACCTGCTGACATTAGATCAATTCTCCAATGTAATTTTAATAGAAATAGTTTCAGAACCTCAACAGATAGCATAACATTTCAGTAGCTACTTCTCTTGTGTACTGATTAAAAGCTTCATTGGTCCTGATGTTCTGTTTCTCTAAGTGCTCTGTTTTTACTGTTGTATACTCTGTGTATTTGTGACCCTGGGTCTTTGCATATTTTGCAGTTTCTGTCAATAGTAATTTTTCAACAGGATTTTTGAAGGGTAGCCTCTTGCTGGTTGTGTTTTAGCCAAACTTTCTCTGCAAAAGTGGCTCATTTGAGGGGCCACGAGTTTGGCCTAGTGGTAGAGTGCTTGCCTGGCATGCACAAAGACCCAGGTTCAATTCCTCAGTACCACAAACAGCCAGAAGTGGTGCTGAGGCGCAAGTGGTAGAGCTCTGGCCTTAAGTCCAAGGACAGTGCTCAGGCCCTGAGCTTAAGCTCAGTACTGGGGGGAAAAAAAAGGCTCATTTGATCAAGGCATCTAAAGCTTAGTCTTGAGCAGGAGTGAACCTGTATCATGTTACATTGATCATTCATTCTTCATGTAGCTATGTCAATCCAATCTATAATTGTCTTATTTGTATGTTTGGTGAAATGGATATTACTCATCTGCCCCCTTCTCCAAGGGGAGAAACTTCTATTCTGTTCAATACTCTCCAACTAGACCAAAAACCAATTCTCATCACATATTCATTGAATAAATGAACAAATATTTTCATTACATTCTAATAAGAATCTTCAAAGAAGGATATTTATTTTTAGATGAGGACATTAAAGATTAAAGGAACTAAGCAGCTGCTCAAGGTCATCAGAATACTGTTAGTATAGATACAAGTCCTGTCTGGTTAAACCACATGTTGAAATTCCTCCCACCTCGTGTGAATCAAAGACCAGCTGTCCATAGCAATTCTGTTACTCCCATGCTTACCGTGAAACAAGGAGCCAGATCCTGGAGCCTACTACTATCCTGACAAGAGTCTACTTCCATTCCATACCAGTACTTAGAAATGCACTGAACTGAAGGGAAAAATAGAAAAAAGAATCCTCCCAATCCTTGCCTAAAGTAATTAAAAGCCTCATATGCTTTTCTACTTCAGAAATTTCACCTCTGTTTTTTTATCAGGGTTATTCACAGTAATTTGGGACTTTATATGTTCCCTTAATAATAGATGTAAATACCCACTGTGGAATTCAGCAAAGAAACTTCCCAGATTAAAAATGCATACCTTTAATGCAAATTCATGTGAAGATTCTTAGGTCTGTCTTACATTGGCACATCAGTAAGCAAATCTGATTAATTCTGTGATCCTAACTACTTAGGGGCTGCTGTGAGTCATTGTTTGAAGCCAGAATAGGAAGTAAAATCTGTGAAACTACAAAGGACTCCTATCAATAAAAGAAGATACCTTATCGATAAAATAATACTACTCCTTTGTAGTCTGTACTGAATGTGTTGAATGCATGTTGATAATGTAGGTGTCCTACAGTTTGCATTCTTTTGGCTTTTACATTGTACAGTTAAGCTTTTAAGGAAATGCACATATAGGCCAATATCAGTTTTCAGTCAATAATATAATATATATAAAAGTCTCATAGCATTATCATTGAATGATAATGAATCATTGATGATTCTTATACCCTAATGACTTAATAACAATTGTATATCTGTAGTACAGGCATTATTCCTGTAATTGTGGTAATGTTGCTGTAGTCAGACCTATAATACTCAATTATGTAAAGGTGGAACACATACTACATATTACATAGAAACACCTATACTACATAATACTTGATGACACAATCAACTAGTATTGGTTTATTTACTGTAGTGTACATGTTATAAAACAAAACATGTTTTATTTGAGATGTGTCATTCTTATAAAAGTTTAATTTTAATCAGTAGTCTTATATCTTATGTTTATCTTATTTCATGATTGTATTTTCAGGACAAGTCTAGTGACTGATATATACCATTTATTTTGTATAAGTATAGGGAATGATCTCCACACAATAGAAAAATAGCCTCATAATGGACTTTTCAGAATGTGTCTCTGTAAGTTTTTAATACGTGACTATGTTTTACTACATTATATGAATTATGCAGTTGATGATGAGCATAAATAATTTCATAAAAACTTTCTCCCAAATAGTAATATAAAATATAGTTTACCTTATGTTTCTGAGACTATAAAAGACTGAATTATGTGATTAAAGGTTCTATTTTGAATTAACACTCAGTTCTGAATCATGTTTTTACATATAAACACTACAAAATAAGATTCCTTTTAGAGCAAATGAAACTCAATAATAAAAAAAAACAACAAAGTGGTACATATATTTATAACTGTGCAACCAGGCTTATGGCATAATGTATTACAGTTTCACAAACAATCAATACAAATTATTGGATATAAAATTACTTTTTGATGACCACTGTGAAAATACAAGCTGTTGAAGTCATTTCTCACACTATTATTGATTTTACTCTATTTTTTTCTATTGCATTTTTAAAGCACTAGATGTCAATTTTTAAGTCTTTGGTCTACAGTAAAAATACTTAGCAAATTCACGTACCCTGGAACTGTGTGAGGAATCTGAAGGAAGAAAGGTTGTTAAGAAAACTCCTCCTTTGACTTTTCTATTTCAAGAAGCAGCTGTTTTTATTAAAGGTGCAGAATAGTCTTGAAAGTTAAAATTCCCTTTTGGCCAGCAGGAACAACAAAATGGTGAGACAAAGGACAAAGCGCAAACTGATGCAATAGCGACACTCACAAGACAATATATTGAAAATGAACTGGGGTAGAGGGGATTGGGAGGAGAGGGAAAATTGAAGAAAAACAAAAGAGTGGTAACAATGTTCAACAAGAAATGTACACATTACATTAAGTACATAATTATAACCCTTCAGACATCATCTTGACAATAAAAGTATTTTTTTTGCCAGTCCTGAGGCTTGAACTCAGGGCCTGAGAACTGTCCTTGGGCTTTCTTCAAGTCTAGCGCTCTACCACTTGAGCCACAGCACCACTTCTGGCTTTTCTACGTATGTGGTACCGAGGAATCGAACCCGTGTCTTCGTGAATGCTACTAGGCAAGCACTCTATCACTAGGCCAAACTCCTGGCCCGAAAGTAAATATTTTTTAAAAAGAAGTTAAACTTCCACTATTTGAAGAACAAGTGTTGTCTCAGCATTTTAAGTTACACAGAAAATCTCATTTTCCATAGATATTGTAACATACTATGACACTTAGCAATAGGTTACCAAGGAAACAATTTTAACTATCAAACATGAAATCACACATAATCACAATGTTTCAGTTCAAGACTTTCTTTGGAAACCATTGTTTTAAATTAGTATTTAATATTAGGATTCTTTCAATTAGTGGTACTGACCAATTGCCAGTGATAGTAATGAGATTTTCACCAAGATGCTTTGGGCCAGGCTCCTGAGGAAGCATTAAGAAATGAAGATTGTCTTGCGTATTCTTTTTTTTTAAAATCAGCAGGGGACTGGGATGAGTGAGAGAATTTTATTTATTTTATTTTATTTTAATATTTTATTAAAGAATTTATTAACTGATTTTTACATCATATTTCAAATGACATGTTTAACAAACAATTATTCAAGAAGGGAATCTCTATAGACAATCACTGGCACTTAGATTTTAGAACAAAATTAAAATTAGGCTGAGGGTTTGTATGTCATAGATACATATTAATCCATGTAATAAAACATTACGTCTATAGAGTCATAAATTTTTATGTCTATGTAGTTGTGTTTATACCACCTTACCCCAATTAGAATAGCCAAGATTTTGAACAATGACAGATGCTGGCTGGGTTATAGAGAAAAAGGAACCCTACTGCACTGCTGGTGGGATTGGAAGCAAGTTCAGCCACTCTGGAAAGCAGTGTGGAGGTTTCTTAAAGAACTGAAAAAAAAAAAAGAAGAAGAAGAAGAAATTGCCACTCAATTAAGAGAAAGACCTGTAGTTTTGTTTCTGTATTACTGTTTAAAATACATAAATGTTTTTGAGCTTGGCGTTTTACATTTCCTACCCACATCTACGATCTTCTTTCCAGTTAGCCCAAGGCACACAACTGCCTTAAAAATATATCTTAAGATTGATAATACAAAGAAGGAAAACCTTTATATTCCATTTCACAAAATTAAATTTTTCCATCAAACTTTGAAAACACCACCCTTCATTCAGAGTAAAAAGGACTCTCTATGCAAATATTGAGTCCTTGCTCTTGTACTGTTTGGATCTAATAGCCATATATTAAGGATACCATGTGCCTTTTGTTCCTTTGGTCTTGACTTGTCTCACTCAACATGAATCGCTCTAGACTCATCCACTTCCCTGCGAATGCTATTATTTTATCTTATTTGTGAGAGAATTTTAAATGGGAGAATTTGGAATACCATAGAGTTGAAATCTAGGCCTCATTTGATCTCATTTAGAGTTCTAATGACCAAAAAAAAATGACCTTTTAGACATGCTTCTACTCATTGCAAAGTGGGTGGATGCCTTTGTATTCATTAGCCCCCATCAACCATAAGCAGTTTTCTTATGAAGGAGGTGTCAGAGGCTTCATTTTTTTTTTCCAGTCCTGGGACTTAAACTCTGGCATTGGGTGTGGCCCAGGTGTTGTCCCTCAGCTCTACAGCTCAAGGCTACCACCCTACCCCTGGAGCCACAGTGCCACTTCCCATTTTCTAGTGGTTAATTGGAGATAAGGGTCTCTCAGACTTTAGTGCCTGGGGTGGCTTTAACCCTGGATCCTCAGTGAGTAGCTAGGATTACAGCACTAGCCACCAGGCTGGACTATGGATACCATCTTGACTGAAGACCTGTCCATCACACCATGGATTTCTAAATATATCTGGAAAGTTTATATACCATAGGATACCAAAATATTTATTATCTTCACTTTAGAGCTTCACAATGTCCTAGTCATTTTTAAGTTTCTAGATGCTCATATTTCTGAAAACAGTTGCTAATTAACATAATATTGATCCCTCCTTGGCTTTGTTTTCACATAAAATTGTTTGCTTTTGTAGTTATTTCACTCCTAAACCATCATAAATATTTGATTCCCACCTACCCAGGAAAACCATATTAAATCACAGGCAAAACAATGGATATTATTATTATTGTTGATATATTGTTGTTGCTGCTGTATTGCTACAATGGAGTTGGAAATCAAGGTACTGTGCCTATCCATGTGTAGGTGGCTCCTACATACAACTTCTATGTAGCTGGGATCATGAGTACTTAAGAACATTTCCAAATTATTTGTTGAGATGTCTGCCTAAGCTGGCCTCAAACATTCATCTCCCAACTCCATATTCTTTGTAGCTGGGATTACAGAAATATATCAAAAACAATGGCCCTGAACATTTTGTTTAGGTAAATGCTAAAAGAATTTCTCAATAACTGTATACATCTTATACATTTTTAAGTTAGCTGTTGTAATTTTAATTACTGGCCTAAGTTTAAATTTGTAAAGGATAGAAAATCCGATGAATTTTGAACGGTTATAATATTCAGTGTATTGAACATATACGATATATACAACATATATTCCTTCATGATTTTATTTTATTTTTTTATATTTTTTATTGTAATTAATAAAAGGGTTACATGATATTTGCCAGATAGAAGGTACATTAATTCACATACATTGATACCCTTTCACATGGCTTGGTAACCATTACCTTCCGCCCCCACCCTCCCCATCTTGGTTTTCCCCAATTCCCTATCAATTTTCAAATAACCAAATACAAATAAATTCAATATATCAGATAACAAAGTGAGATACTGTAACAATATGAGATACCCAAGTGACAGCAAAGGAGATGAGAGATAACATAGTACATTAAGGACAACAATCATTCGTTATATGGCTTTTGTTTCAATATCCTGGAGGTCCTTTCAATTAGCTTCATATTATATGGCCTTATGTATCAAGGTTTTGCTCTATTGCAAATCTCTGCTAGGAGAGCCCAAGGTTTCTACTGATTATGACAAATGAGTGGATCAACAAGTTGTGGTATTTGTACACAATGGAATTCTATGTGGCTGTCAGAAAAAATGACATCGACCCATTTGTTAGGAAATGGAAAGACTGAGAAAAAATCATATTAAGTGAAGTAAGCCAGACTCAAAGGAACTTAGGCTCAATGGTTTCCCTCCTTCATGATTTTATATATTGCATAGAAACTATAATAGACTTTGATGTTTACTTCTTTTTTAATTTAATTTTATTGTCAAGGTGATCTGTAGATGGGTTATAGTTACATTTGTGAAGTAGTGGGTACATTACTTGAAGATTGATATTCCTTCCCATGCTTTTCTGATTTCTACTTCTTAATGATCTAGCATTATACACTGCTCTGTTTAGTACTGGAATTCATCTGTTTCCTCAATGGAATATCATTGTAGTATTGACTAAAAAATGTTTTGTTCAGAGAAATTTGTAAATGTTAGTGAGAAACAAAGCCCATATTATAAATTTCTTAGAGCCTTTTAATGTGTCTCGAAATCTCTTTTGAAAGCCCAAAATTAATGAAGTAGAATTTTTTTCTTTTAACCTACATAAACAATTTGGTCCTATAGAAGTCAAAAGACTATAATCCAGCTAATTTTAAAATCCTTTCCATAAGCAAATCAGTTATTTTTTATTTTCTACACATCTTTATGAGAGCTTTTACTCCATGTTACTGGTACTACATAAGCTGTTCGTCATGTAACACTTTTATCCCTAGAGAAATGGGAGCTCTACTACAAAAAAAAGCAATAAAATTTTATCCCAAATCTCTAGTATTTTTGTTCCAAATATAAGAAAATATTTTAATTTTTGAAATCACAATATGTTTATACAATCAATAATTCATTAACAATTACACTTCATCATAGAGATTTTTTAAGCCATAACTCAGAACTGTATGTGATAGAAATGAAGAACAAGCAGGAAAAAGATTCCAGGTTAGATGATATGATTTAATCTTTCTCTAAAACAAATGGCAGAAGAGCCCTAATGTAGGCTTTTGTTAAGCCCCATAACACTTTTACTTTAGTAAAATAGTATTTTTTTAACTCCCAGGAAAGTGAAATATTTTTCTGATAGAAGAAAACTTCATTTCCATGAGCCTATGTAATTGATTAAAAAACACTGCAGGGCAAAGGCTGATGTATTGATAACCCTCTACTTAAGTGGATAAAGGGAAAATGATTTATCACAAGATTAGTGAGACTTGTGGAAAACACTTATTTTTGTAAGTTTCCTTAATCTCTGCTTACTTTCCTTTGTAACTCCATATTGTTTTGGCATATTGCTGGATCTATTCTATATTTAATTTTTAATTTAAAGACAAATAGGTCTGTGATATCTTCTCAAAACAAAACCATCTCAATGAAAAGTCATGTGATCATTTCACTGCATCCTGAGGCTGTGTGATTATAATTAGGTTGCAATATGGAAGATTCTAGTGGTCCTATTCCCATAATATGACTTACTAAGGATGTCTTAAGGTCATGAAAAAAAAGTCATGGAAAGTCAGATACATCATAGTGAGAAAAGGGTGTCTTCAGGAATTTGATATAGTTGCTTCCATGTCATATGTTAAGGCCATCATTCTGATTCACCCATTTTGTTGTCACAACTATGCTGATTTGTCCAGAAGCCATTGTCCTTAAACCTTTATTTCCTGGTAATACACAAAATACATGAGAGGTAAGAGACAGTAGCAGTTAGGTATTACAAAAGTAAAAACATTAGAGTTAAGAATGAATAAGACTGACGTTCTACGTACAAAAGACTGTTTGAAAGGTTATAGATGCTTTAATTGGTTCTATAAATCATCGCACAGAGGCTCTACTAACACAGCAGAGAGTGAATTAGGAGCCACTTCTCCACTCAAATGCCTATATGAGGATGGAGGAGGAATCTGACATATGAAGAAAGGGCCATTTGAAGACATTTCTCAAATGCCTTCCTCAGCCTCCTTCTATACACCATTAATATCCACACATGTGATGGGATAATTATTGGCTAAAAGGGATATGAATCATTTTATACATAATGAGGAAGGTGTAAATTTATTCTAAATAGGACATAGGAAAATTTGCAACTCTTATCAATTTTTGTACATTTCTAACTCTGTCTTTAAACTCTCAGTCAGTTGCCTGTTCTAAATGGATCTTTTGATTTCATTTTCAGCCTTTATTAGTTGTTTATATCTCCATTACTCCCTATTGAATTTTTTTAAATAAATTCTAGGTTTCTACTTTGGTTTTCTTTTTTTGAGGAAAACAAAGAAGAAAAAAAATAGAATTAACTCCTTTGAATAAGTCACTTTCATTTTGTTAATTCAAGTAATATTAAAAGCCCACAATTCTAATAACCTACCTCCAATTCCTAAATCTTTCTCTGCTTTATTATTCCACATCAATCTGTCTATTTTAGTTACAATACATTGAAATATGCCATGTATCATTCTGCTGCAATTTTAAAATTGCTATTCAGTTTGTGGAATATCAGTGTGAACAGAAGCATTGATGGTGTGAAATTTAAGAAATGTGCTCAAATTTTTTACACGTGGAGTTTTTTTATAAACACAGCAATATGTAAAAGGCTCCATTCCATAGTATCAATAACTATATTCAGCTTTAAAATTTGAAAAGTGTTTCCTTATAATCACACATTACTGAACCGAGTGTCTTTTTATCTAGCTAGCTAGAGGATTTATTTTAGTATAAGTCTACATTCTCTATTTGTCTAAAGTGAAAACTGTTATTTTTCTTGTTTTTGCTACCTGTTTCACTTTATACAGAAGTTTGATGTTTGCATCCTAATTTTTTAACCTTGAGTGCTAGGGTCTTCCATATATTTAATGATGTCTGTTAATAAATCTTCAGTTCTTCTCGAGTAAGCAATCCTACTGCAGACTCAGCTCTCTCTCCCTTGACTTTCCTGGATCCCAAACAAGATTTGTGCTCTGACAGGATGAGCATTTACTTTATCAGAAAGCATATTAGGGTAGGCATGTCTCAGCATAATGTGCACCAGAATCAGAGTGGAAGGCTAATTTGTTCTGCTATTAAGCAGATAATAAAATGATTTAAGCATGTAGATATGAAACAGCCAGCACTTTACAAATTATATGTACCATATTTCATCCTAAACCTAGCAAGTCCATGAACCTTTTATGTATTAAGTGACATTTACAGGAAAGGCAAGGCTTTGCATAGAACTTATCAATATTTACCTTAGATGTGGTTAGTAGATTGTAGTTAAGAATTATTTACAAGCAGAGGCAGTGAAACACATTTTTTTAAATTTTGTTTTACATTGGTAATTTTACCTAATTGTTTTCCATGATGAAAAAGATTTTAGGGTAGCACAGAGTAGAGAGTGTGGATAAACCTAAGTGACATAACAATGCTTCTTCAAATTATTTTTTTCTAAATCATAACTTGTTACTGACCAGAATGGGTATTAAAGTTCATGCATATCTGTTGATATCTGTGTCTTCAAGAAAGTAAACTTTAGTAAATGCTTTTGTAATAGACGTTGTCTGCTAGGGCCATATATTGGTAAGGTTTCGTGAAATCATTAGAGAAATCCTAAACTTGTAAACATTTTGTAAAGTAGTATTCTAATTGGAAGGTTCAGGTAAATATGCTGAATCTGCATCAATGAACTATAGACCATCACAGCACAGTCATAATAAAAACAATTAAATGTGAAAAGTACATACTACTCTACTGATCCTATTTCATTAATATTTCTTCTGGATAATTTATGTTCCTTGCTATGATGAGGAATTATTTGCATGCTACATTTTTTATAGCTTCATCTTTCCCCTTAAAGGGTTTGGAATAGAATGCACAATGAAGGTGATTCAATGATCACAACTCTAAACAGATAGTACCTCAAACTCTTCGCTGCCTTCTTCCCAGTCCTTGATACTTATTTTTCCCCCAAAGCGTTAAGTATTACTTTTCTTGGATTTTCTCCTAAGAAAAATTTCCCTTTGGACTAGGAAAATTTATCTCTTCCACAAAGAAACTTGAATATCACCTTCCATAGATTAGGCATCTTTTTTGTCACCAGCCGGTCACTAAGTTGCTGTTACCAATTATATTCCCTTCATCTCTAAAACTCAATAGTTAGACACATTCTGTTTTCAAAAATTACCTGTTGGAAGTGGATAAGCATTTCACAAGGAATTAGGGAGAAAATACAGACTATCTATGCTGTGGTTTCTAATACCAGATACCCATTACAGTGGCTTGAAAGAGTACATATAGAAGAATATTTAAGAAATCAGAAAAAAAGAGGATCAAGGAAATCATTTTGTGTTAGGATATTTTGATGGCAGGAAAAACTATACTAACTAGAAATAAAGAATAAAATCTGAACTATAAGAAGATGAATGCTATTCTCTAAGATTATTCAATGTAAAGAAAATCCCAGTAAGAATAGAAAAATCTACTTTGAGGTTTTAAAAGAATTACTTAAAGCAGAATAACATTATTCTTCTCTCTCCTATTGTTGCTGAAGAATAATTCCTATTGCAGGACAAATTTCCAACAATTCCCTCGCTGCTTCTTTCTCATCATAAGCATTGTTAAATTAGAAGACATTTTCTCAATAAAACCAGGAACCACTAAAATGCCTATGATTCAAGAGAGCTGATAAAAGAGGTGTTAAAACATTTTAGAAGCACTGACCATAGAGTTCTATTTAGTAAGTTACTTTCTATATCATTAAGTTCAAATGTTTTCCCTATACTATTCTGTACAAGTTTTAGCTTACATTAAAAGTTGTTTGTTCCATTGTGAATTGGTATTGGTATAGGATGAGAGATATGGATATAGTTGCAGTTTTCTATGTGTGGATATTCAGGACACCCAGCACCATTTATTGAAAAGTGTATCTTTTCTCCAACATACGTTTTAGTACCTTTCTTTGGTCTTCAAGTCTACTTTTGTACCAGCAACATGTTTTATTTTTAATGGCTTTATAGCGTTCTTTGAAATCTGGAATTATAATACTTCTAGTAGTTACTTTGCTCAACATGGCTTTGGCTAATTGTTTTTTTTTATTGTATTTCCACAGAAATTTCAAAATTGAAGATTTTATCTTTTTTTAATATTTTTTATTGTAATTAATAAAAGGGTTACATGATATTTGCCAGATAGAAAGTGCCTTAATTCACATACATTGATACCCTTTCACATGTCTTGGTACCCATTACCCTCCCCCCCACCTCCCCCACCATCTTGGTTTTCCCCCCTTCCCTATCAAATTTCAAATAACCAAATACAAATAAATTCAATATATCAGGTAACAAAGTGAGATACTGTAACAATATGAGATACCCAAGGGACAGCAAAGGAGATGAGAGATAACATAGTACATAAAGGACAACAATCATTGGTTATATGGCTTTTGTTTCAATATCCTGGAGGTCCTTTCAATTAGCTTCATACTATATGGCCTTATGTATCAAGATTTTGCTCTATTGCAAATCTCTGCTAGTAGAGCCCAAGGTTTCTACTGATTATGACGAATGAGGGAAACTATTGAGCCTAAGTTCCTTTGAGTCTGGCTTACTTCAACATTACTACACTGTTGGTGGGAGTGCAAACTCGTTCAACCACTATGGAAAGCAGTGTGGCAGTGCCTCAAAGGCTAAACATAGAACTCCCCTATGACCCAGCAATTCCACTACTTGGCATTTACCCAACCATCCAGAAACAAGGGCATACTAAATCCACTAGCACAACAATGTTCATTGCAGCACTATTTACCATAGCAAAGATATGGAACCAACCTAGATGTCCCTCAGTTGATGAATGGATCAACAAGTTGTGGTATTTGTACACAATGGAATTCTATGCTACTGCCAGAAAGAACGACATCGACCCATTTGTTAGGAAATGGAAAGACTAAGATTTTATCTTTGTAAAGAATGGCACTGGGATTATGATGGATATTGCATCAATTGTCAGGTCATCTTTGATAACATGGGCATTTTCACTGAATTAATTTTGTTAATCCATAAATGAAAAGAGGTCTTTCTACATTTTTCCTGCTGTTGCAAATAGAGTTCTTTTTCTAATTTTCCTCTCAATGCTGCTAATTACTGGCATAGGTAAGTCACTGATGTTTGTGTTTTTTGTGCTATGCTATGTTGCATATACATACATATATAATAAATTCAGTAATTATTATATATACAATGCAAAACATGGCTTTTGCAGATTTGAGGTATAATAACGAAATCCCTTCATGCTAGTTAGTCCACATAATAACAAAAATGTAACCTTAGGAAAATGAAACATACCTATCTTGGGTTATGGGTAGTAGTTTCTGGGTCAGGAGGAGAAGGTGAAAACAGAGAGGGACAAGGAGGGTTAATATAATAATAACACTATGTGCATATATGAAAATGGAATGTGAAACTTGAGACATTGGTTAGGAAATGGGAAGGGAAAGCTAGATAGGGTAAGTGCTCAAGATGCATTATGTCCATAACTAGACAGCTCACAGTGGAACACCCTTGGGAAATTAAATGATATTAATAAATAAAAAGAATGACCCAAACAGTAAATAATGCAAGAAGTAGTGGCTTTCTTTTCTATAATACCAGAGACAGTTGTGTCCCTTGCTGAAACAGAGATAGATGATTCCTGATCTTGTGGTACGGTAGAACAACTGAGTTTATTGAGATATCAAACATGTGTAGCATTCATATGAGATCAGTAACATAGTCGTTTCAGGAATGACACCATAGCAGGAAAACTAGAAGTGTTGATACTCAATAGCCATAGAAGCAGTGTCTCTCTTCTTTTTTTAAATTAAAGAATCTATTAACATTGATTTTTACATCATATTTCAAATGACATGTTTAACAAACAAGTATTCAAGAAGGGAATTACTAAATACAATCACTGGCACTTAGATTTTAGAACATAATTAAAATTAGGCTGAGGGTTTGTATGTCATAGATACATATTAATCTAAATAATAAAACATTATGTCTGTAGTGTCATATATTTTTATGTCCACGTAGTTGTGTTTATATTTCCATGTCCATAGCACTCGCTCTTATACTGTTTGATGTGTCTCCTTTTGTTTTTTTGTTTTTTGTTTTGCCAGTCCTGGGCTTGAGCTCAGGGCCTGAGCACTGTCCTTGGGCTTTCTCAAGGCTAGAGCTCTACCACTTGAGTCTCAGCACCACTTCCGGCTTTTTTCTATGTATGTAGTACCAAGGAATCGAACCCGGGTCTTCATGCATGCTAGGCAAGCACTTTAACCACTAGGCCAAACTCCCGGCCCTGGATGTGTCTCCTTTTAATATTCTAAAATATGAGTATGAAAACACAGGTAGTTGCTGGGCTACAGGGTAGTAACTAGTTCAATTTCAACATTAAGGTGTTGAATCTTGGTCGAATAGTCCTATGATTAACTCCAAATTTTATTTCCCTCATATTTGTTAGTTTCTAGTGTGTTTTCCATATTCTTTCTACTAATCCTTTCTGCTCAAATCTCATGGATTTATGGCCACAGGAGAAAAACCCAACAGCATGCTAATGCAGCTGGATCATACTTTGCATGAAAGCCTGCAGCCTACCAGGCATGCAGTTGCTTCTATTGTCACTTCTAAAATGATCCAATCCTGAGGCCAGTATCACTGAAATCCTATACAGTAGTGAGAGGGAATCTGAATCTGATTAACTACTAATGAAAATTTAATAGCATTGATAGACACAATAGAATTCACATGCCGATTCTTCAGTGTATTAAATTCAACTTATGCCTTGATATCCCATTATGTTCAGAGAGGAACTTTAAATTTTCAGAGAAGAAGGGTTATATATTCTCTCTGCTTTGATCTGTTAATATTGGCTTTGTTTAAAAAGAGAGAGAAAGAGAGAGAGAGAGAGAGAGAGAGAGAGAGAGAGAGAGAGAGAGAGAGAGAGGGAGAGAGAACAAAAGAAGAGACAGATTCTCTCTATGACAACTAAGCTGTCTTTGAGCTCTCAATTCTCCTTCTTGTCTCCCAAGTGCAAAGATTACAAACATGTGCCACTCTGCCCAGCAATACTGGTTTCTTTATTTACACATTTAGAACTGATATGTAATAAACAAAAAGAGAAATATAAACCAGGATTGATTTTGAACCCACTAACAAAGCATAATCAAATACATTTGCTAATATGGAAAACTTTATATTCTTTTGAATACTTATAGCTGTTCATCTAGAGATAGAACATGACTGATAAATGCAAGAATTTCTCAGCATTCTAGACTACCCCATATGTCTACCATATTAAAACTTACAAAACTATCTTTCTCTAGGAATATAAAATCATTTTTCAAATATGGGTACACAAAGCCTTTCAAATCAATCATAAAAATGTTGACATGACATTTAAAAAAATCTTCTCAACTCATCATTGAAAAATTTCCAATTTACCATTAATCTCCAGTTTAGCCAATGTGAAGTAATAAAACAATCTTCCTCAGTATTCTGCTCAAACTGACAAATGACTGTACTTCAGGATTTGCCTTCAGTTTCTGACTCAATCTATGATCTCTCTCACTGTGACTCCATATTACTTCTTTCCCAGATATCCAAAGTTGAATGAGAACATCTTGCTAAAAGCACACTGTGACTTCCCAGCCCACTCTGGAATTTGTCATTTCTACAACCTTGTCCTGTAGAGAATTCACTGCCATGCTTTTGTTTATAGATTTCCTTACAATAGTTCCAAATCAATGTCCATTATTACAGTTACAATATGTTCCAAAAAATCTAATTAGGATACATAAATATTTTTAGGAAAAAGAAATAAATAGTAAATCAGGAGAGGAAAAAAGAAAAGTAAAAATGTCTCACAATTTTCAGTAAATTCTATTTGACCTGAGGATCACAGTTCAAAGCCAGGTTGGGCAGGAAAGACTCTGAGACACTTATGTCCAAGTATGAGCTACTACAAAAGCCAGAAGAGGAGTTTAGGTCAAGTGGTAGAGCACTGACATTGAGCAGAAAAGCTCAGGGACTTGGCTCAGGCCCTGAGTTCAAACCCCAGGGCATGCACATGCATGAACATACCTGCCACCCCCACCACACACACACTGAAAGGAAGTTCACTACACCAGGAAATGGGTACTTGAAAATGGGAAAATGCAGTTTAAACAATTATCAAAGCAAGTCCTACCAAATTAAGAAAAGGGATGGAAGGATTGAGTTGGGAGGGATAAATGAGAATGATGAAAGGGATGTAATTGACCATAACCATAACTGCTATGTCAAATGACACCTCCTTTGTACAACAATTTAAAGATAATTAAAATACTTTTCAAAAGAAAAAAATTAATGGCAAATGGCACAGTATGCCAAGAATACCCTCCCTCCAATTGTTAAAACAAAAACTAACATTTTAGGAGTAGTGAGAAAAATGAAGTAGGACCAAATATAAATAAATTCTAGCTCTGGGTAATTGCAGCTATTTTAGTCAAACAAAGTAGAAGATCACACTTCTATATTCCTCACATAGCCATTGTGATTACCTGAGGCATCCACAGGCACTTTTCATAGGCAGTCAAGGTTAAGGACCTTTGGTCATTAATTTACGTTCAGTTAACAGC
Source organism: Megascapheus bottae (assembly GCF_031878675.1). Classification (NCBI taxonomy): domain Eukaryota; kingdom Metazoa; phylum Chordata; class Mammalia; order Rodentia; family Geomyidae; genus Megascapheus; species Megascapheus bottae. Next base: position 52,559,350 of record NC_143511.1, on the reverse strand, counting down.
TTTATATTTTGAAATATACACAAATATAGGAGATGATACTTTCAGTCTCATCTGAATGGAGCATTTTGTATCTATAACTTGTGAACTTTCAGGATTCTTATTAAGACAATCTGAGTTGGTGAAAGGTAAAGTCTGTGACTAAAATGTCTGAGTCATATGAAAATATATGCGTTTATTTTTTGCCAGTCCTGGTACTTGAACACAGGGTCTGAACACTGTCCATGGGCTTTCTCAATGCTAGAGCTCTACTACTTGAGACATAGCATTAGTTCCAGCTTTTTCTATGTATGTGGTACCATAGAATTGAACCTGGGACTTCATGCATGATAGGCAAGCATTCTACCACTAGGCCAAAACCCGGGGCCCCAAAATACATGTTTTTGCAAACCAAGCTATTATTATCATTACATAATCACAGAAATAGGTGGAAATTCTTGTTCATAACCATACTGCACACAATAATTTTTCCTACATCTAGCATATATGATTATTATCATTAACATAACTAAGATTTGTGTATCAAATTAAGTTCTTTACATTGAAGCTACTGATTTTCCTGTCTGGCATGTGAGTTTTCAGTGAGTATGGCTTATTAACATTGCATGAAGTCATTGAATCAGGCATGTGAGTTATGATGATAAACAGATGCACAAGGCTTCTTTCAAAATTTAGCTATTGAGAACGTACACACATAAATTTAATTTCATAGGTATTATAACAATAGTATCATATAATTTCATCTTGGTCTTAAATTAGTTTATGATTTTACACAAAGGACTCTAGTCTTGATTTCATATGCAATGTTATGAATTGGAATGCTATGGGGAAAAATCCTATATAGTATATTTTATATTTCACAAATTATCATGTATCAAAAATAATTTTTATATTTCTACTTATTTGAGTAAAATGAAACAGTTTCCACCAAGTTTCTATTTTCTCTGTGTTTTCTTTTATAATTCTAATTTATTTCAAGCATAGGTAGAGATAAAATTGCTATTGATAGGGCCGTCAGTTTGGCTCAATAGTAGCGTGCTTGCCTAGCATGTATGAAGACTGGGGTTCGATTCCTTGGTACCACATACATACAAAAAAGCCAAAAATGGTGCTGAGGCTCAAGTGGTAGAGCTCTAGCCTTGAGAAAGTCCAAGGACAATGCTCAGGCCCTGAGCTTAAGCCCAGGACTGGCAAAAAAATTTGCTATTGCTATTTGCGAAATACAGTTTTTCTGCTATTATTAAAGATAGTTGTTTACATTGTACTATGTATTAAAATGAATCTTATCCCATAGCTAGTTTACTAGCTATGTCCTTTGCCATACAAAAGCTCTGCAGTTTAATGCAGTCCCACTTATCCACCCTTTCTCTGATTTGTTGTGATTCTTGGTTCTTATTAAGAAAGTTTCGACCTGTGCCAAGGAGGCCTAGTGTATCTCCTATTCCTTCCTGTAGAGTTTTCAGTGTGTCAGCTTTTACCTCCAGGTCTTTGATCCATTTGGAGTTAATTCTAGTGCAAGGTGACAAAGAAGGATCCAGCTTTAGTTTTCTGCAGGTGCCAACCAAACAACGGACAAAGGCCTCATATCTAAAATATATCAACAACTCAAAAAAATTGAATCACTCCAAAACTAACCTCCAAAGTAACAACCATCCCATTAAAAAATGGGCCAAAGACTTAAAGAGAGTCTTCTCTGAAGAAGAAACAAAAATGGCCTATAGACACATGAAGAAATGCTCAACATCTCTGGTCATAAAAGAAATGCAAATCAAAACAACTCTAAGATTCCACCTCACTCCAGCTAGAATGGCCAGGATCAGGAAAACGAATGACAACAGATGCTGGAGGGGATGTGGCCAGGAGGGATCACTACTACACTGTTGGTGGGAGTGCAAACTCGTTCAACCACTATGGAAAGCAGTGTGGCAGTGCCTCAAAAGGCTAAACATAGAACTCCCCTATGACCCAGCAATTCAACTACTTGGCATTTACCCAACCACCCAGAAACAAGGACATACTAAACCCACTAGCACAACAATGTTCATTGCAGCACTATTCACCATAGCAAAGATATGGAACCAACCTAGATGTCCCTCAGTTGATGAGTGGATCAACAAGTTGTGGTATTTGTACACAATGGAATTCTATGCTGCTGTCAGAAAGAATGACATCGCCCCATTTGTTAGGAAATGGAAAGACTTAGAAAAAATCATATTAAGTGAAGTAAGCCAGACTCAAAGGAACTTAGACTCAATGGTTTCCCTCATTCGTCATAATCAGTAGAATCCTTGGGCTCTACTAGCAGAGATTTGCAATAGAGCAAAATCTTGATACATAAGGACATATAATGTGAAGCTAATTGAAAGGACCTCCAGGATAGTGAAACAAAAGCCATATAATGAATGATTGTTGTCCTTAATGTACTATGTTGTCTCTCATCTCCTTTGCTGTCCCTTGGTTATCTCATATTGGTATAGTATCTCACTTTGTTATCTGATTTATTGCATTTATTTGTATTTGGATATTTGAAATTTGATAGGGAAGGGGGGAAAACCAAGACGGGTGGGGGGTGTGGGGGGGGAGGGAAATGTGTACCAAGACATGTGAAAGGGTATCAATGTATGTGAATTAATGCACCTTCTATCTGGCAAATATCATGTAACCCTTTTACTAATTATAATAAAAAAAATAAATAAATAAAAGTAAAATAAATAAATAAATAAAATGAATCTTATTATTAGATTACAATTAATGTAAGATTGTCTTTTCATATAATTTTCAATCTACTTAATATTTTATTGGATATTTTCAGACATGTATATAGTGTTTTACCATAGGGTCACAAAGTAGAGATTTAAATGAGGGACACTTTAGGACATTACACGAAAAGTATTTGAAGGGTTCATATTAGACCTCCCATATGTTGGAATAGCATAACAAGATTTAGCAGTTCATTTTCTTATGACATACAATACACACAGTCAATACATCATCTGGAAATTTAATCTATGTACATGCAAGATGAATATTTATATGAATATTTCATCCAGGGTTTACCAATTCATTTACAAAATACATTAATGAATAAAAAATTGTCTTGTGTAGGTTTGCAGCATATGTCTGCTTCACAGAGAAACTAAAATTGTTATTTTATATGAATCTGAATATAAAAAATAATATTTAATATAGTAATATCATGTCAGTCCTGTTTGCTGCTGTTTGATCTTATGTTTATAATATTATGAATACAGCAAATGTAAATAGAAGTAACAAACTTTGTTGTTATTAATTCCTTTTGATGTGTAATGAATATGGATTATACAAATAATATATAACAAATAAATTGGTTTAGCCTCCAATTTACAGTGTATTTCACCATAGAGGAAACTCTTGGTATATTTTGTTAATCACAAGAAACACCTTATACTTAACATGTGAGAAAAGGCAAGGAGTGGTCTTGTTTGGCAAGAGCTTCTTAATTTTATCTTGAACATGGTAGTAAATTTTTTTCATATATTTTTTATTGTAATTAATAGAAGGGTTACATGATATTTGCCAGATAGAAGGTGCATTAATTCACATACATTGATACCCTTTCACACGTTTGGTCCCCAAAATTTTTATACAGATCATGTTGTATTCACAGTCTACTATAAGCTGATTGATTCATGTTGGCGCGTTATATTATATGATATCAATATAAATATTGATATTTAAATCATCATAGCACTAATTATACTGAAAACAGAAGATCTGAATTCATTCTTTTGAAGCAGCATAACAATATTGTGTGACTAATTGCTTATAAAAATTAACTTTTGACAGCTTTAGCAAGGCTTAGGTCCTCTTTCTAGATTTATTACAGGGAAGAAGCTGATCTAGAATTCTCAGTTCCATTAGACATTGAGTCCAAAGGGCAATAAGAAGAGTATCCTTATCATTTAGTGTGGTCTTTCCACATTTCACCTCCTCATTACACTATATTGAAATGTTTATGAAAAACAATGTAAAATCTGTGGATAGAGATATTTCTATTAAAATCTCATCGGATACAGGGACTGGATAATAGTTTTTCGTATATTTTTATTATAATTAATAGAAGGGTTACATTATATTCAACAGATAGAAGGTGCATTACTTCACAAACATTGAAACCCTTTCTCATGTCTTGGTCCCCATTTCCCTTCTCCTATCCCCACCCCTCATCTTTGTTTCACCCTTTCCTATCTGATTTCAAAAAAGAATATATGCAATATATCAGATAACCAGGTGAAATACTGTAACAATATGAGATAACCAAGGGATGGCAAAAAAGATGAGAGATAACATAGTACATTAAGGACAACAATCACTCATTATATGGCTTTTGTTTCTATATCCTGGAGGTCCTTTTGTTTAGCATCATACCATATGGCCTTATGTATCTAGGTTTTGTTCAATTGTAAATATCTGCTAAGAGAGCCCAAGGTTTCTACTAATTATGACAAATGAGGGAAAGAATTGATTGAGCCTATGTTCCTTTGAATCTGGCTTACTTCAATTAATACGATTTTTTTCTAAGTCTTTCCATTTCCTTACAAATGGGGGGATTTCATTCTTTCTGACAGCAGAATAGAATTCTATTGTGCATAAATACCACATCTTGTTGATCCACTCATCAACTGAGGGACATCTGGGTTGGTTCCATATCTTTGCTATGGTAATCAGTACTACAGTTAATGTCGTTGTGCTAGTGGATTTAGTATGTCCTTGCTTCTGGACTAATGGGTAAATGCCAAGTAGTGGAATTGCTGGGTCATAGGGGAGCTCTATGTTTAGTCTTTTGAGGAACTGCCACACTGCCTTCCATAGTAGTTGAACAGGTTTGCATTCCCACCAACAGTGTAGTAGTGATCCCTGCTGGCCACATCCCCTCCAGCATCTGTTATTAGTTTTGTTGATCCTGGCCATTCTAACTGGAGTGAGGTGGAATCTTAGAGTTGTTTTGATTTGCATTTCTTTTATGACCAGAGATGTCAAGCGTTTCTTCTTGTGTCTATAGGCCATTCTTATTTCTTCTTCAGAGAAGACTCTCTTTAAGCCTTTGGCCCATCTTTTAATGTGATGGTTATTTCTTGGAGATTAGTTTTGGAATGATTCGATTTTTGAGCTATTGATATATTTTAGATATGAGGCTTTTGTCCCTTATATGGTTAGTGAACATCTCCTACTCTGTAGGCTTTCTAGTTAATCTGCTAGCTATGTCCTTTGCCATACAGAATCTCTGCAGTTTATTGTGGTCCCACATATCCAGATTTTCTCTGATTTGCTGTGTTTCTTGGTCCTTATTAAGAAAGTTTTGACCTGTGCCAAGGTGACCTAGTGCATCTCCTATTCCTTCCTAAAGTGTTCAGTGTATCTGCTTTTACCTTGAGGTCTTTGATCCATTTGGAGTTTATCCTGGTGCAGGGTGACAAAGAAGGATCCAACTTTAATTTTCTGCAGATGCTTAACTAGTTCTGCCAGCACCACTTGTTGAAGAGGCTGTCTTTTTTCCATTCTATTTTTTTGGCTCCCTTGTCAAAGACTAGGTGGCCATATGTCTGTGGGTTAATATCTGCATCCTCAGTTCTATTCCATTCACCTTCAGGCTTGTTATTGTGCCAGTACCAAGCTGTTTTGGTCACTATAGCTCTATAATAGAGTATAAAGTTTGGTATAGAAATTCCTCCTGTGCTGTTCTTCCTGCTAAGAATTGTTTTTGCTATACGGGGTCTTTTATTATTCCATATGAAATTTTGGATTGCCTCTTCTATTTGTTTAAAGAATGACATTGGGATATTGATGGGTATTGCGTTGAATTTGTAAATAGCCTTTGGCAAGGTTGTCATTTTCACGATGTTAATTCTTCCAATCCAGGAGCATGGGAGGTTTTCCCATTCTGGATAATATTTTTTTAAATCAGTTTTATTCTCAGAGTGATGTAATAGAGTTTGCAGTTACATACTCAAGGTAGGGAATGAATTTCTTGTTGAACATTGTTTCCCTTCTCATCTTTTTCTCCCATATTTCTCCCTCATATTCCCCCCACCAAGTTGTACAGTTCATTTATAGCAGATTGTCTTGTGAGTGGATGATAGCTTTAAAAAGTCGAATTGGTATATTCACATAAAATGAGCTTATACCAATTATGAAAATGGGAAATTGAATTAGATGTTTTCACTGATAATTTTACATTTTGAGAATACAGAATAAGCCTGCATAATTTGTAAACATACATGAAGATATTTTTCTAATTTAGTTGGTCTCATTTTAAAATTTGCATTTTTCCTATTTCAATGAAATAAGTATGTTAAAAATTAGATGCAAACTTTAGATGCATAGATAAACAGACCATAGCTTAAATCATTATGTTACTTTTCTTCAATAGTCAGATCATAACTGGACAGTTAACATTTTGTAGAACAATTAGGAGAAATCAGTACATATATTGGTTTAGACAAGTGCATCATATTTTTCTAAGTATTGATTTCTCAAGGAGAGGCAAAATGACAGGTTTTATATGTTTATTTTATTTAATTTGTATATATTTAAACTTTTCTAAATAGAGTTAAATTGTTACTTTCCATAAAAGTTGATCTCCATAAAATTTGTCTATATATAAGACAGTAGAATTAAAAAACTTATAATATATTTGGAAGAGTGAACTATTATCTATGAAACAACTAGACTTCATACTAATGCAAGCTCAAACTAAAAAATCAACCCATTTAGAGATGATTTGCCTTAATAAGAGGACAAATGAAAAATCAAAGGGATAGAGGTAGACAAATGGAGAGAGAAAAGTGGAGAAATATTTCAGCCATAAGAGTGGAGAAATAATTCAGTCATGATTTAAATAATAAACTCATAATTCAGTCAGGGCATATTTACAGAAGTAATAAAATTGAAGAAAGGGACAGTGTTGAGAACAATGAAGAAAATAACCAAAGAAATGACACTGATCAAGATGCCCCGTATTTATAACCTGCTTTGCCAAGTGGCAACTCCTTTGTACAACTACTTCAAGATAACTTTAAAAACAAAAACAAATAAAAGGTAAGTACAAAAATGAAAAAAGACAAAGAAGACAAAGCATAAATAAGATTAGTGTCAAAGAACACCAAAAACAAAAGTGCAAATGATGAAAACTTGTTATAGCATAAGAAATAATTGATTTATTTTAATATTTTAAAGTCTGATATTCTAGTGTATCACAACATAGCCTTACCTTGTAAATTTCATCATATATCATTAGCAGGCCATAAGGAATTGATATAAAATGGCTAAGTTCTGTTTTTCATTTATAAAATAACTAGTTATTAATTTGTTGACAGTGCTGTTATATTTCATTTTCAGCCAAATGTGTTACTGACATTTGATGCTCAAATTAATTTGTGAGTTGATGACTTACCTAGAAACTCGCTAATAGACAAGATAAGCCATTGCTCATGATTACAGTCTGCATATAACAGCTAAGGTGCTCAAAATATTGCCGTAAGTCAGGAACTCCTCAACATTACAAAGATCCACATTTGACATAATCTTTACCACAAAACTAGAATATGCCTGTTATCATTATCTTTACTACATAAAAGAGGAAATTGAAATTTAGATGTTTTATTGCAAGTAATTTTTAGAGCTTCCTTGTGTTTAAGTATGGAAATCAAAGTGCAGATGACTGACAGAAGAATGTGATGACAGTTTTACACTTCCTGTTAAAATAGTAACATTTTCTCATTTCTAAATTATACTGTAATCTTTGAAAGCATCATAGTAACAATCAAAACCCTTAGGAAGTTATTAAAAATTTAGCACTCCACCCATGTGGGTGTATAGACTCCACTTTCTGAAAAGATTATTATAGATGTGTCTAGAATAAATTGCAACTATCACACAGAGTGGGCTGGAGAGCTCAGTTGGGTTTCTCTGAAACATATTCCCTTAAAATATTACATAGAAGAGTAAGTTTATATTCAACAAGGTGTACTGTTCTCAGGGGATGTCAGAATGTGAGTTGTCAGTATTGTGAGATGAAGTGATTATCTGAGTATGGAAAGTCAAACAGAAGAGGATGAGCACAATGAACATTTTGGAGAGCATCAGTGTAGAAGTGTGGAAAAGGCTAGCAGAGGAGGAAAGAACATAACAATCTGTGTATGGATTTGCCTAAAATATGGAATATCTTTCATTTTTCAGGAAACACTTTCCCTTTTAGGTCACATTTAGAGCTAGGCATGGTGTTGGCATTCTCCTGTACTCCCTACATTCAGGAAGTTGAGTCTCAAGGAACAGCAATTTCAGGTCATCCTAAGCTACAAGCAATATCTTGAAACAAAAAATTAATCAATTCTTTTTCATTTTACTTGAAAATTTATTTCATGTTTTTATTTGCAATTTTTTGGGCTTGAACTCAGGGCCTGAACACAGTTCTTGGACTATCTCAAGGCTAGAGCTCTACCACTTGAGTCACAGCACCAGCATTTGAGTACAGCATTTTTCTATTTATGTCGTACTGAGGAATCAAACCCAGGGTCTTCGTGTATATTAGGCAAGCCCTCTACCACTAGGCCAAACTCCTGGACCTCAGGTTATTTTTTATTTACATTTTATTGTAAATAAAAAAGGGTTATGTTTTCATAAGTAAGTTAATGAGTATATTTCTTTTTGAGCAATGTTACTCCTTCATTTTCTCTCACTTTCCCTCCCTCCCTCTTCCTCCCCACCAATATGTAAAATTCATTTCCAACCTAGTGTCTGGTGAGTTTCATTGCTGAATTGGTCCATTGTTTGTGGACTCCCCAACTTTTCCCAAAGAAGATAAACTTATATACAAGACAACAGGTAAAGAAATAAAAAACAAGGACAACAAGAAGTAAAACAAATGAGAAAAAGACCCAGAAATGAACTCACAGACCAAAGAAGCTAAACACACACAGGATGGAAAAAAAATACGTTTTGAATGAAGGAACTGATACTTTATGCCTTTATTCAAAGCCAAAACTGATCAAATAAATTCTCTTTTATACTATAATTTTTATCAATCAGCATAGAGCATACCTGATGTCCTTTTAACCATATTGTTTCCTGAAATAATTTCAAAGAATAAAATTAATTATAGGGATAAATGTTTTCCAAAGTACAGACATAAATGACACAGTTTAAATGTGGAGTCCTCGTATTGCATGGATAGCATTGAGTTAATATCATTTACTTTTAAAAAATCTACAAAGAAACAATAACTAGTTGTGTTTATATCACTATTAATTTGCTACAATTTTGACATTAATAATTTTACTTTCAAAAAAGCTGTTAGTTCAGAAACCATTATACAGGAACATGTAACTACTCCAACAATAACCACAGTAAATGGAAATTTCCTTCTCATATAGAAACATGAATTCCTCAGAAACTTCATCCAAGGATTTCTGTCTTTCTGGGGACTCTTGCTGAAGAGAATTACACATCTGTGAATTTCTAGCTATAGTAATTATTTTTATGATTCCTATCAAAATGTGAGTAAAGAAAGCCATGCTAGAATAAGTCAAATAGACAAGAAACTGGGAATAGTTACTTCCACGTACGAGTATAGATTTATAAGGGCAATAATATTATAACTTGTAGGATTTTTTTTGAGATTTTTCTATATTGCATTGATTTCATGAAAAGTCTGATCAGGGCCTAAAATCCAATTTACTGAAGGAGGCTGAGAACTAAGGATTATGGCTCAAAGCTAACTAAGCTGGAAAGTCTTTGAGACTTTTCTTTCAATTAATCACCAAAAAGCCCAAAGTGGGCCGGTAGTTTGGTAGAATGCTTGCAGCATGTATGGATACCCGAGTTTGATTCCTTAGTACCACTTACATTTTAAAAAAAAGCTGAAAATAAAGCTGTAGCTCAAGTGGTAGAGCTCTAGCCTTGAGAAAGCCCAAGGAGAGTGCTCAGGCCCTGAGTTCAAGTCCCAGTGATGAAAAAAAAAAGTCCAAAGTGCAGTTGTAGCTCAAGCTGTAAAACACAAGCAGTAGATTTTGAGCAGAAAAGCAAAGAGACAGTGCTCAGGCCCTGTATTCAAGCTGCATTCTATCCTTTCCTCTAATGAAATAAAAAGAGAACTATCCATTAATATAATAAATGTATGATGATACATGCTACTTCTTGATTTACTATCTAGTATATGTAAATAGTATTACTAATCTTTTACTTCCATTTTTAATAGTGAAATATCAAGTTGAAAATTGCAATATAAGGTATTATCAATTTTAATTATAAACTGTGATCTTCAGCAAACTGAATATAATTTTTAAGTTTTTTTTTCAGTACTGATATTTGAACCCTGATTTCACGATGATTATGCTGGTGCTCCAGAATTTGAACACATCTTGAGAACCATGATTTTATTTTGGGGGGTGGGGTGGGGTGGGTGTAGTTCGTTGTGAGGCTTGAACTCTCGGCCTGGGTGCTGTCCCTGAACTCTTCAGCTCAAGGGTAGAGCTCTACCATTTTGAGCCACAGTGCCATTTCTGGTTTTCTTGTGGTAACTGGAGGTAAGAGTCTCACAGTTTCCTGCTCAGGTTAGCTTTGAACCGCAATCCTCAGATCTCAGGCTCTTAAGTCCCTAGGATTCCAGAAGTGAGCCACAAGTGCCCAGCTTACAACAATTTTTGACGTATTTACCCAAATCATTTTTTTCTAATTGTTTCCTCATTACAATTTTCTTGTATGTTTAATGTTATGCCAATGATTTTTTAGTTTGATTTACTAGAAAAACTTGGAGGCACCTGAACCCTTAAAGAATAGAGAATTAATGTTAATAATTTAATGCTATTAATTGATATGTTAATTTTAACACTAGCAATTATAAATAGCATTTCAACCCAGAGAAGTACATATAGTTCAAATTCCAAATAATTTCATTTTCATGTAACAAAACAAAACAAAACAAAACATGATTTTGGGCTGGTGCCATATCTCAGTGTTAGAGAGCTTGTCTAGCATGGTCTCTGAGCAAAACCATGGTTTATTCCCAGTGCTGACAAATGTAATGGTAAACACTCTATACATTACCCAAACAATAAAATACAATAAAAAGATAAGTAATAATATAAATTAAAACAACAACAATTTGAGCATTTTCTATCTGAGTATTTTCTGCTGTTTTCTTTAATATTCCTTTATATTTCCTCCTAGGTATTACTACTTTCAATGTATTTTATTCCTTCAGTCAGTTTTTAAAATATTTTAGATTAATTTGGGGGTAAATACAGTTCTATGACTTTATCTTACATATGAGTAACAGTAACTAATTTTAGTTTTTAGTAGTGAAGTATACATAATATATAAATATATAACACAATTTTTATTATGTACCTAGTGAAGAGGGAGAGATGAATGATATAGGTAAAAGTAAAACCGAGCAGTTTAAATTATATTATAACTATGTATGGAGACTGTTCATCTAAATCTTCTATAGTGAAATTTTTAAAACATGAATGTTAGAAAACTGAAAGGGGGGAAAACCAAGAGAGGGGGTGGAGGGAAGGGTAATGGGGACCAAGACATGTGGAAGGGTATCAATGTATGTGAATTAATGCACCTTCTATCTGGCAAATATCATGTAACCCTTTTATTAAATACAATAAAAATATTAAAAATGTTAAAAAAAAGAAAGAAAACTGAAATGGGCAATAGTGGTCAGGCGTGTACCTGTTGGAGGGGTCTGTGCTAGCAAAGGGGTTGAATGAGAATAAATAAGATTGAAATAGTTTGTATGTAGGACAATAAAACTGAAACCAACTGGGAATGTTTTAAAAAGGAAGGAGAATCAGAGTGATAAGGGAGAGATGGATTGCTGTATATTTATCTAGAAAATGACACATTGAGACCTCCCCCACTTTGTACAGCTATTGTAGGTTAATAAATTAAATTAACGAATTAAAAAATGAACTTGGGATGGGAGCATAGCCTAGTGGTAGAGTGCTTGCCTAACATGCACAAATCCCTGGGTTCAATTGCTTGGTATCACATACTTAGAAAAAGCCAGAAGTGGTGCTGTTGCTCAACAGGCAGAGTGCAAGCCTTGAACAAAAAGTGTCTAAGGACAGTGCCCAGGCCCTGAATTCAAATCCTAGGACTGGCAAAAATAAAAATAAAATAAAATTTAAATTTAAAAACACTTTAAAAATAATTTTACCCTCAGTAGACATGTATTATTTAATAAGATTGCTACACCAACAAAATAACAATAAGTAAATGATTTAAATACATATATTCTAGTATTAGAATCATTGGGTATAAATTAAATAAGAATCATGAGGCTTTACCAGATTCCTTAATGAAAGTTTATTAGAGTACTGGTTTCTGATACTTTTTTTTCCATTTTTTAGCATCTTCAGCTCTAATATCTATAATGTTATATTAACTTCATCAGTCTTAAGAAGATCTATGCAGATGAAAAATAATACTTCATGGTGATTTCATTAGCATTTCTTTTGGTTCTAAATTACTTACCTTTCCTGACTTAATAATTTAAAGTCGAATTTCTTTTCATTTTGATTGAGGTTTTACATATTTTCCAAAAGTTTTAGTTTAAACTTATTTCATGTGTGCTCCTCTGGGACTTTTTGCTTATATAATTGTTTATTGAAAAAAGTTTTAATCATAAATTCATAATTATATTCTATGATTTTCTGGAAAATAAGAAAATTATATCATTTTTCCACAAATCTGTTGACTGCTCTTTCCCATCTTCCTCATTAGAAATTACATAACTACCAACTCTACAAAATACATTAGTCTTCTCTTTATATTCCAGTATCAATTTTTAATCACAATTTAATTACCTCCACAATAAATATTAATGTTTTCTCTTTCATTGTTTAGGAAAGCTTTTCTCATTTGCTGAGCTATCAAGCTAACTATAGAGTTTTACTTTAATCCTTCTTTCTATGTTGACATTTGGTCTATAATTACTACCTTTTCTTTAATATCGTTATGGAAAGTTTTAACAAAATCCACTATAATATTCATTTGTTAATATGCACTTAAATTAGAATGACTGATATAGTTTGAGGATTAATTCATGTTTTTTCATAAGCACATCAAATTTTAGCTTTATCATGACTGAAACACAAGAAAAAAGTACAAGACAAACATAGTATATTTTATTACATAGACAGTAAGCCTATTAAAGAAACTCAGAAAACTTTGAATTATTATTAGTCATTTTGTTTGCATAATCAGAATTTCTTGCACATTAGTAGATTAATATAATCTTACTTTCACATTTGTTTTCAATTTTCAATGATATAAATACAAATTTTTTGCTTTTATTTTATTTTACTTTTTTCATTGTTGTTTTCATCATCTTTTTTCTTTTTTCATATATTCTTTATTATAATTAATAGAAGGGTTACATGATATTTTCCAGATAGATGGTGCATTAATTCCCATACATTGATACCCTTTCACATGTCTTGGTCCCCATTTCCCTTCCCTCCACCCCCACCCCTCATCTTGTTTTCCCCGCTTCCCTATCCAATTTCAAATAACCAAATACAAATACATCTGATATATAAGGTAACAAAGTGAGATACTGTAACAATATGAGATAACCAAGGGACAGCAAAAGAGATGAGAGATAAATGGTCACAGATACAAATGTAATACTCAGTTTCAGCTAATGGTTTTTCTCATGTTCACAAGAATACAGTTAAAAAACTGAATGTGAAGTATCAGTTCAGTATATTTCAGTTCTAATTGTCTAAATTGGTTGGTTAGTACTGCTTTTCATTTATTTAAAAACTCAAGCACAGATTTTTATATCATACTTCCAGATGCATAATTTATTTTCTAAAAAAAAATATAATAGGACCAAGAATTTTAGCTTATATAAACTGTCAATTCAAGTTGTACCATTTCAGGAGAACACAAAAGCTATAGTCCATAGTATGTGTGTGGGTTATCCACAATCACTGGCATTCTTTAACTGGATAGTGTGTATGTGTGTGGGGGGGTGAGATGGATGATTTTTTTTTGTCTGTAACATTTCCTTGTTCTGTCCAATCACTCCCTCTGAAATGGAAGTGCAATACTGGCCTGGGTGTTCTCAGAATAATGCTCTCTTAAATCTTCCTGGCACTAACAGCCTAAGTACTTACTATAAAAAGTCCCACTCACTCCCCACAAGCAGTCCAGCAAGAAAATTGCTTATTGCATAGATCCTTTTGTAGGCTACTCACCATGACAGACAGAAACAAGAAAGAAAGGGAGTTTCAAGTACATCAGTGGATGGCAGAGATGGATAGAGTGGCATGCATACATATAGTTGGGGTGATAAAGGAAAAAGAAATATTCCAGCAGATTTAGTGGGAAATCTCTGTCAGCAAGCAATGGGAAAATGGGAGCCCCAAGAGGTTACCAAGCTAGAGAAGAGATGGATAGCCTGAAGAGAAAAGGAAAGAAACATAAAAAAAATCAAAGGATATCTTACCCAGGGAATGAAAACCAATGAAAATGATGAACTGCTATTCAAAAGACATAATTGATTATTCCAGTGTCATCAAGGAGGGAGTAGAACATATGGGGACCCAGTGGACAATGAAAGGTGATGCAGAATGCAATGCACACATGATCACCATTTCAGTCATATTCTTATCTGAGACAGCAGAGTACATTATTATTATTATTCATTTATACAAAGTAATGAATTTTATTGTGATATTATAATTCACGTATTGCATAAATTACTTCAGTCACATTTGCCGCTCATCATCCTCTCGTATTTCCTCCCACAGGTCCTCCCTAAAACTGCCTACCATTTACCACCTACCTTCTAACTTAATTATTGAATTAGACACATTAATAATATGACTCATTGTGATAGATTCATATTTAAGGGTGTAATGTACTTGTATCATCTTCCCTCCCTCCAATTAATTTTCATTCCTGTCCTCTCCCCTGTCACTTTTTCTTTAAAGTTCTATGTTATAATGGACTGCCTTTTATAATTGTTTGCCTTTTGCAGCTCATAAAGGAAATATTATACAAATATTAAGGACACAATGATGAATATGAAAAGTATGAATTAAGGAATAAAAGACTACTCTCAAAACTATCAAACAAAGAAACAGAATGAGAAGCCACCTGAGTTACTTTACTTGAAAAGATTTTTTTCCTTTGTCCTGTCAGAAGTTAATGCTTCCCAATATCTGATTTGATCACTGAATTGATTTGCCAACCTTGAAATGTACATAGGAACATCACATTCAGTGTTTCCTTTGTATCCTCTGATAATATAAATGAATCAAATTGTATGATGTATAAAAATACTATCTTATTCAATTTTAGGTTTGTGAGAAATATAAATGATTATTTTTTCTCTCTTTCATGATATATGTATTTCAATCATTTCAACATTGAAAGGTGGTTGGTTTGTTGTAATATTGTCAATTACCAACAAAATACTCCTAAATCAAGATTTAGAGTATATAATTTTTTAGGTATTACAAAATAGCATTTTACAGGGATTATTAACAATTTTGAATCCTACAGCACAGTATGACTTTTCTGTGTTCTTTGCCATTTATAAAACTTAATACTATTCTATAATTTTGATTAAACATATTCTACTACAATTTTCACATATATTTAACTGTACATGAATTAAAATTAACACTTTTTTCATAAGATCATTCAATATTTATATTTCCTCTTTGGTGTACCTTCTGTTCATGACTTTTGTGCCTATTTGATGCTAATGTTTTCAATATACATATAGTTTTGAACAAGTTTGTGTTACATTCTACAAACTATAATTTGATCAGCTATAAATCACTACACTTTTGCAGATTATAGCTTAGTCTTTTTATACCTTTTCTGATTTATTTATGTGCAGAGACTCATAATTTTCATGTCAGAAAGCTATCAAATATTTTACAGTTTATCTGAGAGGTCATGCTTTAAAAGAAATGCAAAACACACTTAAACTATAGGATACAAAGAATATATATCACAATATTAAAATCTACAAGTGCTAGATTGTCTTTCTTGTCAAATTTTGAAGTTGTAGTAGTTGTAGAACATTGGAGCTATAATTAATGGCATATATACTACAACTACAAACAGTAGTAAATTATATGTTGCATATAGAATACTAATCAAAATTTCCAAGTAAAGTGGGGCGTTGGTGGCTCATACCTATAATCCTCACTAATCAGGAGACCAAGATCAGAGGATTGTAGTTCAAAGCTAGGCTGAGTCTCACTAAAGTCCCACTAGAAAACTGGAAGTGGTGCTGTGGCTCAAGGGGAAGGGCATTAGCCTTAAGCTGAGGAGCTCAGAGACAACACCAAGGCGCATAATTCAAGCCCCACAACTAAAATAAAATCCAAGGAAATAAAATAATAACATTTGTTTTTAGGAGACAGATGTTCAGAACAGAGTTTCTTTCCATTCTATCTAATACATACATATTCTTTGGATTTCTTTTCAATGAAATCCAAAAGATGACACCCACTGCTGAGTAATTTTCCAAGCCTGTTTAATTTAATATTCAACGACTCTTTTGTAGAGGAGGAATGTAAATCTCAAATATTAAATAGCATATTCAACATCAAATTGTCTGTCTAAATAGAGAAGAAATTTGACTCTAATTTGGGCTTAACTTCAAAGCTTGTTCCATGTCTAGGCCTGCACAGATGACACAGACTATTTTCTAAAAAATTTTCCTTGTTGTTATTCTTTTATTCTTGCTCTCTTTAACTTTCTTTCTTTTTTAATAATTTTTTATTGTGATTAATACAAGGGATACATCATATTCACCAGATAAAAGGTGCAAAACTTCACAAATACTGATGCCCTTTCTCATGACATGGTCCCCATTTCCCTCCCACTCTCCTCCCATTTATCTTGATTTCCCCGTTCCGTATCCAATTTCAAATAACCAATTAAGCACATATGAAATATATCAGATAACAAGGTGAAAAATTGTAACAATATGAGATAATCAAGAGATGGCAAAAGAGATGAGCAATAACATAGTACATTAAGTACTAGTACATAGTACAGTCACTCATTATATGGCTTTTGTTTCCTTATTCTGGAGGTCCTTACATTTAGTGTCGTACTATTTGGCCTAATATCTCTAGATTTTGTTCTATTGTAAATCTCTGCTAGGAGAGCCCAAGGTTTCTACTGATCATGACAAATGAGGGAGACTATTGGGCCACACAACAAATCAGCGAAAGGCTGGATAAGTGGGACTGCATTAAACTGCAGAGCTTCTGTATGGCAAAGGATATAGCTAGTAAATTAATTAGGAAGCCTACAGAATGGGAGAAGATCTTCACTAACCATACAACAGACAAAGCCCTCATATCTAAAATAGATCAATAGCTCAAAAAATTGAATCGCTCCAAAACTAATCTCCAAACTAACAACCATCCCATTAAAAGATAGGCCAAAGACTTAAAGAGAATCTTCTCTGAATAAGAAACAAAAATGGCCTATAGACACATGAAGAAATGCTCAACATCTCTGGTAATAAAAGAAATGCAAATCAAAACAATTCTAAGGGGGGTGGAAAATGGCACCAAGACAATAGGGATGCTGCCTAGCTCTCTCTCACAAAAAGAGAGAACCAGGGAGTCCCACGAATCAATTACCTTAAGAAATCCACAACAACAAACTCAAGAAGCAACGGAAAGGGCCCAAACCGGAAAAGAAATCCAGATAAAGCTCACATCCAACTTTCTCAAAGAATTCGGAATGCGAGGACCCCTCCCCCACCGTGCCTGCTCTGAGCCAAGACAAGAGGCAGCAGAGGGGGCGGCGGAGGGAGCCGGGCCGGGCCAGGTCAGGCCGGGCCAGGCAACCCTGATCCGCAGAAACCAGCATAGAACCAGGTCAGCGAGCCCCAGAAGCAGCAGAACCCAGACGCAGAACCAGAACAGCAAGCAGTGGAACCCAGACGAGGACCACAAGCGGCGGTGGAGATCCAAGGGGAGTTAAGGATTCTCCAACACCATGCAGCACCCACAGATGAACGCAGAGGCGTGAGTACTGCAGCAGGCCCCCAAACACAGAGCGGGTGCCAAGGCATAGAACTTAACTGAGACCCCTCCACCCCGCCTGAGAGGAGCAGGAGCAGGGGGGCAAGGAATTTAGAATCCTGTCCCTTCCCTCAACAGCCCCCTCCCCCAGGCCAATGACTGGAGATTGACAGGCGGGAGGCGCTAAGACCCAGCACCCCACCAAGGGAGGCGGAGGTGTCCCAGTCCCCACCCGCCCACCAGGTTCCTCTCCCAGGCCTCTGACTGGAGACTGACAGGCGGGCTATGCCAAGACCCAGCACCCCACCAGGGGAGATGGGGTGTCCCAGCTCCCACCCACCCACCCGGTTCCTCTCCCAGGCCACTGGGTCTGGAGAGTGGGGAGCGCTGTGTTCCTGCCTTACAACAGTGGGTGGGGTGTACGGGACAATAGGAGCCAGCATCTGTCCCCCTCAAATCCTGAGCCGAGCATTCTCCAGCTGGGAATCCTGAGCGGGACAGCACTGAGGCGCTCCCCCCCCCCCTCGACAGTCACAGACTCTCTGACAAAGCAGCAGGGAACTGAAGGGCTGACCAGCAGCCAAGCTCACCTTCTGAGAATCAGAAAGGTGAGGCTCCGCCCTTGGAACGCACGTCCTCAGCTGGGCCCCGCCCCTGGGAACAGAGCAGACAGCTGCAGGTCCTTCTGAGAGCCCCTGAAAACTCCCAAACCCCAGACCCTTGGCAGGGGGCCCGCCCCTAGAAGCAGCACAGGAAAACCAACCATCTGCCCAGCACACTGAGACCAAAGCTCGCAGATCCATCCCACGGCCCACTGTGAGGCCACTGGCTGGACTGAGAGCTAGTCGTACATCAGCACACAGCCTCAGGGAATCGACCAAACACCTACAAAAATGGCAAACTCTGACATAGTCAGCAGAGGAATCAATTTGGGCTGAGAACCACAGGTATTCACATACTACCAGAACCACGGTCCCAATCCAAGCAAAGACCGCTACCTGCTGATCACAGAGCAAACTACAACAACAGTTCTCAATGCCGAGGAGAGCCCAGAGAAGAATCACGACTTACATAAATAATCAAAGTCCCACGCAAAGCCCAAAAGGCAACAAGAGCTAAGGGACAAGAGAGATGTCACCATCCCAAGAAATGACACCTGAAGAGACATGAAACATGACCCTATTCAACGAGATGATTGTGAACATGACTAAAGAGATTAAAAAAGAATTCCAAAAACAATGCCAAGAACATAAGCAGGAAATCTCCAAATAGCTCAGCATCCACACTTCAAGCAAAAATGGAGGCATTAAGCAGCAGATTGACAGACATGGAGAGTAGAACATCAGAAACGGAAGACAAAACACAAGAGCTGGAACAGAGAATAGCCACCTTGGAAACATCAGTCAGAATCTACCAGAGAGAGCTCCAGGAACTAGCAGATGCATCAAAGAAGTCTAATCTTCGTATAATAGGGATTGAGGAAGGGGCCGAATTCCAGGAAAAAGGTATGCAACCTTTATTCACCAAAATCATAGCAGAGAACTTCCCCAACTTCAAAAGGGAAAATACTCACATTATTGAAGGTTTCAGGACCCCAAGCAGGCAAGATCCTAGAAGGAACTCACCTAGACATATCATAGTAAAGACATTAGACCCGAATACCAAGGAATTGATCTTAAATGCTGCAAAAACAAAGAAGGAGCTATATTATAATGGGAAGAACATTCGAATTACAGCAGATCTCTCCACACAAACCCTAAATGCAAGAAAAGCTTGGAAAAACATCATTGATGTCCTGAAGACCAACAACTGCCAACCCAGACTGATATATACAGCAAATCTAGCATTTACATTTGAGGGAGAAACAAGAATATTTTACTCCAAAGAGAAGCTTTATGAATACGTGCACACTAAACCAGCATTACAAAGAATACTAATTAACTGAGAACAAATTGTAGAACATCAAGAACCCCCATCAAGAAGCAAACATCTATAATTCACTAAACACAAAAAGGGAGAAAAGAGAAAGAAACTTAGAAGTAAAAATAAATAACAATGGACACTGACCACTTCTCCATAATCTCCCTAAATGTGAATGGGCTGAACAATCCAATCAAAAGACACAGAGCAGCAGACTGGATTAAGAAACACCACCCATCCATATGTTGCCTCCAAGAGACACACCTCACTGCCAAAGTCAGAAACAAATTCCAAGTGAAAGGCTGGAAACGAATTTTCAACTCCAATGCACCATGCAAAAAGCAGGAGTAGCAATCTTAATCTCCGATAAAATTAACTTCTCAGTAAAATCAGTACACAAAGATGGAGATGGCCATTTTATATTGGTAAAGGGTACAATCCATGCCCATAATATTACAGTTATAAACATCTACTCCCCCAACATGTGAGCACCTAAATTTCGTCAAACAAACTCTTCTAGAACTACAGAACAGATAGACTCAAACACAATCATTGTCAGTGACCTCAATACTCCACTCTCAACAAATGACAGGTCAACTCAACAAAAGTTAAGCAAAGACACCATCGACTTAAATGACACCACAGCCCAGCTGGGCTTAACAGATATACACAGAGTCTTCCACCCAACGGCGAAACTTTTTACATTTTTCTCAGCAGCACATGGAACACACTCCAAAATAGATCATATAATAGTTCATACAGAAAACTTAAGCAGATACAAGAAGTCTGATATAATCCCATGCATCCTATCAGACCACAGTGGAGTCAGACTTATTCTGAACAATGCAGTCAAAGTCAAAAAACATTCAATCACATGGAAACTGAACAACACACTTTTGAAAAACCCCTGGGTAACAGATCAGATCAGAAATGAAAGTAAAAACTTCCTTGAATGTAATGACAATCAAGAAACATCACAAAGAAACTTATGGGACACAGCAAAGGCAGTTCTAAGAGGCAAATTTATCGCACTACGAGCACATATTAAAAAGACAGAAGAAGAGCACGTAAATAACCTTAAAAAAAAAAAACTGAAACACCTAGAGGAGCAAGAAAAAGTTAATTCTAAAACAACTAGAAGGACAGAAATAACAAAAATAAAATCAGAAATTTCAGAGATTGAAATAAGATCTACTATACACAAAATTGATAAATCAAAAAGTTGGTTCTTTGAAAGTCAACAAAATAGACAGACCCTTGGCAAGATTAATCAAAAAAAGGAAAGGGGAGACTCAAATAAACAAGATTAGAGACCCCACGGGAACAATCACAACTGATTCCCAAGAAATCCAGTCCATAATGAATAGGTACTACCAGGGCCTATATTCAAAGAAACAAGAAACTCTAGTAGAAATGGATGATTTCTTAAATAAATATAGGCTACCCACACTGAACAACGATGAGGTAAACAAATTGAACAGACCAATTTCTTACAACGAAATTGTGGAAGCAATCAGGGAAATGCCAACCAAAAAAAGCCCAGGTCCAGATGGTTTTACTGCAGAATTCTACAAGACATTTAAAGATGAAATAACACCTATACTCTTGAAACTCTTCCGAGAAATAGAAACAGAAGGAGCAATACCAAACTCATTTTATGAAGCTAATATTACTCTCATCCCCAAACCAGGGAAAGACCCAACAAAAAAAAGAAAACTACAGACCTATCTCTCTAATGAATACAGATGCAAAACTTCTCAATAAAATATTAGCCAACAGAATCCAGAAACAAATTAAAAAAATCATACACTATGATCAAGTGGGCTTCATCCCACAAATGCAAGGCTGGTTTAACATTTGCAAATCAATCAATGTAATACATCATATCAATAGAGCTAAAGATAAGAATCATATGATAATTTCTCTGGACGCGGAGAAGGCATTTGACAAAATACAACATCCATTCATGTTGAAAGCACTAGAAAAAATAGGAATAAGAGGTACATTCCTCAAAATAGTGAAAGCCATATATGAAAAACCTACAGCCAGTATTATACTAAATGGTGAAAGACTGGAACCATTCACCTTAAAATCAGGAACTAGACAGGGATGCCCACTCTCTCCACTTCTCTTCAATATAGTGCTGGAACCCTTAGCCAGAGCAATAAGACAAGAAAAGGACATCAAAGGGATCCACATAGAGAAAGAAGAACTTAAACTATCCTTATTTGCAGACGACATGATCCTCTACTTGAGTGACCCAACAAATTCCACTCCCAAAATACTAGAATTAATAAACCACTTTAGCAAAGTGGCAGGATACAAAATCAACCTTCAGAAGTCAGTAGCCTTCTTGTACACCAACAATACACAAACAGAAGGCCAAATCAAGAAAATGATCCCATTCGCAATAGCCCCCAAAAGAATA
Source organism: Megascapheus bottae (assembly GCF_031878675.1). Classification (NCBI taxonomy): domain Eukaryota; kingdom Metazoa; phylum Chordata; class Mammalia; order Rodentia; family Geomyidae; genus Megascapheus; species Megascapheus bottae. The sequence goes on along the minus strand of NC_143511.1, from coordinate 52,536,940 downwards.
AAATACTTAAGAATATACTTAACCAAAGAAGTAAAGGAATTATTCAATGAAAATTATAAAAGCCTAATGAAAGAAATTAAAGAGGACACTAGGAAATGGAAAGACATCCCATGCTCATTTCTAGAGACAATCAACATAGTGAAAATGGCTATACTGCCAAAACTGATATACAAATTCAATGCAATCCCCATCAAAATCCCAAAGACATTCTTTATGGAAATTGAAGATATAATCCAAAGATTTATATGGAACAAGAAAAGACCTAGAATAGCCAAAACAATTCTAGGCAAAAAGAGCAATGCTGGTGGTATTACACTACCAGACTTCAAACTCTACTATAGAGCCATAGTAACAAAAACTGCTTGGTAATGGCACAAAAACAGACTAGAAGATCAGTGGAACAGAATAGAAGACCCAGAAGTAGAACCAAATACCTATAGGCAACTTGTATTTGACAATGGAACAAACACAGTCTATTCAATTATTGGTGCTGGCAAAACTGGGCAGCCACATGCAGAAAACTAAAAATTGACCCTAGCCTTTCGCCATGCACAAGCATTAACTCAAAGTGGATCAAAGACCTCAACGTCAGACCGGAAACCGTGAAATTGCTACATGATAATGTAGGAGAGACACTGGAACTCATAGGCACAGGCAACAGATTCCTGAACAGAATCCCAGTGTCACAACAGATTGGAGAGAGACTCGATAAATGGGACTACCTAAAAATAAAAAGTTTCTGTACAGATAAAAAACGTAGTTGCAAAAGTAGAGAGACAGCCAACCAACTGGGAAAAGATATTCACCAACAATATATCTGACAAATGCTTAATATCCAGTATCTACAGGGAACTCAAGAAACTAATCCCCCGAAAACCCAATAAACCATACACTAAATGGGCAAGGGAACTAAAGAGAGACTTAGCAGAAGAAGAGATTAAAATGGCAGAAAAACATATGAGAAAATGCTCATCATCTATGGTCATAAAGAAAATGCAAATTAAAACAACCCTAAGATACCACCTTACCCCAACAAGAATGGCCAAGATTTTGAACTCAGACAATGACAATTGCTGGCGGGGTTGTGGAGAAAAAGGAACCCTACTGCACTGCTGGTGGGACTGTAAACTAGTTCAACCACTCTGGAAAGCAGTGTGGAGGTTCCTTAAAGAACTGAAAATAGACCTTCCCTATGATCCCGCCCTACCACTTCTGGGCATCTATCCTGAACAGCATGACCCAGGATATTATAAAGACACCTGCTCAGCTATGTTCATCTCTGCACTATTCCCAATAGCCAGGCGATGGAAACAATCCAGATGCCCTACTGCAGATGAATGGATACAGAAAATGTGGTATATATACACAATGGAATTCTACATAGCCAACAGACAAGATAAAATAATGGCATTCGCAGGGAAGTGGATGAATCTAGAGCGAATCATGCTGAGTGAGACAAGTCAAGACTTAAGGAACAAAAGGCGCATGGTATCCTTAATATGCGGTTATTAAATCCAAAGTGTACAAGAGCGAGGACTCAATAACTGCATACCCAAAGCAATGGACATGGCAATGGAAATACAAACATAACTATATAGACAAAAAAACCTATGACTCTATAATCATAATGTTTTATTTCAGAAATTGATATGTTTCTATGACATACAAACCGTTAGCCTAATTTTGATTAAATTCTAAAGACTAAGACCCAGAGAATGTAATTAGAGATTCCCTCCTTGAACAATTGTTTGTTAAACTTGTCATTTAAAATATGATGTAAACATAAGCCATATAATTAATGATTGTTGTTCTTAAGGTACTATGTTATCTCCCATCACTTTTACTGTCCCTTGGTTATCTCATATTGTTACACTATCTCACTTTGTTACCTGATATATTCGATATATTCGAATTTGGTTATCTGAAATTGGATAGGGAACGGGGGAAAACAAGATGAGGGGTGGGGGAGAGGGGAAGGGAAATGGGGACCATGACATGTGAAAGGGTATCAAGGTGTGGGAATTAATGCACCATTTATCTGGCAAATATCATGTAACCCTTCTATTAATTACAATAAAAATATATTAAAAAAAACAACTGTAAGATTCCACCTCATTCCACTTAGAATGTCCAGGATCAAGAAAACTAATAACAACAGATCCTGGAGGGGATGTGGCCAGGAGGGATCACTACTACACTGTTGGTGGGATTGCAAACTCATTCAACCACTCTGGAAAGCAATATGGCTATTCCTCAAAAGACTAAACATAGAGCTTTGTTTACAAAGCAATTCCACTACTTGGCATTTACTAAATCGTCCAGAAACAAGGGCCCACTAAATCCACTAACTAACTAAATGATGTTCATTGCAGCACTATTTACCAAGCAAAGATATGGAACCAACCCAGATGTCCTTCAGTTGATGAGTGGATCAACAAGATGTGGTATTTTTGCACAATGGAAGTCTATGCTGCTTTCAGAAAGAACGACATTACCCCATTTGTAAGAAAATGGAAAGGCTTAGAAAAAAAACATATTAAGTGAAGTAAGCCTGACACAGACTTTTGAATGAACCAAATGCTTCAATGATCTTGTGGAATGCTCACAACCACTGTTGTAGATAATTGATCTTAGTCAAACTAAATAAATGAGAATCTGAAATTCTGTCAGTAAAATTTTCAAGCTTGTATCAGAGCCAGCAATTTAATTATTATCTGGCTTCATATCCTATAATACATCCTTATTTATTACTGAAAGCAGAAACAATTTGGCAGAATATGTACTGAGATATTTATTTGTCTTTTGTCTTTTCTTGCAGTGCTTATCTTGACATGAAGCCACTTTACGCTTGAATCGTTTTGCTTCTACTTTGATAGCTCTAATTGAAGATACCAATCTAGCTGCTTCAGCTATACCTGAGAACTTTATAAGAATAGCAATCCTCAATCCCACCCAAGACCCACTGAATCTATCTATCCTGGTCAAACCAAGCACTCATCACCATGGTCTAAGGTGATTCTGATACAGACTAAAGCCTATAAGCCACAACCTTAGGCAAAGTTTCATTGTGTGCTGGATCAAAGTAAAGTTGACTAGAGTGCTGAGCTCTACAAGTCTAGAACTCAGTCCTCACTAATAAACAATTCAAGAAGCTCCGAGATCCTAGAGGTATGGAATTGTTAAAAAAAATTGCCCTGATTCTAGGCTCCACAAAGATGGCAGACTACACAGGACAATTAGAGGAGAAGCTAAACTGGAGCATCATACAAGGTTAGCTAGTAATAACAGTTACATTGAACTATTTCTCCAAACAAAAAATTGGTGCTATTATAGACAGGGGCAGTTGGGAAAGATTCCTGAAGTTTGAAATTCAGTGAAATGGATCATTGTGATGGGATTCTTTTCGTAATGATTAAAGGAAAAGACATATGAGAAAACATTCTGAAAGAAATAAAAGTTCGGTACAAAGAAATGAAAGAATTTTACAATCACTATGTTCAAAGGCACTTTGTACGAATAATGTGCATGTATAAAATAAATTAAAAATAAATAAAATAAAACACATTGAATGAGCTATATAAAATAAAAAATAAGCAATAATCCAACTTGTATTAGGAAAATAGGCAATACTCTTTACAAAACCAACACCAAGCTTAAACATTTAGCTGTCTAAATAATAAATCATTATAAAAGACTTAAAAAGATCTTCCAAGCCCGGCAGGTTGGCTCACACCTGTAATTCTAGCTACTCAAGATGCTGAGATCTGGGAATCATGGTTCAAAGCCCAGCTGGGCACTAAAGACTGAGAGACACTTATCTCCAACTAATCACTAGAAAATGGGAAGTGGGGCTGTGGCTCAAGGGTTAGGATGATAGCCTTGAGCTGAAGAGCTCAAGGACAGTGCCCAGACCCAGAGTACAAGCCCTATGACCCACACAAAAAAAGAGATCTTCCAAAGTGGAAAAGATTTTTGTTGTTTTTTGAAAGAAATTCCAAAGATTCAAGATTACGAGGGAAATTACCTTTAATGTTCACAGCTAACCTAATTTCTTAACTTACTATTCATAATTTGTATTATTAAACAGATATTACTATACATAATGTACACATGTCATATTACACAATACATATTATATAACTATAATTATACTTTGATATTATTTGCATTTTATTATATTATTTATCTTCTATATTATTACTATTTGTAAATCAAATTTCAGGGTTCATATGTTAGAAAGCAGATATTTTGTATAAAGAAAATTGTATCTCAGGTTTGCAAAATACAACATTGCATAAATTTGGCTTGTTACTGGTTCACTCCAATGCCCTGTATTTATGAAAATAATAACAGCAATAGTCATAAAACCTAAAAGTTTTTTAGCAAATGTAAAGTATTTGGGATTGTCTTAAGGGTTTTACATCTATTAGCTTGCTTATCCCTTAAAACTAAACTAAAAATCATTAGGTGGTAAAACATGTTCTAATTCAAGGCAAGAGAAAATTTTCTGGTTTGATAAATACACAAAGGCCAGGATTCATGTGTATAAAATTGGAAAACCATGAATAATTCAGTGAACCCAACTCCCAGCTATCAAACTTGTATTTGGATGTGTCACAGTTCCTACTTCATTGCAGTGGTTATAAACATAGTGACTATGTGCTTGAATCCAAAGGTCTGAGAGACTGGTGTGATAATATCTAACTCTCATTAGTCATCTTATGGTATTTAATGTATAAAATATTACATATTACAGAATTATTCATTTAATGAATAAAGTTGAATTTAAATATGTTACAATATCTTAAAATAGAAATTTTTCAAGCACGAGAAATTAGGTGCAGTCTCCTCTTTTTCCCTAAATTTACTGTGGCTATAAAAAGTAGTAAGAAACTTGGTCACAGTGGTTCACATAATATTAGAAACTCAGAAAGCTCAGATCTCAAGATCACAATTCAGAGTCAGTCCAGGCAGACACATCTGTAAGGCTTATCTCAATGAGCAAAAAACTGAGTCTGATCTAGAGGCATTTCTCCAGGGGTAAGGCAGAGCTAAGAAAAAGACGTTCTAGTATCAATTCTCTCTGCTTGTGTTTCTCTCTCACTCCTGCACTCTGTCTCTCTGTGTCTGTTTCTCTCTCTCTCTCTCTCTCTCTCTCTCTCTCTCTCTCTCTCTCTCTCTCTCTCTCTCTCTCTCTCTCTCTCTCTCTTTCTTTCTCTCGCTCTCCTAATTAGAATAAGGTACAAAGGAAGGGTAGATGTTTGTTTGTCAAGATGAAAGGCCCTGATGTATTACAATGTCCGTATACCTGATACTAGTGAATGTACACTGAAGAATGATTAAAGTAGTAAATAATGTACATTTTACCACATGAAATCTTTAGTTTTTTTCACTGAATATCTCTTGGGCAGAAACATTTTTTTTAACTTTGTATAAAAGAAAAGTGAGCAGACAGCTGGTAAGAGAATTAAAGGTGCATACATTGTCTAACTCTTACAACTACCCATGATGGTTATTAGTTATTAGGCTTGCATAGAGGTAGGTACACAATGAGGAAATAATGAATATCAACTACTCAAAAATTGAACAAAATTCAAAAATGATTAATTTCACTAACAGTAATTTTTATTTTCAAAGTTAAAAGTTAAATTCAGTGAATCCTACTAAGACTATAAGCTATACCAAGAGGTGGAAGATAACACCAACACAAAGCCAAATGTTCACTTAAAATTTTCAAAATAAATGGGAAGACAGGTTCCAAGAAAACATAAGTCTTCTCATGAAGATTTTTTTCATAGAAATAGAAGTTCATAATTTACTGCAGATAAAAGCACAGATCACTAACAAAAATTACAGTAGAATAATACTTGGGAGTAATATTTTCTATATAAAACAATTATATGTAATCATATGTATAGTAGTAATTACCTATGTATAACATCTCTATAGGGTCTGTATGTTTTATAGTCTTGGAGATATATAAAAGTAGTCAGTGGCAACTACCAAACAGGGACTCACAACGAAACACCTTGAGATCTTTTTCCTCCTTCTGCCAGCAGAAAACTGGAGGAAATGGAACCTTGCTGTTGGTCAGCTTCTGGAGACACAGAAGAAGCTGAAGAAAGGCAGAAATGTGATTCTCTAGTGGAAATGAGAATGCCCAATACAAATTTGCATTATGTTTCTAGATCATCAATCATCTTTCACATTAAATCCATTTACATCTTACATCCTGAAAGGAACACTGAAGAAATATGAAGTTCAAGATCTTTAGAGTTTCCCAACAACATTGCCCATTTTAAACATAACAGAGTCAACACTTCAGCTTCTTCCAATTCTATATATAGAATTTGTGTAATCTACTTGAAGAAATTTGAAGAAAAAGAAAATGAATATGCTTGAGACATGCTTTGGAACTTTTTTCTTCTTCTGTGATGGATCTTGAAAATGCTACTGTAAGCTTTGGATAGGATGAGAATATGAATTTCAAGTAAGTATCATTAATTGTGAGTATCTATGTGATCTGAACTGATTCTGGAACATCCTTTGTCACTATTTAAAGATAACCTGCATACTGGGCACTGCTGAATCGCAACTATAATCAAAGATACTCAGAAGACTGAGATCTGAGGACTGAGTTTCAAAGCCACCCCTGGAATAAAACCCTTATCTCCAATCAACCAATAAAGATGCTGGATGTCCTGTGGCTCCAGCCTTGGGTTAAAAAGCCAAATGTGAGTTGAAGGACCTGAATTCAAGTCTCAATACCAGCACAAAGAGACAGAGACAGAGACAGAGAAAGAGACAGAGACAGAGACAGAGACAGGGACAGGGACCGTCAGACAGAGATAAACAGACAGAGAGAGAGAGAAAGAGAGAAATTGCACTGGAATATATTTAAATATATGATAAAGAATAACCTATGAAATTCAATACAAGATCTCCCTGCAGGTAAATAATGGCAGCTGCACAGGTATAGTGAAACTAAATCTTTTTTTTTTTTGCCAGTCCTGGGCTTGAGCTCAGGGCCTGAGCACTGTTCTTGGGCTTTTCTCAAGGCTAGCACTCTGCCACTTGAGCCATAGCACCACTTCTGCCTTTTCTATGTATGTGGTATCGAGGAATTGAACCTAGGTCTTCGTGCATGCTAGGCAGGCACTCTACCACTAGGCTAAACTCCTGGCCCTAAATCTTTTGTTAATGAGAGATAACTGAAGAAATTATAGAATAGTGTCTGGAGGATGAAACGGCAAACCACAAAAGCTAACTAAATTCAAAAGAACAAACCACTGCAAAAAGTTCTGACTTCTTTTGACAGAGCATGGGCTGTGTGATGGATAATGTTTGGAGTTGTGCTTTTGAGGCAAAAAGTGTGCAGAATTTGAGGCACATGGACGAGGTTAGCAAGGTTGAATGATACGCCAAGGCTAGTCCGTAAATTATAGGAAACAAGAATGACCCCCCTTCTCATTTATTCTAGAACTGAATCCTAATAGTAAATCTCTTTGGAGACAGTTCTTCTAGCGTTTTACAGCCTAAGAAACACTGAGGTGCATATACATTGCCTTAACTGGGATAGGGTGGCTGTTTTTTGTTTGGTTGGTTTTTTTTTTAAGGGTACAATGTACCTGCTGTAAAGATGCTGTATCATTCATATGATTTGTAATAAATCTTTTGTATTTTGTGCTCACAATAATTTATCAGAAATAGAAGCCAACAACTTCCTGGTTACAAAACCTAGCTATTGAATTAATTCATGAGTTGCACTGGGGGGAAAAAGGGCCATTCTTCACCACCAGAATCATGAATATTTTAATGTCTGAATAAGGATGAGAACAAAGTTAAGGTAACTCAACTTCATGAAAAGAAAGAAAGGTTTAGATGCTAAGCTATAATTTACTTTATTTCAACATAATTGAAGTAAACAGTGACCTGATGGTTACAGTAAATATAAATTCTAATATGAATACTATTATGGTTACTTCATGGACAAAAGGGAGAATTACCACCATCACATAAATTAAGCCATCCAAGGAAATATTAACTTATTTTGGTGTTCCATAGAGACACCTATAGTAAAACTTACAATCTGCACCAAGAACCTTAGTTTTCTATCAATTCAACAACAAAAGATGCAGTTAGAGCAATTCCTTAGAATAGAGTTGGATTTCTTTAGAGTACAGAACCAGAATTGGATATGTGAAGGAATATGTAAATAGCCTGAGATAAAAGAGCCTCTGAAACTTCTGAGCTTCTGCCAACAACAACAGTCTGACAACACAAAAAGGAAATTGGAGAGTATAAGACATATTTTTTCTCTGTTCTCCAACAATTTGTCAGTTTAAGTTTTTCAATAATCAGAAAACACAGGGGACAAATATACACAATAAACTTTTGATAAGATGTGTAAAAAATGCATGCGGTATTTTACCACAACTCTAAAGATCAGTGATTCAGGAGCTCTACATAACTTAATGGCTTTGGGCCAGGAGTTTGGCCTAGTGGTAGAGTGCTTGTGTAGCATGCAGGAAGACCCGAGTTCAATTCCTCAGTACCACACACATAGAAAAAAGCTGGAAGTGGTGCTGTGGCTCAAGTGGAAAAAAAAGCCCAAGGACAGTGCTCAGGCCTTGAGTTCAAGCCCCAGAACTGGCAAAACAAACTTAATGCTTTCAGCACTGGCTGCCTTTAGAGTCACCTGAGAGAATTTTCATAATGTAACAAAAAGTGTGCTTGTTCTCCTTCTCCCTCTCCCTCTCCCTTTCCCCCTCCTCTTTCCCCTCCCCATCTCCTTTCCTCCCTGCTCCATGATTTCAATATGAGGATGGAGAACTTAGAAAGTCTTCAGAAAAGAATCTGTTTCTACTAAGCAATTCAAATAATAGTAATTATTCTATTAGGTCTTTGAAATCTGCAGTTTATTTGAAGGATGCATCAGTTTATTTTCAAATACTAAAACATTATATGTGAGAGATTTGAGCATCCCAAGTTTTCCTGTTCTCGAGAAACTCAGCGTCAATCCTCTCCAGAAACTGAGAGATGACTGTAACTTCAGGAATTGGAAAAGAAAAATAAAGGGGGAGAAAATCTTGCAAGTAACTAAATTTCTTGGATTTCCTTTCACTAATAAAACAAGTAGTATCATTCTTATACTTATATGGCAGGCATTTGAGAATAATTACTTAGTTAAAAAAAACCTTAAAAAAGTGCCTACATAGCTGGGCACCAGAGGCTCATGGCTATATTTCTAACTCGTTGGGATACTGAGATTAGGAAGATCACAGTTCAAAGCCAGCCTTCGAAGAACAGTTTATTATATATCTTCTTAATGAAGAGTAGAGACAATGTGCTAGCATTCATAGTTGTTGCAGGCATATTGTATCCAGGTGCGTGTCTGGTGTGGCAGTGAGAACCTATCTCAAAATACTAGTTGAAAACATGGCTAACCCATTGAGAAAAGGGGGAAAATGCCTTCCCAGCAATTGTAAGGCCCATAATTCAAACTTTAGTACCACTAAAAAAAAAACAAAAGATGGCGGGAGTTTAACCTAGTGGTAGAGTGCTTGCCTAGCATGCACAAAGACCCGGGTTCGATTCCTCAGTACCATATACCTAGAAAAAAGCCAGAAGTAGTGCTGTGGCTAAAGTGGTAGAGCTCTGGCCTTAAGAAAATCCAAGGACAATGTTCAGACTCTGAGCTCAAACCCAGTAATGGCAAAAATAAATAAATAAATAAATAAATAAATAAACAAACAAACAAATAAATAAATAAATAAATAAATAAATAAATAAAAGCTTGCACCTAGGGGCCGGGAGTTTGGCCTAGTGGTTAAAGTGCTTGCCTAGCATGCACGAAGACCCGGGTTCGATTCCTCGGTACCACATACATAGCAAAAAGCCGGAAGTGGTGCTGAGGCTCAAGTGGTAGAGCTCTAGCCTTGAGAAAGTCCAAGGACAGTGCTCAGGCCCTGAGCTCAAGCCCAGGACTGGCAAAAAAAAAAAAAGCTTGCACCTAAAAGAGATATACAATATGGGAGCTACGAACATATAATGAGCCTATATTTGTAAATAAAACTTTTAGCCATTTTTTCAGATCCATTATTACAATAAGAGGCTTAACTATTCACAATTTTTGCTTAAAATTTATGCATCAAATAGTTATTAAATACTGACCATGCTAAGCACCATTCAGAATGCTTATCAGCATCAAAACAAACAAATGTCACTGTTTTCCTTAAATTCGATTTGGAGGATGACATGTACACACACACACACATACATATACACACACGCACACGTGCACACCCACACACACATATACACTGAGTCTAACACAAAAAAAAGAGGCTAAAGTAAAATAGTAATCATATAAATCCAAAATATTCTCCATTTCATGATTAGGTAATAGAGATAAAGATTCACACCCTCTTCTCTGGTCTTTGTAATCTTTCAATATACTTGGAACCTCTGAACAAAGATAATGAAGACATGTGCTACCCAAACTGTCACTGATTTTGAAGAATATGGCTGTTAGAATAACTTATAAGAGGTGATCTGATAGCAGGCATTGATATAAAGTAGCTACAATGTAGGTTTTGGAAAGACAACCTAATTTACAGGAGTGAAGAACTGTGGAATAGTTTGAAAAAATTAATACACACTTATCAGTGAGGAAGTTTCATCAAATAACAATCATTTTCAGACAAAATATATAGACCAACAAAAAAAATAAAAAGAAAATGAAAGTAATATAGAGGAATAATGAGACAAAACTATAAAAGACCATGAAACAGGAGGGAAAAATGCAGGAAAAAGAGAATTTGGTAGCACCAAATTTTCAACATGACCAAGGAATATTTAGAATTTTAATGTCCAAAGAAAAAATTAGTGATTTAAAGTAGAGTTTCTAACTCTCAGGAGACCAAGATCTGGGGATCATGATTTGAAGCCAGACTCAGCACAAAAATCAGTGAGATTCTTCCCTCCATTAACTACCAAAAACCCAGAAGTAGAGGTGTGGTTCCAGGAGCTGAGCCCCAGTCTTGTGTGTGAAAGCTAAGAAAGAAGGCTCTTGGCCTTGAGTTCAAGATCCAGTATTGATTAAGAAAATTGATTAAGAAGAAAATTGATTAAGAAGATTCTTTACTCACTTTACTAAAAACATTCCCATATAGGAAAAAAAACTTTTTAATATTTACTAACAGCACCATCTTCAAGCAAATTTCTGAAGTATTAAAACAGTTCTTATCATTTCCACTAGCATAATGTACAGCTATAAATGCAGTCTTCTGTAAAGGTCAAAAGGATTACTATGTGGGGGGAAGATTTTATCTTCTAAACAATTATCCTAGGCAAATTAAGTTAGAGATTATTTTAGAAAGGAACTGATATGACCTAGCAGTGCACTAAAGGATATGAATAAAAAGGTTTCATGTGTCCTTTGGGACCACTTACAGTGTCATTCTGAAATGTAAAATATGATAATTGTGTTATTATGGTCATCAGAGGCAAACATTGTAGGATATATTTATATTTCAGTCTGATGAGACATTACCTGATATTTTTAATTATTTATATTGGAAGGTGTTTCATTTCGCTGAAACAGTGCATGTAATTTCTTTAAACAAGTAAAACTGATATCTTAGAATTTCAAACCTCAAGACAGTTTAGCACTGATGAAAGTCTTTAAAGATACTTGATTTCATTTCTTTAAAGCATAATCCTTTATGTCTATTACAATACCAAGTAATGCTGCTCTGGGAACTTACAGTTTATATTTTTGGCAAATGTTACTGTTTTTAAAGTTGTCATTGACTGACAGAAGAGCAAGACATACAATACATAATTTTTATTCCTGAGGGCATCATAATGGAACTGTATGGGCTGTTGTTTCTTTATAATAGAGTAGAAAAGACAGGAGGGAAGGTTAAATAAAGAATAAAATCATGGTATATATGAGAGGAAAAATAGAATCATGGCAATACTTCCATTACAATTAATTTGTGTCATTGAATTGGAGAGAACACATAAAATGGATCAGTTACAAAGCAGTTGTAAACTGAGTGTAGATGGCTCACGCCTGTAATTCCACTTGTTCAGGTGACTGAGATCTGAGGATCACGGTTCACCAGCCCAAGTAGGAAAGCAGTCCTGAAAATGCTCATGTAACACTCTATTGGACATAGGGAGAAATGCATTCCCTTCAATGATAGGAACAAAGAGAGGCTGCTAACTTTCCATTACCTCCCAACATAGAGAGTATCATAACCACTGCAATAAGGTAAGAAAAAAAATGAAGAGCACACAGATTTTGAAGAAAACATTTAAATGTCAAACTGTCCAGATTAAAATCATGTCACAGATGAATGCCTAATTAAAAAAATACTACAGGATATACAACAAAAAGCAATAAAAGAACTGACAGAAAAGTTTACAGTTTGATTTCTATTTATTAAAGTTGAATTAGATACCTGTATACTAGCAAAGAACAAATAAAACATATTTATAACTCAATTATAATAACATATAAAAATAAAATACTGAGAGATAACTCTTCCAGATTCAAAGAATTTTAAATATCAATTAAAGAAATTTTATAAGGTCTATAAATTACAAAATAAAAAAGGAATTGTATAAGGTCTAGATAAATGTGACAAAATTATGTATTTGTAGTTTAAAAGATTTAAATGTATCCAATCCCTTAAATGATTTATAATGTCAATATAATATTATAAAACCTTTATGTAAATACCCAAGCCATGCAAACACCAAACGAACTTTGAAATCAGAATTTATTTATGGGGCCTAAAAGATATAATTTTAGTATTTCTTTTGAAAATAAAATGTCTAAGAAAATGTAGTTGGCGTAAAGACAGACAAAGATCATTGGAACATAAGAGAGGCCAGAAATGTACCTATATGCATTTGGTCAATTGTTTTTTGCCAAAGTGTAAAATGTACTGTATTGAAATATTTATCTTTTCAATAAGTGCCACTAAAATGATTAAATATCTATTTATAAAAATAAGTTTGATTTATTAGTCTCTAAATAAAGAAAACACAAAATGTAATATTTTTGATAGTTGGTGCAAAATTCCTTAAATAATTTTTCTTAACATTCTTTACATATAAATTTTGACATTTAGATTTGAGGTAATTTTTCTTATTGTTCAGTAGATTAAAGATATTGATTCACTGTTAGATATCTAATTGTTCTAGTGGCACTTATTGATTAAATTGTGCCTGAAAAAATTTCTTCCATTCTGTCTTATCAAAGACATGATTAAAAGAATGAAAATACAGGATGTAAACAAACTGAAATGCTTATAAATTATCTAGGAGAAGGCTTCTATCAATAATAAATAATCATGTGCTAGAAAATGTACATTTAAAACCTCAAGTACATGGAAACAATCTATTTTTTTAATTAGGTACAAACTAAAATTTTATTTTGAAAATATACTTTTTCATAAAAATGTATATGTAACTTGCTTTCCTTACTTGCTTTAAAATCTATATTAATCATTTCTTCCCTCGTACTGTTCTCTAAACTGCACTAAAATAGAAGTGAAAATAGAAATGAAAGGCAAATAATAAATCACTGACTTATTCATATAGCTTTCTTCCTGTAGCTATGTAGAGAGTTATATTTCCTATCCTTTGAAGATTAGATTAGATCTACACTCAATAGTCTGAAAGTAAATAAAACATTACTGCATATTATTTAGAATATGAAATTCAGAGATTTATATTTGTGTGTGTGTGTGTGTGTGTGTGTGTGTGTATGTGTGTGTGTCCTGCGCTAGAATTTGAGGCCTAGGTGGTATCCCTGAACTTTTGGGCTCAAAGATAGCACACTACAACTAGACCCACAGCTTCCCTCTGTCTTTGTTTTGGGTTTGGTTTTTGTTTGCTTTTTGGTTTGGGGTTTTTTTTTGGTAATTAATTAGAGAGAGGAGTCTCATTAATTTTTCCCCTTATTTTGGCTTTGAACATGATCCTAACATCTTAATTTCCTTAATTTATATAAATATAAATTTGAGCCACTAGCCTCTAGAAGAGATTGATGGTTCTGAAAAAAATAAGCATTTAGTAGAATAAAAGTAATAAAATAGTAAAATATGAAAACATTGTGATTCTATGGATCATAACTGAACAAAAGAATGTATGAACTATTATATCAAACAAGATGTATGAAGAGGGTAGGAGGAAAGACGGGAATGAGGAAGAGAAGAGAAAGAAAAAGACAGGATAAATGATAGCTGTTCCTCATTTTAGGATGCATATGAACATCCAAATTTATGAGGGATGTCACAAAAATTTTATTTAAAGAACTATAGCCTAAGATACAATATAAACAATGATTCAGAAGTTGAACATAAAGACAGGCTCTTAAAAATGTTTGAAAAACTAATTGCAAACAAGTGAATTGTCACCATTGGAAAGACCCACAGAAACTTTGCAGAGAAGGAAGATAATACATTCAAATTTCTGAAATAAATTTTACCAAATGAAACTACTATTCATGTTAAAGTAGGCCTTCAGAATGAAGGAGAGATGAAAGACAAGCAGAAGCTTAGGGATCTAATCACCATTAAAACTGTTCCACAAAAAAATGCTACAAAGGAAATGAGTTGAAACAAAAGACATATGAAAGTATGAAATTCACTTGTAAAAGCAAATATATAGTCTTGTTCAGAATATTCTAACATTGTGATAGTGGTACATGAATCACTTTTAGCTATTTAAAGCTAGTGACAAAAATCAAAAGAATAGAAACGTAAATTTTAATGGCTGCAAATAATAAAATACAGAAGGTATTCCTGCATAGTGGCTCATGCTTCTAATTCTATCTGTGTGAGAGGCTTGAGGTGGGAGGATTACAGGAGTCTAAGAGGTTGCCAACACTATGGAAAATACAGAGAACTCATTTCATTTCTCCCTCCTCTCCTCTCCCCGCTTCTGTCTCTCTCTCCCCACCCCTCTCTCTCTCACACACACACACACACACAAAAGTATGGTTACTATAATATCATACTGTAAGTCAAGATGAATAAAAATATATAGATAAATAGAGATGAATAGAGATATCTTATATCATCATACACCCACAAATGGTAACTATGTGAGGTTATGGAGCAGTTAATATATTTAATCAGTATTGGTTCACGACTATAATCCTAGCTACTCAGGAGGCTGAGATCTGAGGAACATATTCAAAGCCAGCCTCTGAACAAAAGTCCTTGAGATGCTTATCTCCAGTTGACTCAAAGAAAATCAGAAGTAGAGCTGTGGCTCAAGGAGTAGAGTGCTAGCTTTCCACTGAAGAGCTCAGAGACAGCTCTCAGGCCCAGAATCAAAGCCCCATGACTGGCAAAAAAAAAAAAAGAAAAAAGTATACACAAACACACACACACACAAAACATATAATATATACATATATATTTATTTTGTGTGTGTGTTGGGGTGGGGATTATGGGGCTTGAACTCAGCCTAGGTATTGTCCCTGAGCTCTTCAGCTCAAGGCTACCACCTATCCTGGAGCCCAGCCCCACTTCCCATTTTCTAGAAGTTAATTGGAGATAAGAGTCTCAGGTCCTTTTGTGCCTGGGGTGGCTTTGAACCCTAATACTCAGATCTCAGCATCCTGAGTAGCTAGGATTACAGGCGTGAGCCATCAGCACCTGGCAACATATAATATATATATACACATATATACATATATACATATATATACTTACTTTATAACATATGTTTTGAGTAATCACATCATAAGCTTTGATTCTACCATTTGTGTATTCTATTTTAACAAGCCTTGTGTGGATGAAGGGACTCAATGTTTGCACCATGTTTGGCTGAGATACGATGACTGCTGTTCAATGAAAGTCCAGACAGATGAATTTAAGAGATCCTTATCTTCAGTTGACCAGCTAAAAACTACAAGTTGTGGTGTAACTCAAATGTTAGCGTGCCAGTCATAAGCAAGAGCATGAGGTCCTAAATTTGAAGCGGGGGGGGGGGAGGATGGAGAGAACACTCAAGGAAAGCAAATGAGAAATAAATAAGCATTTATAGTCTCTCAGGGCAATATCTTATTTGGAAGGAATAAATTCCCAAATAAATACAAAATAAAATATATCTAACTAGCTACAGATACATTGGCATAGACATGCAAGATAAATTTCCTTTGTAATGTAGTACATAGCATCCCCCTTCTATTATTTAGTGATCCTTTAGTGTCTGAACATTTTTATGAATAATCACAGAAATTATTCAACCTCAATAGAAGAACATAATAACAGTTTATTTTGAGTAAAGGTACTTTTGATAGCAATTCAGGAAGGTGATGCTTTCTCTCTTTTTTTCTGTGTTTAACCAACAAGAATAGACTAGCTGCCTGGCCAGTTCCACCTGTTTTCAGCTCCTGCTGGAGCTGTTGTAAGCAAGCAGCAGTTACTGGCAAGATGGCAATTATAGCCCACACAATTCATTACCCCATTTAACAGAGTTCTTTTGTTTTGCAGCACAAAGGGAAAGGAAACTATGAATTGACACCCAGCTCTGCAGCATGAAAGCTATAAATTTTGTAGAGTTATGTACCAGAGCTACCATTTGGTGCTGGTACTTGAGTGTTCTATTTGTTTGTTTACTGTTCTGTTTTGACTAAGGTGGTGAGGAGTCTTCTAGAGAAACAGCTTGCTCGCTACCTCCTGAAGCTGCTGAATTCTTTCAAACTACAGACTTACTGCATTTGGGGCATGTTTTAAACACCATGTCAATTCTGCTTTTAAACTTGAAAACACACATGCATTTTCAAACCTTCCCTCCCCCCTTCTTTTTATTTTGAATGAAATAAAACATTCCCTTCCAAAGAAAAATATAAATATGAGAGTCTTTCCCAATATCTAATTTTTTTAACATTTAAATAAATCAATACCATATGGATTTTCTTTCTCTTACAATATATGTCTTTAGAAATCTGTATAAGAAAATGTCTATATTTTTACCTAAAACAAAATCAGTCAAAAATTGTTCACAGCTACTCAATACACTGTACTCACTCCACTCTCTAGGTGTCAAATTGCTCCTTTTGTCCTGTTATAAATCATCAGTTAAGGACAGCTGACTATTCCACATGAAGGAGCCGTATCAGCTTTGAGAAAAAGGATCCTAGAACTGCTAACTTAATCAAACCTGGCTCAATTGAAGATTGTGATATACTAGAGATAGAGTAGTCGGATAAAAATCTATGGTACTACATTCTTTTGATGCTTTAAAAGAAAATGTCCTTTAATCTATCATGCCCCTTTTAGATGTTTGTAATGAATTCAAATATGATGCAAAGCCAAGCAAATAGCATTATAATTGACTTCATAAGAAATACTTCTGAAGGGTGACAATCAAAGAACCTAACAAGCTTTATGTATACCTTATTTCTTTATTAGGTCAAGTGAATTGTATTGGTGACAACTCTGCTGGTTGCATGAGGAATTCCTTCTACCTTATAGCCCCAAGTTTTGAATAGCTATTACAAAAGGATACTCAATGTATGTAAGTACCATGATGGCTATGTGTATTTTTCCCATTGTATACACTGCATCTTCTATTAATACGAGAACAACAGAAAAACATCAACCTATAGCAGAAAAAGCCAAACTATCTATGACTGGGCCAAGGATATTTGTGACAGAGCATTTTTTAATCCTTCTAGTCCTTAACATCTATTTTTATTTTAAAAACTAATAAACTCTAATGAAAACTCCCTAGAATAATACCTGGCATATAATGACCTGCATTTATTAAATCATAGCAATTTGTTATTTATTAATTAATAACTGGTGGTATTTTATTACCATTACTAAACTGATGAAGTGAAATACATGAAGATCATGTAGTATTACGCTAAAATTTCGATATGGTGGTACAACAGAATACTGCACTAGAAAAATGTTGACTGAGGGTCCTTAGTGTGATTTTATTATTTTACAGTTAAGGCATCTGAGAATCAGAGTGAGATGTTGTGATTACTGTTCGCCAACTATATTTCTACAAAAGGGAAACACTGAACTGAAGGGTAAGGCTATAGGTATTTCTCCTTTTACCATTCCAACTGAGGCTACAGAATGCTACATGTCTAAAACCTTCACTATATCTCCAGGTTCAGAACATCTAGTTTTCTGAGTGCTGTCATTTGAGAGAATACCAAACACACATTTTACTAACTGTTCCTATGTGTGCACATGTAAACACCAGCAGCTGCAACACTACTATGCTTCCATTGTAACTCTGAACTCTCCAAGGTTGCTGCCCCTAAGCTGGGACTACCATGTCCTGCTGTATGTATTTTCTACATGAAGCGAACAGATAAGGCAGTATGATTACAGTCTTGAAGTGTATCACAGAATTATTGAAGTTCTCCAGGCTTCTGTCCCTCTTATACTGTGCACATGTGTGTACTTTCTTATTACAATAGCCTGAAGCAAAATATAAGTATGAAAATAAGAATCATCAATAATTTTTCTGGACCCCAGATACTTTCACTACAGAAACTCTCAAATATTTGTGAGAGTCCTTACTTCTTTCTATCTGGAAATTAGCCAACTGAGGCATTCTTCTTTCTTCTTTCTTCATCCATTGTTCAGAGGAAATTGTTTTCACTCTCAGCCATGAGGTTTCTGATGTCTGTGCTGAAGCAGGTTACAGTATCTTACTTTGTTATCTGGAATATTGTATATATTTTTATTTGTTTATTTGAAAGAGGATAGGGAATGGGAGAAAACAAGATGAAGGGAGGGGTGGGGGGACAGAAATGGGGACAAAAACATGAGAAGGGGTATCAATGTTTGTGAAGTAATGCACTTTCTATCTGGTGAATATAATGTAACCCTTTTATTAATTACAATAAAAAGAATATTAAAAAAAAGAAAACCACAATCTAAGAGGCAGGGTAAATAGTCACTTACATTACATACTAGTTCATTCATTCAGCCCTGAGAAATTACTAATACCTGAGTATTTATGACTAATAAATTCTACATCTCAATGTAGTTGAATAGTTTCTATTTGCTGAAAATTTTACTATGGTTCAAAATTAAGTCCATGGATGTAGGACCAAAGGTGATCTTCATAAAAATCTTGAGTTCATAGTCACTTCTCCAGTTATGATCTATTATCTAGAACTAACTCTCTGAAAATCCCTTCTCATGACCAGAATGCTTTCCCAAGATGCCTTCCCACTTTCCTTGGGAAAGTAGACTTGGTTAGGAATGATATTCGTCTCTCGTTGCATATGGGTTATTACACATGTTAGAAGTGGTTGAGCCACTTTAGATGCTGACGATTTGGACCCTGAAGCAAAAACTCAAAATACTTTCATCTGGAGAAAATAAAGATAATGGCACATCCATTTTCCTGGCTATAGTTTCATAGCCAAGTTATAGGAGCTTAAAATGGAATTTTATTTACCACTTAGAAAGAATGAATACTAGCACATTTTCTCTCATATCTGGAAGTTAAATCTAAATTAGAAACATGTCTGAAAACATGTACAGGGTCATAGCGGATATATACAAAAATGACTGAATATGATACATGCAAAAAACTAGTGCAATGGTGTAATTCCTTTGAACAACAAATTTTCAGTTTAACAAAATGAATATCAAGAATCTGGTACATGGACATCAGGTACCAGGATGATATCAGGGGTGGGAAAAACAGATTAAAAAAGAGAAGAGTGGTGATGAAACAAACCATAATATTCTTATAGCCAACTATTCTTTGATAAGGGTGCCAAAAATGTAGGATGGAAAAAAGACAGCCTCTTCAACAAATGATGCTGCCAGAATTGGTTAAGCACCTGTAGAAAACTAAAGCTGGATCCTTATATGTCATCCTGCACCAGAATTAATTCCAAATAGATCAAAGACCCTGAAATAAAAGCAGATGCCCTGGAAACTTTATAGGAAGGAATAAGAGATACACTAGGACTTCTAGGCACAGGTCGAAACTTTCTTAATAAAGGCCCAGAAACACAACAAATTAAAGGAAGTTTGGACAAATGGGACTGCATTAAATGCAGAGCTACTGTATGGAAAAGGGCATAGTTAACAAATTAAATAGAAAGCCCACAGAGTGGGAGATCTTTACTCGCCATATACCAGGCAAAGGCCTCATATCTAAAATATACATACAGCTGAAAAATTTGAATCTCCCCACAACAAATCCTCAAAGAAACAACCATCCCATTAAAAGGTGTGCTAAATACTTAAGGAAAGATTTCTCTGAAGCAGAATTAAGAATGGCCTATAGACATATGAAGAAATGCTCCACATTTCAGGCCATAACAGAAATGCAAATGAAAGCGACTATGAGATTCTACCTTACTTCAATTAGAATTGCCATGATCAAGAAATCTAATAACAACAGATTCTGGCAGGATGTGGCCAGGAGGGATCCCTACTACACTGTTGGTGGGAATGTAAACTCATTGAACCAATGTGGAAAGCAATATGGAGGTTCTTAAAAAGACTAAACATAGAGCTCCCCTATGACCCAGAAATTCCACTCCTCGGTGTTTACCTAAATGTCCAGAAACAAGATGATACTAAAGCCACTAGCCCAATGATGTCCATTGCAGCACTCTTTTCCATATCAAAGATATGAAACCAATCCAGATGCCCCTCAGTTGATGAATTGGTCAAGAAGATGTGGTATTTATGCACAATAGAATTCTATGCTGCCATCAGAAAAAATGACATTGCCACATTCAGAAGAAAATGGAAGACTTGGAAAAGATCTTATTAAGCCCCTGAAGTAAACCAGACCCAAAGGAACATAGGCTCAATAGTTTCCCTCATTTGTAATAATTAGTGCACATCTAGGATTCTCCTAGCAGAGGATCATAATAGCTCAAAAGCTATGTACATATTATTATATAGGATTAGACTTAGCAAAATGAACTCTAGTATATGGAAACAAGAGGTTTATTTTTGTGATTGTTCTTAATGGATGATATGAAGTTATTTCTTTTCTCTTTTTTCCCCCTTAAGGTTTATCTCATGTTGTTACTGTATCTTATTTTGTTACTTGGTATATTGCATATACATTAATTTGTGTGTTTGAAATAGGGAAGGGGAAAAACAAGATGATTTGGAGTGGGAGGAGAGAGGAAAAATGGGAGAAAAGCATGAGAAATGGTATCAATGTTCAAGAAATAGTGTACCCACTACCTAATGAATGTAACTGTAACCCCTCTAAATGTGATGCCGACAATAAATACAGTAAAAAAAACAACTGAAAAGAAACAATTATAATATTCAAGGTACATATGTGAATATGAAACCAGGTAACTTGAAGGAGGGGTGAGATTGGGAGAAATGGATAAAGATGATGGAACATATGACATTGATCAAGCTACATTGCACTCACTGACTGTGAAACATTGAATTAAAATTCCTTTGGACATCTACTTAAAGATAATTGGGTGAAAGACGGGTGGGGGGTGTGGGGGGGAGGGTAATGGGTACCAAGACATGTGAAAGGGTATCAATGTATGTGAATTAATGCACCTTCTATCTGGCAAATATCATGTAACCCTTTTACTAATTACAATAAAAAATATAAAAAAAATGAAAAAAAAAGATAATTGGGTGACACAAGAGGCTCACACCTCTGGTCCTAGCCATTCAGGAAGCTATGATCTGTGACTCAGTGTTCAAATCCAGCCTTGGCAGGAGATTTTCCCATGAGATTTTTCAAATACATCAAAAGTAGGGTGTGGCTCAAGTGATGGAGTACAAGTGATCTTGAGTACAAAGACTGAGGGAGAGAACCTAAACCCTGAGTTCAAGCCCCAGGACCAGCACACACACACAAAAAGAAAGAATGACATCACCCCATTCCTAAGGAAATGGAAAGACTTGGATAAAATCATATTAAGTGAAGTAAGTCAGTCCCAAAGAACTCAGTCCCATAGGCTCCATTGTTTCCCTCATTGTAATAATTAATACACAGTTAGGATTCTCCTAACAGAAGATCACAATAGTTCAAAAGCTATGTACATAAGGTCATACAGGATGAGTCTAAACAAAATGAACTCTAGGTTAATGAAACATGAGATTTATTGTTGTGATTGCTGTTCTTAATGTACTATGTGAAGTTATTTCTTTTCTCTTTTATTTCCTATTTATGGTTAATCTTATGAGGTTATTGTATCTTAATTTGTATACTGGTATACTGTATGTACACTTGTTTATAAGAAATAGAATAGGGTAGGGTGAAAACAAGATGACTGGGAGTGGGGGGAAAGGAGACAGAGGGACAAAAACATGAGAAGTGGTATCAAGTTTCCAGAAGTAGTGTACCTACTACCTGATGAATGAAACTGTAATCCCTCAACATATTATCCTGACAATAAAAATATAATCTCATCAATGTTATGAATGCTAATATTACCACAAGAGAATATTAGCAGCAGAAAGCACAACTTGAATGTCTCTAATATCTAAAGCTGACACTCTAGTTAATTTTCTCTTTGCTCTGTCTGACTCTTTAAGTCCTTCTGCATCTTTCTTCTATTCATCCTGGCATCAGTACACCTCCCAATTTAGTAAACCAGTGCAAGTAATTAATGAGCTTTTCACTTTTCCTTTCAGATCATTAACAAAGGCATTAAATAAAAGAGGCCCTCACACCTATGCCTGCATCTTCCCACAAGCTACCTCCTTCTAATGATACACATCGCTATACATTATCACCATTAATTTAAAATTCTCCAGCCAAAAATAGTCACAGCAGGTCTACAGTACGCAGACACTAAATGCATTATAAAAATTCTGTTACTTTGATCTATTATCCTAGGAGAAAGAATGAAAATAAAAAATATATACTGATAAAAATTATAAATAGGGGGGGCCGGGAGTTTGGCCTAGTGGTTAAAGTGCTTGCCTAGCATGCACGAAGACCCGGGTTCGATTCCTTGGTACCACATACATAGAAAAAAGCCGGAAGTGGTGCTGAGGCTCAAGTGGTAGAGCTCTAGCCTTGAGAAAGTCCAAGGACAGGGCTCAGGCCCTGAGCTCAAGCCCAGGACTGGCAAAAAAAAAAATTATAAATAGGTATAATCTCATTAACTGAGAAAAACTATGGAAGACTGTGATAGAGAAAAAGTGTGCTTCTGGTGATTATCCTCTGGTCGGATATGTGTATGTGTGTATGTGTGTGTGTGTGTGTGTGTGTGTGTGTGTGAACAAGCATTGAATTCATGTCCTTGCATAACCTTTGGCTCTATCATGCTTTTAGTTTTTCTTTTAGATAGAGTGTCATGCTTAATTTATCAATGCTTCACACCATGACCTGCCCATTTCCACCCAAGTAGTTGGGATTTCAAGCTATACCACTGAACACTCACCTCTTCAGGCTCATTTTTTGCATTCCCTTAGTATTCTAGAGTCAATACTGTCACATTTTTTTCATTCAAAATATAATAATAGGAAACAGTTTTAAAAAATAATTCATTTCCATTCAACAAATATCTGATACTTTTTATGTCTGTCATTCATCTATACACTGAATATGAAAGTGAGCAAGAGGACTGGGAGTGTAGCTTAGTGGTAGAATGCTTGCCTGGCATGCCCTTCTAAAATGTCTCTGAGTCATATGAGTGATGCTGTACTGGGGACAACCCTGATGGACCACTCACATAGGGCTTTGCTACTCCTGGTATGGTCCACTGATTGAACAAATCAACCTCACCTGCAAGCTTTTTGAATATGCAAAGTGAATCTACTTCAGACACACTGGATCAGAGTCTGCCTAGTGTCATGTGTTCCATATGATTCTTTCTATGTGACCATCTGAGAAACATTGAAAGACTACTCCTTTTATATTTCCAATAACATCATGTCATATTTTTAGCCAATCAGATTTCCATCTCATTTCAGGTAAAAACAATCTAAAGACTGAGTAAAGTTATAGATTGAGCCAGAAGATTGTTTGTGAAAAGAACTCCAAAAAATGGAAACGAAGGGTGTTTTTTTCCCAAAAAAATCTGCTCTTTTTTTCTGCATCTTTTATCACATTTTCCAGTTTATCTATTCTTTAGAAGGTAGGGGAGGGCACAGAAATGGAGGAACAAAGGATGAACGAAGTATCAGCGATACTCACTAGACACTATGTTGCAAATGAATACTACAAATTATAGGGTCGGGGCATGAGGGCAAAACTGGGAGAAAGCCAGGGAAGAGGTGACAGTGTTCAAAAACAATTGTACTCATTATCTGACTAATGCACCTATAACCCCTCATATATCACCTTTATAATAACAATTATATATAGATAGATATGAGTGTGTGTGTGTGTGTGTGTGTGTGTGTGTGTGTGTGTGTCTGAATTTGGGAGAGTATAAGTATTCATAGGAAATGGAATAATTCTACAAGAAATCAGTAATGATTAAGTGTTTGTTTCAGTTATTTGAAAAATTGTTTCCATTAACCAACCACCAGCAGAAAGACTGGAGAGGAACATAATGGAAATAAGAGAGAGATAATAAAAATTCACTTGTACCTCTCAAATTTGAAGTACAGTATGTGTAAACTCAGCTACTTAGGAGGCAGAGACCAAGAGGATAATGGTTAAAGATCAGTCAGTCAAGGCAAAAAGCTAGTGATACCCAGTTTGTGTAAATGATCCAGACATGATGGCTCACATCATAGGTACAGTTATGCTCTAAGCCAGCCAAGCACATAGTGTGAGAACCTATCTAAAGTAACTAATCACATAAAGAAGGGTGTGAGAGTGCTAAAGTGGTAGAAACTGGCATGTGGTTGAGACTTCAAACACTAGTAGCTAGCTTCTAAAACACTGGTATACATAATAGATAAATCTGAATGTATGGTGAGTAGGTATTAGAAATCTACTTCTGGAGATTGGGGGAGTAAAAGAGACAAGCGCCATAACATAGTGAGAGTGATTCCATAATAGCCAATGATAAACAAAAACACCTAGAGAATCAATATGGACAGAAAGGAGAAAAAGCCAAGAAGAGTGAGCTTAAGAGAAATCCACCTGGGAAGATCTGAGAGTTGTGGAACAGAAAGCAAAGGAGCCTCAGAGGTAACAGTCCACAAAGCAAGGATAACAGGAGTTTGATAGAGATCCCTCCTACCCTGAGAATGCTAAAGTGTGCAATTTGGAAAGTCAGCTGTGGAACTCAAGCATGGACAGATGTCTTGTCGTGAGAGCACATGTGATGACATCAAAAAATCTCTGTAGTCTTGCCTTAACAATTTTCTTACATCATATATAAACATGATATGGATGAATAGAATCATAAAGTTCTCCCTTGATCATAAATAGAGATATCCAGCCAGTTCAGAGTGTTAGTCTCCATTCACAAAGCATGCAAGTATGGAATGCAAATCATGATAGTATTAGAATTAGTATCTACATTACTATCTCCATCCCACATGTATACCTTATTTAATGTATGCATGTCTTCCATTAAACTGTGTCCTCTCTAGAATACTATACATCCCATCCCATGAAAGCACTGAAAGAATTTCTAAATCAAGGCAAAAGTTCAAGTCCTCAACATGTTATAACTCTGCCCATAGTAAAACATTTACCTACTATCTTTGATTTTATAGAAAGAGTATATGTATGTGTATATATGTATATATATGTGTGTGTGTGTGTGTGTGTGTGGAGAGAGAGAGAGAGAGAGAGAGAGAGAGAGAGAGAGAGAGAGAGAGAGAGAGAGAGAGAGAGAGAGAGAGAGAGAGAGAGAGAGAGAGAGATTCTGTCCTGGGTTTAGACTCAGGGCATGAGCACTGTCCCTGTTTTGTTTTGTTTTTCTCAAGGCCAGAACTTGAGCCACAGCACCACTTCTTGCTTTTTTCCCCCTCTGTATGTGGTATCGAATGCTAAGCAAGCACTCTTACTACTAGGCCAACTCCCAACCCCTATACCTTAAAAACACTTTTATGTAAGGAAATGTTTTTCACATACATTGTCACATTTAGCCTTTCAATAACTCCTGTGAATAGGCTAGGAAGGTAAGATTACTACCTTATAGCTAAAAAAAATTAATTACAAGGCCAGAAAGGTTGGTAATAAAAGAACTCAAGATAGAATCTAGAATCCCGATGGTTTTAAAACAGCCCATTCCCCCTCATACTCTAATGCTTCAGAATTAATCAAGGCACGAATGGGAAAACCTAAGTTGGCATGATTTTCTCTCAAAGGATCAATAATCATGATTGTATTTCTTATTTTATAGAATTAATTCTTCACAAATTTAATTATATGATATTTATGGTATAGGAAACTTCAGATTATATAAGAAATAAAATATTATAAATGTACATATATACATATAAATCCATAATTAATTACTTCCATATGTGGGACCAGCTCTAGCCAATTTGCCACTTTACAAAGGTGTTGAAAAGATTAATTAAAAGTAATTAACTGAATTAGTTGGAAGCAAAAGCATTATAAAGGTGCTAAGCTTTATCATCATTTCTCTTCAAGATTTGAGTTAAAAAAGCAACCACTGGTCTTTAGCCCATAGCCAAAAATGAATTCACTCTATAGACACATTTCTGATTTGTTCTTAAAGAAGAACAAACAGTCATCTCTTTGATTATGATCAAATACAGAAAATGAACACAAACTTGTTGAGATAATAATAAAATATTAAAATTAAGGTATTATTTAGTGGTGTGCTTCTTGATTTATTATTCTCCCCAAGCTCAAAATATAATCTTTTTCCTCTTATAATTCTTAGTATTAATTTTTGATCATATTTGACAAAAAATCTCTAAGAAAAAAGAAAAATGTATTCATCTACTGCATAAGGCAGCCTTCAAAATGTTTGAGTATTTTTCGTGAGTGGGGTTTTGTGAAAATAGCTTTCATTGCAAAATGTCAAAACTTATCAAAAAACGCATTGTGACACCTAAACATTTAGATATTTCACTTAGAATAAGGAAAGTTGCCTTTATATAATATTTCTTAATGCCTGTCAGTACCATGAAAGGCAACATCGCATAAAGATTTTTACCTGTCTTTGTTCCTTTGGCCAACTGTTTTAAATTCCATTTGCCTTCCTTATCTAAAAGAATATAGTTTAAACATGAATGTGAAGAATAATAGATCTATCTCAGTGACTATGGTTTGAGTTGAATCTCTAAATATTAATCATGTCAAATATAAACATAATCTTAATTAGAATGGAAGGCATTAGCATCTGAAGATATTGTAAAATTAGAAAGTAATACTAACTAAAACATTCATGACCAAAGAAAACCGAATTATGTAGAATCTTCATATCAGAATCCTACTTGTCCGTGAACTCATCATGTTGTATAAGAAACTAATCAATGGTGAGTTAATTTGGCTAATAGATTTTAAATAAATAGTAAGATGACTGATGCCTTTTCCTCTTGATTACACCTAAAAGGTAGAGTTGTTTTTGCAGAAAATCAACACCATTTACAAATTTTCCTTAAAAGAATGTTTACTCAGATATTTCTGGGAAAGGTATAACTAAATAGAATTTCTCAGTAGATAATGAAGTTGCACCTTAATTTAATTTGAAGCAATTACCTGACATTCCTTACAGTTTTTATTGGCTCAATCCTTATCATCCTCAGTATTTATAATCAATGTTCACTACAACTCAGGGCTTATTACTTCTCACTTTAATTTGTAATGAGTTGTAGCAAGCAAAGATCAAAACAATGGTCTTGTTCATGTGTATAAAGTTTCTGTTCATTGCTATTATATAAATTCAGGCAAAAGGGTATGAAAGACTTGCATGTGAAACTTCCTATAGGATGCAACTGAATGATTTCAAAACAGCTACTTTGTATTTTCATTTTCAATATTCTGTCTTTGAATATTTTTATGATCTTTAAGTAGGTATACAAAGGAGTTGGCATTCAACAAAGTAGTTCATGAACATAGTGCATGTTGATCAAAGTTACACCTTTCAGCATTCTCACCCTGTCCACCCAACCTGCCTAAACTTGTATAGGTTTTAAATTGAATTACTTTACCAATTAATAAACAATTTATATATATAAAGCATCACGGTCGGTTTCACCATGTCAACATCTTCACCCCCCTTCAACACAACTCTTCCTTTGTATTTCTCAATTATTTGGCATCCACAATGAATTCTTGCCTTCATTCTCACACCCTTCTGTTATTCATTCTTCCGTTCCTCTCCCTTTTGCAAGTATCTATTTTCTGGTATTTATTTTGTTGAATTTATAGATACGAAGCTAACTTAAAAGTCCACAGAATGAAGAAAACTATATATCAGACAAGAGCCTAATATCCAAAATGCATTTAGAGCTCAAAAAATTACCCCCCCCCCAAAAAAACACAAAACACAAGGGAGTCGGGTGGAAGATGGCAGTGATTCAGTGTGAGTCTTTCTGAGTTCTTGCCAAGATACCAGTTCTAGCATCGTAGGGGAAAGTTCATACCCAAAGATCCGTCCTAAGTAAGCTTTAGCACCACAGAGATCTCAGGCAGAGAGGAGAAAGGCAGGAAACCAGAGCAAGAAGACAGCGTGGAGTGGCGCCAGCCACTCAGATCCACAGCAGAGACAAAGCCTCCCTCCTGAACCTGAGCAGACAGCGCTTCTTGGGGGCACAGACCAACCTGCTCCGGACAGAGCCACACAGAGACTGCGCAAGCCCAGAGCTGGCACCCAGCTATGGTGCGGACCTGCCAGCTTCACGGAGCCAAAAAACCCAGCAATTTGTGAGTAATACCATGGAGATGTTTCCACTTCTGCAAGTGAAACGGCATTGGGCAGGAATCTCCTCCCCCACCAGCCCATAGCAGCGCCATCTTGACTACTGGCAAAGACCCTGACAAACTAACTGGAGCCTGACCAAGTGGAGCCATGATTCAAAAGAGCAAAGGTTTTCCCAGAAGCAGGTTAGCTGGATAGCCTCCTCCAGTGCTAGGGGAAATTCCTCCCCCTGGGCAGGGTCCTATTCCTGGTAAACAAAGCTACTGGAGGCTCCAGTGGCTCTTCTTTCTGCCCAATCAAACAAACTGATCAGAAAAACCACAAAGCCAAATCCCAGGAGAAAAAGACTTTTTTTTTTTTTTTAAGTTTTTGGATCTTGAATTTAGTGGCGACACAAGTTTCCCATCCCACCCCCCCCCCCAAAAAAAAAACTGAAGAATATCCCCCTTTTTTATGTGTTCTTATTTTTTATTTTTTTTTTGCCATTTCACCTCCACCCTTTTTTTAATGTTCTGTTTTTCCTTTCTGGTTTTTTTTGGGGGGGGTTGTTTTTGTTTTTTTTTTCTTTTATTTTTAAAATTTGCTTTCTTTCTATCATTGTGCTCAATCCTAGAAACATAGTGACAACACTGGGTAAAGACTATATACAAATTATATTTTTAATGTGTCGGTTCTTAACCATAGTATTTTTTGTTGAAGAACTCGAACTCACAATTGTGTGGGTTCTCCCACACCTTTTTTTTCTTCTTTTTTTATTTTCTCTTCTTTTTTATTTCATTGTATTTTTAATTTTTTAATTTTTACTTTTTTAAAATTTTTATCATTGATCTCTCCTATATGAACCTTCCTCTTTTCTTTATATATTCTTCTTATTACTCTTCTCATTTTTATGTTTTATCTTTTTTTTTTCAAAATTTTAGCTATTTTAGCTTCTATCACCTTACACTATCCCTTTCCTTCATTACTATACTAATCTTACACTCCTACATTACTTTCTCACCTCCACTCTTATCTTTCATACCATTTTTCTATCTCTGCTCCTCTGTTCATTCTTCAATGTTTAGAATGCATGGATCTACAGTTGATGGTTGTTGAGAAATACTGTATATCTAGGTGTTTAATTATACTGTCAGTCCAGAATGACTTAAATGTCATAGAGATTGGATTCTTGGGTTTTTTTGGTCATAAAATGGTGATCCATGGTGGCATTAGAATTGTCTAAAAGTGCACAAAAAAAGAGAGTGATAATACCAGTATAAAATTGTGAACTTCTATTGTCTGTCCAGGTAAAGAGCTCTAGGTTGGTTATATCTGAAAAACTGTAATCTTGTGTAGTACTAACCTTGCTCCCATTGGAAGGGGTGACATTGATTAAGATGCCCTGTATTTATAAAGTAAGCAAGTAAATGGCAAGTTCTTTGTACAGCTACTTAAAGATAATAAAATATATTTTTAAAGTTCCTCTTAAACATTAATTTGATAATTAAATAATATTTGCAAAATTTACAAGAATATAAACTAGGTAAATGCACACACTAATTCTGAAAGGACAGATGTTGCCAGCTGAAGGCTAGGTTAGCCTGAAAGCTCATAAATCCTTTTCCAACATGTCATTTATCCCTAGACATCCAGGATCTTCTAAGTCAATATAAATATATAAGTGTGAGACCAAAGTGCATAGTTAAGTACGGATGGGGAATTACTGTAAATGAATCAAGCAAATGCTTAACAGGAAGCACTTCTATTTCCCATCATACTGTCAGCCTGTTTCAAACAGATCACAGGGTTAAGTTCTGGAAGAATCATTTTTTAACACCTCCTTTCATGATTAATGTATTTATATGCTTAATGCAGTCTTTGTTGGCATGGACCTATAGTTTGAAAAGACCTTCAGTAGCTTACATTCTCAAATGCTGCTTATTTCTCTGGTTTCAACATTGCATGAGTCACTTGTCAGAGGTCATATCTGAAATGGTTACTCTATAGGTATACATTTTGTATCTCTCATCTTTTGCAAAAATGGTATTCATAGTAGCAAAATGTAGTATGTATTTTAGCATCTTCTTCCATTTCATGCACTTAATGTAGTAATTGGATCTCTACCAGTTAAAGATTAGATCATCCACAACCTCATCCATATCTCTGGAGCATCTCAAATATTTAAATCCCTTCTGTGGCCGCTATTTCCCCTGACACTTTTAAACTATATTTTCAGTTCCTACTGGAAAACTGAGCTGGAAAAATCTCAATTATTCTCAGTGGGGAGGCTAAAAGTAAATTTGTAACCCCACTCTAACATTATTGTTTGCTGATGTATTTTTTAAAGGTAAAGGTGATGTACAAAGGGGTAACTGTTACATACATAAGGCAATGAGCACATTTTTGGGGGGAAACAGTGCTATAGTCCCTCACTTTCTCCTGATCCTCCCCTCTACACACTACCAGTGCCCTCAAGATGCACATTTCAGTTCCAACATAGGGTCTAGTGAATATCTCTGTTGCCTTGGTTCACCTGTGACCCCATTACTTCTGATTCCCCTATGCTTCAGCAAGTCAGATAGACTATTATACAAGACAAAGAATACTAAAATAAACAAAAGCCAGGAGCAGTGGCTATTCCTAACTACTCAGGAGACTGAGATCTGAGGATTTGGTGCTGTGCGACAGTTGCCCAAGCCGAGTTCAAGCCTGATGACTGACCAAAATAAAAAAGAAAAAGAAAAGAAAACGAAATAAAAAATAGTGACAAGTTAAGTTAGCCTTGTAGTGAGTCCTTCTTTCTCCAATAGTTATTGAATGGCCTAATTTCTGACTAGTTTCCTGGATATTCCTTGAAACATTCATGTCCTTTGGCTTTAACTTAGGCTCTCAGCAGCTATTATCTATAGTATTTAAACTCTTAAATCTAATTTGACTGGCCTATGCTTTCAAGTTAAGTATGGAAAATTTCACTATGGTAGTTTTGGGCATATGATTTGAACAGCCTTCTCAATTCAATCTTTGAATTCCAGTTTTACATGTCAAAGGCAGGCAGAAAATGAATGGAAAAAATTTGTCTAAATCAACTTTGGGGAAAATCCTTTTTTTCCCAAAGTGATTCTTTACTTTTTGGTTTCAAGTTATTGTGAATATTTAGAGTTCCAATAAATTACACACTCATCATTTTATAAAAAAGATGAGTGTGTGTATGTGTATGAGAGAGATAGAGAGAGAAATAGACTAGACAAAAAGAGACAGAGTGACAGAGACAGAGAAAGACTAAATGAAAAAGAGCAGAAGAGAGAGGGGAAGAAGTAGAAAAAGAGGATGTTGACAGTGATGACAGTGATAATGGCTAGAGAGAGTTGAATATTTCGTAGAATATCATAAAACATATATTTAGTACTATAGATGTAAAGCACATTAAGTACTACAAAAAGTTTTATTGTTTACTTTCATCTCTTCATCATGCTGTTATTTCGAAACTGGAGTTTTTTTTTTTTTCTTGCTCTGGGGCTTGAACTCAGGGCTTGAGTACTGTCCTTGAGCTTTTTCAAGGCTAGAGCCCTACCACTTGAGCCACAGCACCACTTTTTATATATATGTGAAATCCAGGAGCTGAATCCATGTCTCCATGCATGCTAGGCAAGCATTCAACCACTAGGCTGAACTTCTGCTCCCTAAACTGACTTTTATAAGCTTCAGTTAAAAGTAAGATGATAAATAAGAATTCTGTTTTATATATAAAAAGAGGATGTAGATGTTCCACAAAAATTAAATAAATGAATAAAGATTGGGTAAGAAATTCTAAATGAGAGTATCAGCTTATATCAGCTTTTAAATAGAATCTATAAAATATTTTCTTAAATCATGAGTATCTAAGAGTATCTATCATTTATCTACCATACATCAATTATATATCTATATAATACATATTCAAAAGCAAATTAAGAAATATATAATTTAAATGATGAACAATTGCTTACTTGTAATCAATGAAGATAATTTTTTTAAAAACCTTATATTACTGACAATGAAGTAAATGTGAAAGACAATTGGATTTAAAATAGATATACAATATTGGTAGCATACAAAAATTGATTTGAAGACCAAGTGACTACTTGATTGACTAAGATTTTAGACTACTGAGATTTTCCAAGATTTTCTAAAGGTTTTTCCACACTTTAGAAAGGTATGCCTTTTGTAAAAACAAAATACAAAGAAAGGAAAGAAAGAATGGAAGGATAAGAAAGTAGAGGAAAGATGAAGGAAGGAGAGAGGGAAGGAGAGAAACAAACCAGTTAATTTGGATGAAATCTAAGACGTATATTGCAGCTATACAAGCTGAGAGTAGCAGAAAATGCCAAGGCCCTGAGGCCAAAGACATGTAGGTTTAAACACCTGCATTTTGACTTCTCATCTGTGCTTAATGGGCATATCAGTGGACTTCTTTAATTTCAATATTGTTAGTACTGAGGGGAAAGTAATACACAATTTGTGTGAGCTTAAATAAAGCAATGGTTGAAATATTCTCACACCACCACAAATTCTCTTGCTTAGTGGAAAGTATTTTTAATAAATACAATGACCCAAAACCTTTTCATTAATTATCAGATTGTTTTCAGGTTATGTGATTATATTTATGTCAATAAATTAGCATTAATCCAGCAAGTCTAATCTTCAAGAAATAAAATAATCATAATTGTCTTTGAACTTATTTGTTGTATGCTATAATACTTATTTAGAAAGAAACAAAAATTTTTTCAGATTTTACAAAAGAGAAAATGTTTTGCTTCATTCTGTAAACCAATAGAATCAGAATGTTTTAACTGCACTAAATTCTTAGTAATTTTTCTGATCAAAATAAGAAAAAGTAATTTCATACAATTTGCTGATAACATCAAATAATTAAACATCCAAACAATTAAGGGAATAGCAGCATAGGACATTTGACTTAAAATATTTAATGATGTTTATGCTTGTATTGATCTAGTAGAAAGTATATGGATATTAGTACCAAAGAGAATTAGTTTAGTATCTGGCTATACTTAATGTTACCATTCTTCAGATTTTATACTCTTCAGCCTTCTGTTAGAAACTGCAGATAATGAGGTTCATGAATGTGTTTAAGAAAGAGAGAAATATCACAATGAGCTGATGTAAATGAATGACTGAATTACTGTAACCCAAAAGACTAATGTTGTGGTACAGTAGGAGTTATGCAATACATCACTTAGTCTATATGTATCTGTCAGTGTATCAGATAAGACACATGAAAGAAATACTCCTTTTCCTCACTGCAATTAGTTTTTTTTTAAGGCATCCTTATTTTCCATCTTGAAAGAGAATATTTCAGTTGTATTGTTCTAGCATGTCAACATACCAACTGCAGGTGCCACTGAGATAGAAGTGTGGAACTCTATATCCCTCAGGCAGACTTGACACACAGCTTGTTTCAAGTCAGGTGATTTAGTTCAGTGCTTGACCTTTTCGTCCAGAAATATAATTGATTCCTGCTTTCACATTTAGTGTACATGTTACCCTCCGTGTTTAGGCCTGAGGAAGGTACTACTCCATCACCTTCTACACTGAATACCAAGTCTCATTTCCCATGAGTCCATGGACAGTATCCAGGTGTGCCTTAGTTCCTTATGTAACTAAATTCTATTCTGCCAAGTAATAGGAATATAGCATTTTGTGCTGTGTATATAAATATAACATATAAAAGGTTAACTGTTTTCTAGCTTTTATTTCCCTCCTCATATGTCTCTATTCCTCTTGCAAGAATAGGAACAAGATTTTGGAATGTATTAAAACATCTTGTTTTGCATTATGCTAAATGGCAATGACCTGACATAAATGTCTGTATTTTTAACTATATTTCATATATCCCTGATTATTTCAGGTTGCAAGTGGTATTTTTATTAAGTGAGCATTCATGAACACATACAGCCAAACATTTACTAGAACCACTATGTCTTGTTCAGTGGAGAACTGAATCTTAAAATAAAGGTTATGATACTTTTTAAAAAAAAAAACTAAAAGCTTTCTGACAGCAGCATAGAATTCCATTGTGTACAAATACCACATCTTGTTGATCCACTCAGCAACTGAAGGACATCTGGGTTGGTACTATATCTTTGCTATGATAAATAGTGCTGCAACGAATATCTTTGTGCTAGTGGATTTATTATGTCCTTGTTTCTGGACAATTGGGTAAATGCCAAGTAGTGGAATTGCTGGATTATAGGGGAGCTCTATGTTTAGTCTTTTGAGGAACTGCCATACTGCTTTCCATAGTGGTTGAATGAGTTTGCACTCCCACCAACAGTGTAGTAGTGATCCCTCCTGGCCACATCCCCTCCAGTATCTGTTGTTATTAGTTTTCTTGATCCTGGCCATTCTAAGTGGAGTGAGGTGGAATCTCAGAGTTGTTTTGATTTGCATTTAGAAAAAATCATATTAAGTGAAATAAGCCCGACTCAAAGGAACATAGGCTCAATGGTTTCCCACATTTGTCATAATCAGTAGAAACCTTGGGCTCTCCTAACAGAGATTTGCAATAGAGCAAAACCTAGATACATAAGGCCATGCAGTATGATGCTAAATGAAAGGACCTCTAGGATATAGAAACAAAAGCCATATAATGAGTGATTATTGTCCTTACTGTACTATGTTATCTCTCATCTCTTTTGCTGTCCCTTGGTTATCTCATATTGTTACAGTATCTCACTTTGTTATCTGATATAATGGATATATTTGTATTTGGTTATTTGAAATTGTTTAGGGAAGGGGGGAAACAAGATGAGGAGTGGGGGTCGGGGGTCGGGAAATGGGGACCAAGACATGAGTAAGGGTGTCAATGTATGTGAAGTAATGCATCTTCTATCTGGCGAATATAATGTAACATTCTATTAAGTACAATAAAAATATATGAAAAAAAACTAAAAGCTTTCAGTTCAATGTATTGAATAGCGTCTAAAATATTTTGGCTGGGAATGGTGGTACCTGCCCGTAGTTCCAAGTATTTGCTGGGCTGAAGTAGAATGACTGCTTCAGCACAAGCCTCTTCAGGCAGCATGAGAAACACAGCAACATTTAAGTCTCAAGAAGCAAATCAGCAACAAAGATGCACAAGGAAGAATACTTCTTTGTCAAATGATAGGTAGACATTATTATTACGTTTTGCCGGTCCTGGGGCTTGAACTCAGGGCCTGGGCACTGTCTTAGAGCTTTCTCAATGCAAGTATTGTACCACTTGAGCCACAGCACCACTTCTGGCTTTTCCTGTGCATTTGGTATAGAGAATTCAAACCCAGGGCTTCCTGCATGCTAGGCAAACAATCTACTCCCTAGACCACAGTCCCGGTCCCAGTAGACATTATTTAATCAGGAAAAAAAGTAATAAGGAATTCATTTTTCTCCTTGAACCATTGTTTAAATATGAGAGGGCCACAGTCCTGTTGGTAGGAATCCCTGCCAGTAAGGTTCTCCACATAGGAAGATGAGCAGCTCAGGGCCAGCCTAGGCTGTATACAGTAATAACTTATTTTAAAAGAACAAAAACAAAGAGTTCAACAATGAGATAAAAAAACAGGTAAAGGACTGTGTATATGCATGTTTGGTTGTATGGAAGCACACAATAGGACAGCATGTTAAAGTGGTAGATCAGATGCCAAGAGTTCATAGACTCCTAAAATAAATTTTCTCTGTAAGTCGATGAGGTTTGCAGCAAGTCCCCTTCAAGGTTTCCTCCAGTTTTCCTGAAAACTTGCAGGATGATATTTAGACCAAGGAAGTGGACATTCTCAAATAAAAAGAGACAACTTAGATTTTCCACTTCTTTAAGCAACCATCCTTCTGTCCCTTTCAGTGATAAGATTTTATAAGAACTCAGCTCTATTTTGTAGAATCACAGGATCCCAATAGCAAAGTTTAGAAAATAATTTAACTATGTATGCTTTTATATCAACTTGGTTAAAACTGCAATTTTAGAACAATTATTTTGTTGTTTGTTTTTATTGTGCTATTATATAAAATGATTAAATGAAGTTTAATCATTAATATGTCAAATCGAGGACAAAATGCTGACAAAAATCAAAATAAGCTTAAGCAGCTATTCTCAAATACAAGAATAAAGATTAATTACTGATAGATTTACAATTCAGATTTGTTTTTTTCTAAATACAAAATTTCTTATTTTAATAAAACCTTTTGTTCTAATTGCTTTTATTTTACTCTACTATAAAAGGCCATTTTCCTTGTATTATTCATAGGGGTAATGGTATTTCTTACTGGTGGTATTTTTCTTTAACTCATGGTAATTCTTGAAATTCAATATAATATGCTTTATTTTTATACATTTTGCCTTTTAATGCATTTAGCCTTTTTATACATTTAACCACATACAATAGGATTTTCATGTCACCAATATGTTAAAATTTTAGAATTTGTAATGAATTCATTTAACTGATTAGGAATTGTTCAGAATTTGGTTCCAATATCCAATCACAAAACAAAATTTAATTCTAGTCCTTAGGAGACAGAAGCGAAGACGAGATGAGTTTTCATACCATGCCATTCTAAGTGGTGTTTACAGTGATTTCAACAGTGCAGCTAAACAAGCAGATGAATTTGCTATCTAATGTTTATGCAATAGACAGATGACAGATAACCAACTATTACAATTTCAAGTAGAATATATTCTCCATGTCCATTTGGATTCATTCTTGCCATATGAAAAGATAATGCTACCAGGACATGAGAGTACTTGGCTCAGAGGTGCAGATATCACACAGATTTCCTTATTTAAAAAATCTCATCAGAGGAAGGGACAGATAGGCAGCTTAATAGGCTACAAAAATAAAGGGTGAGAGTATTTCCTAAACTCCATTTTCTTGGAAATTGTTCTCTTCCCTACTGAATCCATGTCATCTTTTTCCTTTGTATTTATTTGTTTAGCAAAGATGGATTTTTCTTTCTTTCACTTTCCTTCCTTTTTTAAAAAACCCATCCTATAATCCCATGAATTCCTATCTGAGATGGATAAGGAAAGGTTGTTTACCTATGTTAGAGAAACATTTTTATTCTCCAGAAAGTGCCAGCCATTTACTAGGGACTCTCAAACTGTTTTCACTTAAAAACCTTCAAGAGAGAATTTACAGGCTTACCCTCTTGTTTTCCAAAGCACAGAAACTGCTGCAGCGAGATTTCTTCTCTCTCTTGCCCTCTAGTGCAGCTTGTCAATATGACATTGCTGATCCCTTGCACCTCCTTTGGAGCATTTCCTGTGTTTGATGCAACTGTTGCGCCCAGGATGGGGCCTTAGGATTCATCCTCCCCTCATAACAAATAAAATCCCAAACGTAAAGATATGAAATAGGAAAGAAGGGAAATTGCACAGACTAAAGGGATTGAGAATTCCCGGAAGAGGAGTGCTGACTGAAAGAAGTTTCTGTCATTCATTATTTCTAAAAAAAAATAATACAACCAACTACTTTAGAAGCTATAAACATGGTCAAAGCAGACCTATCTGCTTTGAGTCTTTATAGAAGCACAAGGAGATGAAGCTTGTAGGGCCTCCTCTGTCACTGTTGCCTAACATATCTGCAGCAGACATGTCTCAAATGCAGAATGTAGTGTTGTATCTAAGATGGAAAATTTTCCCTGCTCATATAGAAGATGAGTGCTTCAGAAAATATCAATTCATACAGTTATTTAACTAAATGATTATGACAGATTCTGGTTTTACTTTTTATTTTCTAATATCTCTGTGGTTTTTTAATGTAAAGTCTGCAATTATTGTGTCCAATATCAAGGGATGGATATATAACAATATACAGTTATTGTTGTTGTTTTTTAACAAACTGAGGAAAGTTGGAGAGGGAAGGGAAGGAAAAGGAAGGGAAGGGAAGGGAAGGAAAAGGAAGGGAAGGGAAGGGAAGGAAAAGGAAGGGAAGGGAAGGGAAGGGAAGGGAATTCTGCTGCCAATTAAGTTCCTTGGTCGACTAATCAAACTCAATCAATCATTTATACCACTTTTGATTCATTTCAGATTATACTAGTTAAATAAAGTTTGTGACTTCTAAGTAAAGAAAGTTGTGCTTAGCTAAAGTAATTATGGTTTTAGCCATCTACTGTGGCATTGAGGCCCCATTAGCCCTCTTATTTCCTGAAAATAAGTGACTTGAAAGGAGCACAAAACAGACCACAAGATAACCAATTCAGGACAATGGGAGCTTTCAGTCTTAACTTCTTGGGCAATGTGGTTAGGGGACAATGATAACACACTCTATGTCTTAAATAACTGGAAAATTTCAGATATTTCTACCAAATTATTATCAAGGGCAGAAGACATTTCCTGTAGCCAGAGATCACAGTACATACAATACAAAGGATATTGTGGCTTATCTTTAATTCTTGGAACGTGCTTACTCAAAGCCGTCCAAGTCTGAATTTATTTATAACGTAAATACTGTTGAAATTATGAACGAAAGATTTCTTTGCTGTGGGGAACTGCCCCATGTATTTGAAAATTTTTACTAGCATTTCTGGATTTTACACACTAGGTTCCTGGAGTATCTGACCACACTACTCTAACTTTTACAACCAAAAGAACAACTGCACAATTTAAGAAATGTCTCTGAGTAATAACAAATGACAAAAAATATTCTTTCTTCGTTGAAAGCTGTTGATCTAGCCAGTGGTTTCATGATGTTAACAATAAGTGCTAGATATGATGGTATATACCTTCAATCTCAGCCCTCAGGAGGCTGAAGTAGAATAATCATGAGTTTGAGGCAAGACTAAAGCACTTAGACTCTTCTCTCACAAAACAATGCGTGAAAAAAAGAGAGAAATGTATCAACAGCAGTTTAAGTGGCAGTGTTCAGAATAACTATACAATAAGATGATACATGTCTAATTCCCCATATGGCTTAAGGCAGTTATATATCAACAGCATATATTTGGATAATATATAGAAAAAATGGTGATTGCAAAGTAACTGCAAAAATAATTAAATTCACGTCAAATAGACCAAAATCAGTACATTTTACCAATTCCTATCATTCTCTTATGACCAAAGCATTATGTTGACTTCCAGCAGCAAATGAAAAATCAATACCTGGTTATGCCACTCACATAACCAGAGATCCAGTCATGCAGTATCTAAGCAATTTTGAATGAGTTATCCAAA
The DNA here is from genome assembly GCF_031878675.1 of Megascapheus bottae. Taxonomy (NCBI): domain Eukaryota; kingdom Metazoa; phylum Chordata; class Mammalia; order Rodentia; family Geomyidae; genus Megascapheus; species Megascapheus bottae. Next base: position 52,496,996 of record NC_143511.1, on the reverse strand, counting down.
GTCACATGTAAATGCAGAGTGAAACACTTATCTCTAAGTATACCTCAACATACCATGGCTTTCAAAGGTCTGAGGCATAACATTCACCGAGAGTGTTAGTTATTCAGCTGATTCCATTCCTTGGAAAAACCAACCCTAGGTACCAATGTAGGACCTACTTGCATTGCAAATAAAATGATCCGTGTCAGAGGCTTAAAATAGAACAGATCCCAATGTTTTTTTATGTAAAAATATTCCACCACCTCTGCTTCATGACCCAGAATTTGTGGTGTAAATAATTTACAATAATATAAGTGAGATATCACCAGGTGTGTATGTACCTGTGATAAATTTAGGTTTAAAATGAGACATAAAATCCATAATGAATTGTAAAAGGAAAAGGGCTATTCTTTATGAGTGAAGAATTTGAGGGAGATGGATACACATTTAGAGTTTTCTATTCAATGTGATCGCATGTAAAACTAAACAGTATATACATATTTGTTATAAACAATTCAGAGTATATATTTCTTTATGTAGTTGTCATGATATTTAATTCTATGTACATATATGTGTATATATAAATTTATATTTCTTTACTCATTAATTTGAGCATGTATTCATACAAGACATACTAAGCATTGACATTGTCTATGGTAAAGAATATGTGAAGTGACCGGGCTCAGTGATGACAAATACATATTTCCTATCATGAGGAGACCACTGCATTCATCGCAGGCTTTTATGTTTTGCAAACACTTTCATTGTATAATTGTTCTCATTCTCACATTAATCTAAAATGAGAAAGTGAGGCATGAGATGAGATAATGTGCCTTGGTCCTCATAATTGTGTGTATACAATAATAGTATCATTTATACCTCATTAGTTTTTACTTCCTTTATTGTAATATAAATATCTATAGCTGCCTGATAAACTAGGGGCAAAGGTTTGTCCCTATATTATGTCTTATAGGCAGAGTAGATGGCATACAATCCAAATACCACTTATACTTTACACTAGATTTTATTTTAAAGAGTAATTAAACTATGCTCATCTTTCCATAGAGAAACTATCTATCTGAACTGACCTGAGGTTTGCAGAATACAAATAAAAAGGGATGAAACAAACACAAAATAAAGCAAAAATAAGACCTATTATTCAATTGTGTTTTATAGATACAGCCTAGTGACTAATAGAGACACAAAGTGATATACACTTGACACATTTGAACATGCACATGTTTAAAGCAAAGGAGTTATTCATGTGCATTCCTATATTTTTGTTTGTTTGTTTCATATAATTTTTATTGTAATTAATAGAACGGTTACATTACATTCGCCAGATGAAAGGTGTATTACTTCACATACATTGATACCCTTTCTCATGTCTTGGTCCCCATTTCCCTCCCCCCCACCCCACCCTCATCTTATTTTTCCCCCTTTCCTATCCAATTTCAAATAACCAAATACGCATATATCCAATATATCAGGTAACAAGGTGAAATACTATAACAATATGAGATAACCAAGGGAGAGCAAAAGAGATGAGAGATAACATAGTACATTAAGGAAAACAATCACTCATTATATGGCTTTTGTTTCATGATCCTATATTTTCAATGTTCAAATAAATCAAAGAATAAATAGGACAACCATTAAAAGGTTTTTTTTATGTTATTGTTGCTATTGTTTGTTTTTGTAGATCATGAGGCTTGAACTCAGGGCCTGCGCACTGTCCCTGAGCCTGCTTGTGCTCAGTGCTAGCACTTTTCCACTTTGAGCTACAGTGCCAGTTATTGAACAGTTAATTGGAGATAAGAGTCTCACAGAGACTTTTCTGCCAGGGCTAGCTTCACTATAATCCTTAAATCTCAGCCAGCTGAGTATCTAGGATTACAGGTGTGAGCCACCAGCACCCAGCCAAATAAAGGTTTTGATTGCTATGTTCTATTTATACAGAACATTAAAGTTAGTTCACATCAAATGTGTGTCATGCAAATGTATTTGTGCGTGTGTGTGTGTGTGTGTGTGTGCCTAGCTAAGGAGAAACAGCAATAGTGAAGTCTAGTTGTTTTTAATGATTTTATTTATGCAGACCTATGTTCAGAAACTGTTCATTAAAAACAGAATATGAAATATAAAATAACAAACAATAATAGTATACAAAGAACATTGTATCATGGTCCATATTGTTATGTGCTGGTCATCTCTACCCATCTACAAGATGAAGGCCTGGAAGATAACCCACTTTTTAAGGGACATTCTGAATATTATTAACTTTAGTCTTAATCCTTCACTTTATAAGGAAAGACAATGATGCTCAGAAAATTAGTAGGACTTACTAAAGTCATTAATTAGCAACATGCAAATTGTGAATTCAATCAAAATCTCCAAAGGTGCATTCTGTAAACAAAGGAAGAATTTTTTATGTTCTATTACAAATCTTCTACTGGGAACTGTATGCCTACCAGATATCATATTAACAAGGCTCCATATCTCCCCAGGGACCAAATAACAATGTTCAGAATCATGAGAATTTCAAATGTGTTCCATGTCTACAATCAGGTTAAAAGTTGTTGATAAAAATATGAATAATTATTAAGGGACCCAAACATGATAAAACTACGAATAATTATTAAGGGACCCAAACATAAAAATAACTACAGAAAGGCCTCGGAAAGTGATTGTTTTCCCTTATTTGTACTATATACTACACAAGTTATTATTTATCGTATTATTTTAGCACTTATTCATACAACAGGCAATATACACAAAAGCTATTGTCATAGAAGAGAAAAAGACATCAGAGAGCAAACCCTGTTAGATTAAAAAAAGAAAAAAGAAAGCAATACATATACGCACACACACACACACACACACACACACACACACACACACACACGCTCACAGCCAAGTTATAAATGAAACCATATTCTATGTTTCTGGTATTTAGGTATTTAGTAAAAGTTTAGTTCCCATGCATTGGTGTATTCATAGATGAACCTCTACAATAAGAATGGTTATTTAGGGATGTGAAATTCACAAAATTCATTAAAACATTGCCTTGAAAGAATGGATAAAACATCTGGGGGTTACATCCTGTTGTAATTTATAATTCCTACTTTACAAAATCATTAATAACAAAATGAAACATATTCCTTTTTACTGCAATAGAATATTGTACATTGTTGATGTTGTGCAAAAACTGAAGAAATCCTTGTGCACTTATCTCTGTGTTTCTCATTCCTTTGCCAATGTGTAAATCTGTATATTATGTTATTCTGTTTAAGGAAAAGCTTCCTCCACAAGTTTGTTCAATTACATCAGCAGCTAGACATTCCTGTTCTTTGCCAACATGAACTTTAAGAAAGGTGTTTGAAAGCCCTTTAAAATAATATTTTTCTGTTAAAGGCAACAGATCAAATTAACCAAAGGGTACCCAAACCAGAAAAATACTGCTATTTTAGACCACAAAACAAGGCAGAAAAACAAAAGGCAAATTTAGGTTTTCTTTCTACCCAAAAGAAGGAAAGAGAGCACTAGCAAGTGAGAGAAGGGGGGGGAGGGAGATGGAGAAAAAGGCAATTAAGCTAATGCAAGTTGGGTGTCACAAGGTTATAGATATTTCAAGAGCTGAGCAATTTACCGTCTGGAAAAGGAGAAGAGCTCTTGCATAAAATGTCCCCCAGTTCAGATTTATTATGCTTTTAGTTGTGTTATATGTGATACAATTAGCAGGAGGTGCCAATAAGGCGTTCTCTCAAGGACGTGGTCATCCTAAGCCATCTGTTATTAATTGCATTGTCCTTTCCACATCCAGCTAGAGGGGAAAAAAGTTCTCTGAGAAACACCTGCAAATCCTCACCACACGATGACCAGAATTTGAAAATACTTAAACAGAAAAGGGAAGGACAGGTCATACCGGTAAACCCCCACCAGGAGTCGAAAAAGAAAGAAAAATACAGCGTAAGTCTGGATGAAATGGGAGCCGGTAACTGGGATTGCTTTTCCTTTTCTTACAGGATGCCTGAAATACTGATAACTGCTCAAGGAGCAGAAAAAAAAACACACTGAGGTTGAAAGTTAATAACTGGGACATTCTTCTAGAAAGATAGCCATTCTCTTATATGCCTCTCTCATATGCGGGGGTGTAGATATTGAAATAGAGTTTATAACCTCACAAAACAACGATAAAAATTGATTGGGGTTTTTTTGTTGTTGTTTTGTTTCATTTTATATTTTGGCATCTGGGTTGATTCAGTCTTAAGAATTGAGATCTGAGGCTATTTCTATAAGTATGCAAATGCACTCTCAATTTGGATCTATATTTGTATAGATCTTCTACAAATATGAATATTTGTTAAGATACAAATAGCTTCTCAAACAATTGGAACGGATTTCAGAAAGAGTAACTTACTTTGAACCATCTGTGTTGCTCTTTCTTTTCTGTAATTTTTCACCGACTTGAGTATTTGATGCAGAGAACAAGACTGAATCCCAAAACTACTTAGACTGCTGGGAGGGAGTGGAATAGCCCTTCACTGGAACATTTTAAAACTCCTTTATGAACAGTAATTCATAATATTTTCAAAAATAGCCCTGTAGTTCTGTAAAGGGGTTGATGTGAAATATTTTGAAAGAAACATGCATGATTGAACTGCTACTTTCTTGGAAGAAAAAGAAAATACTCAGTGAAACTACATACCTTATTATACGTATCTAGCCATATGAAACTCAAGCAAATCATATTAATTAATGCTTGGCTGGGGGAAAAGAAAACATTCATATAGGAGTGTGTTCTTTAGCTAATATGAAAAAAATACACACTAGGAAACATTTTCTTTACACATGACTTGAAATGCTGAATTATAAAAGTGCTCCATGCTTGTATGGCAATCTGCAGTAAAATTAATTTCATGTATCAAAAAATCAAACTGAAAAAGATTATTTTGAAATTCAGTTACAATTGATTTACTTTATTGAAAGAGATAATTTACTCTCCTAACCCCTTCAGCACCTGCTCACTTTTGTCTACTGAGCATACTTTTTTGTTTGTATTGATTATCTTTACCTTTCTCATTGGATGGCTCTTTTGAGAATGCTTCATTTTGTCTTCTGTTTTAAAAAAAAGTCTTTTTGCTCCATTTTTCTCCTTAAAATTTTAAATTTGATTTGAGTTTTATATTACTAGATTAATCAAAAAGTTAAAAAATAGTCACACCATTTTTTGTAACAGTTATTGTAACCATGTCACAATGAGTGTAAGAAACATAAAGCTTCCATTCTCCTAACCTATATTTTAGGCATACTTAATCAAATTGGGTGGCAAAACAGTCCTAGAGTGTTCTTGTCCCATCAAAAAATTAATTGCTTCCCATTATTAAAAAGATAAACATTATTTAAAATATTGCACACACGAAACACATTGCTTGAGTCAGAGCCAAATTAATGTTGTCTATCTAATGATTTTTATTGGAATGGACCATGCACCTACTAATCAAAATATCAAAGTGCTCAATGTCCTAAATTTCATTTCTCTTGCTTCTCTTTCTTGTATCATGTTGTTATTTAGAACTACTTTGGGTTGACAGCAGAGCCACATAACTAACTTTAGGGTCCCAGAACTGAATTAGTATAGACTGAGTATGATTTCTTTCTGGGAGAAGCATCACACTGGAGCAGTGATCTGATAAATTATTTTAGTAAGAAACTGCCTTTAAGTCTTTTGTCACAAAGATACCAAATCTTAAAATATCCACTGTAAAATCAGCCTCTCATAAAAGTGTGTGCTTTAGTGAGCAACAGCTCAATTAGTTATTATACTATGCCAGACCTATGAAAATTCTTAATAAAGTACCATCTAGAAATGTGGCACGTAACTTCTACCCATATAAGGTCAGTTTCTATGAATTAATAATTCATGAGTGACAGAAATTATACAGCACATATGAATTTAAATGGCAGTCACAACACCTATCACTTAAGTGGAAATTAAGGAAACAATTGATTTAGAGCCTATCTCCCCGGTTCAAATTCTATTTAGTAAACAGGAACCTGTTTTACCTCCCTTAGTCTACTTCTTACAAAGATTTAATCCTAGTAAATTTTAAAGTTTCCAGCATACCTTTTCAGAAGCACAACAGTTTATATAATAATGTGTCTGGAAAATGCAGGTATGGTGGTAATAAATTGGAAAGATATAATTTTAATACTTCTTATATAAAAGCTTTGAGATTTGGTTCTTTTGGTCATTAAATACAAGCCCTTAAACTGATGTTATTGTCATTCTAGATTCATGTTTCTCTGATTAAGCTATGACAGGAATAAAGTCTGTCTCATAAAGATTTTGGACAAAAGGAGAATTAAGGTATCTACAACCCTCTCTATGGGACCTGGAACATAACTGGAGCAAAATTATTTCGTGGAAAAACTGGGGGAAAATGAGGGTGGGAATGACACTGTTCAAAAAGAAATGAACACATTATCTGACTTATATAACAGTAACCTCTCTGTACATTACCTTTACATTAAAAATTTAAATCAATTATTAGTATCTTTAGTTTTGTTAATATTAAAATTGATTTATTAGCAATTTCACAGTGTACCAGTCACATTTTCCTGGAGTCTATTTTGATCTGACCATGGTTGTAAACAGGAAAAAAAACTGTAAATAATAATGAATGAATACTTACCTTTCAAGAAAAGCCCATTGGAAAAAATTGAGCATTTACTTAGACATAAGTCTCTGCAAGAAAGTGACCATTACTGTTTATTTGGTTATTTGAAATAAGATAGGGAAGGGGGGGAAAGAAGATAAGGGGTGGGGGGTGGGAGGGAAATGGGGACCAAGACATGAGAAAAGGTATCAATGTTTGTGAAGTAATGCACCTTCTATCTGGTGAATATAATGTAACCCTTCTCTTAATTACAATGAAAAATATAAGAAAAAAAAGTGACCATTACTGTAGTTAATGTTTTATGTCATTATACAAATAAAGTATTAATCTCTGTGAAGATGAAGTATTGCTCTTGTTTTTGTTTTAAATTTTATTGTAATGTTGATGTACAAAGAAGTTACAGTTTCATGATTCAGGTGATGAGTACATTCCTTTTGAAAAGTTTCATGCCCTAGCCCCCTTTAGTCTTTTCCAGTTTTCCCCCTCCCAACTCCCTACCTCTAAAGTTTGTTTCCAACATTGTGGAACATAAGTTTAAGCAAAATCAACCAAAAAGGTTACAAGACTGGGTTAAATATTGAAAATCCTAGTCCAAATGTAATATCTAGATGGATTCTAACAGTATATTATCTTTCTTTGCCTCAACTTATCATTAATATGGAATGCTCACAGCTACTATCAACTTTCTCCTGAGTTTTTTTCTTTCCAACAAAAACATCAGTAAAAGGTTTTGATGGCAACTTAAGTATTTATATTTAACAAAAAGCCTCTTAGGGGATTGGAAGGAGGGAATGAGAACAAAAACATGAGAAGAGGTATCAATGTGTCAGAAGCAATGAACCTACTACCTGGCGAATGTAACTGTAACCCCTCTATGCATTACTCAAACAATAAAAAAACCTGTCATGTATGTTTGGGGGCAAAATAGTCTTCCAGCAAGACCTGTTAAAGTTCTATTTTCTATTCCTTGGACACAATATCTTTAGCCCATTAATGTAATGTTTTTTAATAACTGCATTATAATTTGTTTCAATATGGTAGCACTTTCGAACTTTTGAAAAATTGTCCTTGCATTTCAATGTTTTGATCGTTGTATCCTTGAGTTTTAAAAACTGAGATTAAAATTCAGCATTTATTCAGTGCAATAAAGGATTCAATATTCTTCCTTTTATGGTGCTTTGTCTTCTGAGTTTTCAGAGCTATCATCGCACTGCTATATATATACTGCAATATATAGGTTACAAAGCTTTCCTTACTTTCCATTGTGTAGGTTGCATATCAACTCAGCTTTTGCTTCCCCTATTAAATAATTTCAAAGTAAAATTCCCAGAGAAATATATAAAAATTAATATGCAGTCTTGAAAAATATATGACGAGCCTGACGGGCTTTTTTTTGTTTCATTGCTAGAATACTTTGTGACTCACTAAAATTTCAATTTTAAGACAAGTTTGTTTATTTTTGCTTTTCTCTCCTCAAACCAAAAAAAAAATGACATGGCTTTAGATTCAAGATGAAAGTTTGACATCTGGAAAAATGCAGACATAAAAATTTCCCCCCTTATATTTTGCAGTAATCCAAGTACAACTAAAAAATTAGGAAAAATAATGCCCTTTCCAAATGAAAAGATTATTTAAGGATGAGGTAAGGACTAACACAGAGAAGAAAAAGATCAATCCATCAATTAACATAGAAAGGAACAAGTGAAATTATGTTCCACACTGAATGTGCCACGAGGGAACAGAGGGGATGACCTTTCTGTTAACACAGAAGAGAGCAAGAAACCTGACACCAGAAATACACTGAGATGAACAGACATAAAATAGATCATGTCCCCTATTCCTATCCTAACCTTAACCAGACACTAAACCCTAATCATAATTCCTTACACACTAACCCCTCATTCTAATCTCGGCAGAAATGCTAACCTCATGAATTGGAACACTGATTTTCCAAACAGATGTCAGACGTTAGCCACTGGTCTCAGCTGCCATCAATATTAATCAGCTAATCTTAACATTAGCAAAACATATGCGGCTTAAGGGTGAACTTGTGCCATCATAATGGAGATGGAAATTATTAGCAAATTTAAATAATTAGGATGATGTCAGCATATCTATTTTAACTACAATCATGACTTTTTAAATCTTTTTTCATAGTTTAATAAGGATATAATTGTCTTTTTTCCAATGCATCTACATAATATTTACTTTATTTATGAGATAAAATAAGTAATTTTTATATATTTTATTATGCTTTCTTTTTTCATATATTTTTATTGTGATTAATAGAAGGGTTACATTGTATTCACCAGATAGAAGGTGCATTACTTCACAAACACTGATACCCTTTCTCATGTCTTGGTCCCCATTTCCCTCCCCCTAATTCTGCCCCTCATCTTGTTTCCCCCCCTTCCCTATACTATTTCAAATAAATCACTTCAATTTATATTCCTCAATGATCTAAACGCATGGAACACTTCTTTAATTGAATTGGTAACAGTACAGTTTTCTAATCTGTTAAGAGGATCCCAAGTACTAATTTATGGATAGTTATTATTAACAGTATCTGTAGCCAGACCATATATATGTATATATAGGTATATACCTATATATCTATATATATCTGTATATACCTATATATACATATATATGATGCATAAATATATATATGTATAACATTTGCAGGCTGTGTATTGGTTAGAATTTTCTATATATTTTTAGTATATAAAATGGAGTGCTAATTTCATATAATATTGTTCTCTTTGTGTTTAGTAAAGTGATCTTATTCAAGAAAATGAAAACATTCAGTTGTATCACAGTGAAAAATGTTATTCTTGTGAATTTTCACAATATGACTTGGGTTCTGCTTTTCTACTGGTCTAACATGTCTGAGTATGCGCCAGAGGGGCCTGCTGTACACTTTAACTCTATGTTTTGCCTTTTCTTCCCAGACTACTATATGTATTTCCATGAACAATTAATGATTCATAACCAGTTCCATGGTTCCTGTTATAAGCCAATGATTAGCATAGTAAATTATTTATTCTCAGGAGGAGCCTGTTGCATCTCTCAGATACATGCTTTAGAAGCTAGACTGAAGAAATAACCTTTTCTATGTGGAAGTAAATAATGCAAGGAAATCTCAAACGATTAGAGTTATTTACTAATCAAATAGATGATATACAAATGCCTGCTAGATTCTGTGTAATGCATTCAATTCTAAGGTATGCCATATATCAGGATATTCAAATCTCCTGCCAATACAAAATGTGATCTTCAGACAGCACTGAACACAAACATAGTTCCGATATCTATTATACAGAATGTCACTTCCTGGTACTTAAAGTTCTGTTGGGATTAGCATAAAGAATAGGTAGCTTTAACAGGAACGTGAAAGAAAAGTTTGTGGCATGGAAAATAACAGCGACCAAAAAGTGGGGGGAGGTAGTAGCTCAGAATACATAAAAATGAATAGATATGCTGGGCGCAGTGGCTCATGCCTACAATCCTAGCTACAAAGGAGGCTGAGGCCCCAGGATCGCAGCTCAAAGCCAGCCTGGGCACTAAAGTCCATGAGACTCACATCCAATTAAACATTAGAAAACCGGAAGTGGTGCTGTGGCTCAAGAGGTAGAGAGGTAGCTTTGGGCTGAAGAGCGAAGGGACAGCGCCCAGCCCAGAGTTCAAGCCCCATGACAAACAAAACAAAAAATCAATAGATTTCAAGATGAGGGTCATGTATATATAATAACACTATTGACAGATATGCTATCAGCCTTAGTACTGATGAAAAGATGAATGAACAAGAAAATTGACCAATAGAGATATAGAAAGGAATATTATTTAGTCCTAAATAACCAGGGAAACTGCCATTTTCAGGAAATAAAAAGAACTCAAGATTATCATGTTAAATGAAATAAGCCAAATTTAGAAGTTCCAATATTGCATCTTTCCCTCATATGAAGAATATTGAATTTATATGTATATATGCATGCATATATCTACACATAAATACCAGGTATACCATATATGATATACATGTGTGCCTATAAACATACATTTTGCATGTTATAAAATGAATGTAATGTTGGGATTGCTTGGGGAGACAGAGGGAGAAGCAAAGATGATGATTTAGTGGTTAAATAAATGAAACTAAAACAGCAAACGCCACTAGAAATTGTTAATGTTAAAGAGGGGGATGGATGGTAGAGATAAGCAAAAGTAATTTGGTGGGATAATTTAATAAAGGTACAATATAAATTTTTGTGGAACTACAGCCACATACCCTTTTCATATAATTGACATATACTAATGAAAGCATGTTAAAATGGTGGCAAGTTAATGTGTGCTCATGAAGTGCATTCAAGGCTTTGAGATTCTCATGTCAGAACAAGATTTATAATTAAAATGAAGGTCAAATAATAGTTGGGCAGAATGAGGAAGCATCAGGATATTCTAGCATAGAGAATTTTGGGACCTCCTATGGTTTTCACTTATGCTAAAATGTAGTCCCAATTACCAAAGTGATAACTGAGAACTGTTTTGTCCACAAAGATGGCTAGAGGCATTAGGAATAGCCACTGGGGTTAGCAATACTAATTCCGGTTCCATGTACACAGCCAAAGCGAATGGGTTATTTACATGCTCTGCTATCTACATCCATACACCTAGCTACTGAAATTTTAGAGATTAAAGGAATACTGTCTGACTTTGGTACAGCTCTTTCAAGAAATAAAATCTTCATTGTGTTTTCTTTAAGCAAAAAAAAAGTGTTTCAAAATGAATTGTACTGATGGAAGATGAAGAGAACTTCAACATTTCCAAAGAAATAAGAAGTCATGGCTTACTTAACACTAAATCAACTTACGAAACTCATTTCAATAAGTGTCTTACCCATTTCACACACATATATGCACACATATATATGTATGTTCATAAATTGTATATGTAAATATAGTATGCATATACATAGGTATGTTGTATATACTTGAATAAGTAATATAAATATATATTATATTTTATGTACATATCACATTTTTTCTGCAAAGTATGTATATGTATGCATTATCATATATTACTATACACAGCTATCTCTATATAAGGTAATATATACATAAAATATAATAATATAATATATAATGTAATTATGCCATACATATTATATTTTCCAAATAATTATTTATCCTCAACTAATATCCATCTCTGAAAGGAAATTCTTAAACATGATCTACTTGAAGAATAGTTGTCTGTTCATGTAGCAATTTTAATATGCCACACATTAACATATGTCTATAATATCAGATTTTATTATGCAATTTTGTCTAAAAGCTTAAATCAGAAGTTCTAGAAAAGTAGAAGATTCTGCTGATGGGGGCTTGTGGCTCATGCCTTTAATCCTAGCTATTTAAGAGACTAAGATCAGGTGATAGCATCTTGAAGCTAGCCCTAGCAGGAATGTCTGTGAAACTCTTATCTATAAAGCCAGAAGTAGCATTATGGCTAAAATGGTAGAGCACTAACCCTCAGCAAAGGAGTCTTTGGAGCTTCTCTCCAAAGAATTAGAATTCCAGGTGTTTTCAAAGCCAATATGTGAAGTAAACTTGAAATTTACCCTGATACAATTATTTCTCTTTGAATTTCTATGTTTTTTCATGATAAAGGGGGAATCACTTCTTCAGTTTTCATTTTTTGTTTTGCCAGTCCTGGGGCTTGATCTCAGGGCCTGAACCCTCTCCTTTGCTCTACCACTTGAGCAACATTACCACTTTCGACTTTTACCATGTATGTGGTATGGAGGAATCCACCTGGGTCTTCCTGCAAGCTTGGCAAGCACTCTACAACAAGGCCAAATTCCGGGCCCCTGGAATCACTTCTTGATACTTATCAGAATTAAGAATGTGATTGCAATAATTCAAGGTAAAATCTAATCTATACATACTAGAACAGACAGAAAGAAAAACGTCACTTTAAAGATTTAAGTGTCAACAGCCTTCCAGATCTGTTAAGTCAGCTAATGGTAAGGAAATGGGCCCCAGTTGTTAAATTGTAATTGTCCATGTCATTCTACCAGATCAACAGAATGCCATTGCACACTTTCAAATGCATTACTCCGCGTAATCTCTTGGATTGGAAGACACTGCTTAATAGAATTATAATATATCATGGGTGCTTTTGGAAGATTTCATTGAACTATGCATTTATCTAGTGCATTTATTGAGGTCAGTTGGGTGTGTAACGCTGTAGCAATCCATGAGCATGGGACTGAGCGTAAGGAAGCTGCACATCCTCTCTTTATGGGGGTCACAATCTAGTTATTGTAATTTGAAAATTATACGTCTAGTCAACATGTGTGCTTGCTTAGTAATATTACTCCATCTCACTCCATAGGTTCCGTCAAAATGAATGGTAAATTATTGTAAACAGAAGGATACAAAATTAAAGACTGGAAAACAGCAGGCATCTTACTTCCATTTATTGGAAGGCAGGAAAAGTTTACTGTAGATGTTTTAATTGGCTTAACAAAGTAGGAGAAATAAAAAATGAAATGGTCATGAGGACAAAATAATCCAAGGGACTCTTTGGACTGGTGAATCTACAAATTGATGGTCATTAGTCCCAATGAAATATGAAACAGAGAGATTAAACAACTATATGCAAAATGTTATTTAGCCTTTTTCCAATGTGCTCTGAGAATCCCCTCAAGTAAGTGTAAATTCCCATCAATAAGACTTGAAACAATCTCTCCATCCAACCAACACACACCCAGAATATGGACTGGAAGAATCCTTAACTGAATATATTTTGACCCAGGGAGAGAGAGGAACGGAGGGAAAAAGAAAAAAAGAAAAATGAGAGGAAGGGAGGGAAAGGGAGGGGAGGGGAAGGAGAGGGAGAGAGCAGTAGAGATAGAGAGACTCATTCTGAAATTTGAATGCCCCAATCAAAAGCAAACCCAAAAACTTGGAATGCTGAAGATTTTCACTGTCATGAAAGCCAAACTTAACAAAATAAAGCTTCTGAGCAGAAAAAAAGCCTTATATGATTGAAGTTACATAAAATAAATTAAAAATAAAACTTGTATACAAAATAACAGACACAAGCTATATAAAGACACAAGCTACAAACAGAGCCAGCTATAATGGTCTCAGCCTATAATCCTAGTTATTTGGGAGGCAACTAGAGATGGGGAGTCATAGTTTAAGGTACTAAAAATGTAATAAGACTCCATCTGAATCCATGGCTAGTACAATGATTTGTGCCTGTCATCCCATGCCTTGAGGAAAACCAGAGTCTTATCTCAGTGGTATAAGTCTGTCATCACATTGGCAAAGGGAAGCACAAATAGGAGAATCGTGGTTCAGGCTTCCTGGGCAAAAAGTGACATTCTGTCATTGAAAGAATCATTACACAGGAGTTTTGCCTAGTGGGTAGAGTGCTTGCCTACCATACACAAAGACCCAGGTTTGATTCCTCGGTAACACATACATAGAAAAAAGCCAGAAGTGGTGCTGTGGCTCAAGTCGTAGGGCTTTAGCCTTGAGAAAACCCAAGGACAGTGCTCAGGCCCTGAGTTCAAGACCAGGACTGGCCAAAAAAAAAAACAAAAAACAAAAACAAAAACAAAGAATCATAACAGAAAGGGGCTCCTGGAGCAATTCAAGCAGCCAAATGCCTCCTTATGAAAGCAAGGTCTTGATTCAAACCTCATTCCCACCAAATAGCTGAAAGCAATAGCGTTATCAAAGAAGATATGTAATGACTTAATCATAAGAGGAATAAATGTTACAAAAACACATCCAAAGAGGTATGAGAAATTAAAAATGAAAAAGTATAAATTTGTTATACATTCACTGACAAGTTTAAGCTACAAAATCACAGAATTATTACAAAAAATAAACATAAAATGAGATAAACCCAAGAGATCCAAATCTGTATCAATTTTAAAAACAAAACAGAATAGGATGACAAGAAAGAACAAATAAATAAATAACACTACAAGAAAATTCCTATAAATCAAGAAGTTGTTTCTCTAGAACAAAAGAAATCTAACATGAAATCAGTAAAACTTGAGATAAGTGCTGCTTGCCTTTGAAAATCTGACTTTATTATATAAACATGATTTGCTTAAATTAGACTGAACACATAGACTAAAACATATACCTTGTACTTGCTAAAGGCTTATAAAGTAAGAAAATGAATTTCTTCAAAATAAACATGCTGGAATAAAATGTAACCTTTATGCCGATGCATTCATAGGCTATGTATAGGAAAGTTTAAGCAAAATAGAATTTGCCTTGTATTATAAATTTTGTTGATTTTAATATGTAAGAAATATGTCCATCATCATAGAATTTGGTTATATGTTTTTAGCATTTAAAGACATGAAAAAGTAGATTTTTACTGCGAATCCCTAGATGTGGTTGAAAAATTAATCCAAAAGCATTTGTGAGTTGATCACCAGTAGCTCATTTCTTGTAATCCTAAGAATAGAGAAGGCTAACACCCAAGAATCATGGTTTGAGATAGCCCAGGCAGAATGTCCATGAGAACCTCATCTCCAATGCAACACACACACACACACACACACACACGCACACAAGCCAAAGGAAAGTTGTAGTTTAAGTGATAAACAGTCAAGCAAAAGAGCTAAAACATGGCACCAAAACCATGAGTTAAAGCCCCCATAATTGAACACACAATACATAGATGTTAGGGATATTGATACACTTATATAGAGAGAATGTACACATAAATAGATTAGGTAGATAGACTAAGGATAGACAAACAGACATATAGATGATAGAATAATACAATCAGTGTACTGCAGGATATATTATAATTCTTTGCATCTGATGGAAAGGAGATAAAGTTGTTTGATTAAACAGAAATAATTCAATAAAAATAGAATAATTTAAAAATTATTTAGATAGAAATAATTAAATAAAAATTAACTTTTTTATTAAGTTACAAAGAAACCTTCTAGTATGTTGATGAATATGTTCTTGACTAGAATTATTTTTCTTGATAATGAGCAGTGTTCTATGAAAATGAGGATTTAATATGTAGCCAATTAGTAAAAAATTAAACCAATTACCAAACACAATTTTCCATGTGAAACATTAATTAAATTCTGAAATAATTCTTAATAAATTTAATATAGAAAAGTGAATTAAATGTAAAGAGCAATATAACCTATTAATCAAAATAGTGTTTATCATTACATGTAGATATAGTCATGCCCCTAAATTGTTGTACATGGTAAATCTTTCTATAAAGGCTAATTTATTATTTAGACTTATATTCATATTCTCTGTACAACAAAAATACATGTATTAAGTTAATATTTTAGTTGAAAAATAACTGTTATGGAGTATTACAATACAAATAATATTATTGAAGACTGGAATAGGAACAATAAATCAAAAAATTTTATTCAATTATATACTGAGCAACCATTGTGTGTATATATATTATATACATAAATATAATGTACATAAAACATATATAAGATATAGGATAGCAAGATGATCCTTAATGTGTATTCCTATGAAATAAAACTTTGTTGTAGAAGTTTAAACAAATTTTATTCAGAGTAATGAAAAATATAATCCACTGGATGGGATCAGGGTAAGAGCCAATGATTGTTAATGTGGATACTACCATACATATAGAAGTATATAAATTCACACCAATGCACTCAGAAATTGGACATCCATAAAAATAATTACAACACTTACCCAAATCTTACCCAATCTCAATCCCAGTTCATTAAAACTAGAAACATCAGTGTGGCTCTAAATGTGTAATTTAACTAATACCTGACAATTTGGTCATTTTTAGTCTTTTCTTGCATTTCTCTCATTCAAATGAGAGAGATTATGATTGGTTGTTCACAGTAATCCTACAGAATCTTTATACTGCACTATTAAGGTGAAATGAGAATGGATAAAGCAGCTACTATGGGATATCTGTAGCAATTACTACAAACTACCTTCTGTCAAAAAATTAATATATATGCATATATATGGATATGTACATAGATTTATGGACACATGGATGTCCATATATATATATATACATATATATGTATACTTTGAGAATGTGTACTTTGAGAATCTTACTGATTCCATCGTATCAGGGTAGAGAAAGATGATAATATTCTCACGCTGATGACTTTTGATAAAAAGCAAAATGCAACTCTGAAGTATGGGAATAAAAGCATAGGAGAAAGTAATTCTTACAGCCTGTCTACACCACCTGAGGAGTCAACCATAGCAAAATGGGAAAGAGATCTAATATTTTTTGAAGTAAAGTCTCTGGTTTGAGAAATAATGTGTCATTCATTTCAGAGCACAGTAATCTACAACTAATCTAAATTCTAAGCTTTCCAGGCACCTTAATGCTGTGCCACTGTTAAATCAGCTTTACTTTAAATTCTAGTAGTGAATTGGTTTTAGCCTCCCTGCTTACAGTCAAAAACCTCCCATCCTGTTTTAGTTGGATCTGGCATGATTCAGTCCTGGGCTTGAGCTCAGGGCCTGAGCACTGTCCTTGGACTTTCTCAAGACTAGAGCTCTACCACTTGAGCTTCAGCACCACTTCCGGCTTTTTTCTATGTATGTGGTATGGAGGAATCGAACCCGAGTCTTCATGCATGCTAGGCAAGCACTTTAACCACTAGGCCAAACTCCCGGCCCCCATTTCTGTATACTTTATCCACTTGGAGTTTACTTTTGAGAATAAACCACAGCTTCTCATGCCTTATGGCAGTGTGTCATTATAAAATATTTCATACCTGATGACCTTTGAGCATTTCTTATTCAAAGATTCATGGAAGCTTAGCATGAGATGCGTCTAATGATCCCTGTGTAAACACACCAGAAGCTCCCTCCTACAAAGGCACAGGCAGGGAGAAGATATATTTTCGACACTTTGTCTTCAATCTAAACATCACAGGCAGTGCCTGACAGGTCTCATTTGCTAAATAAAGTACAATGTGTCAATTTGAAATAAATGTAAATTATTACCTTTCTTCCTTGTTAATTAATGTCTGATGAATGCAATGCAAGCAGTTGTTGATAGTACAGTAAGAGGATGGCTCTTATTGCAAAAACAAAACAAAACTCCTCAGAAATCATGTCTCATTTTTTTCATTGAACTTTATATTAGAAAGGTTATTTTTGCTAATTTCTTCTACTGGAATATGGACAGGTATTCACATCTCTGCCTCTTAATAAATGAATCTCCAGGAATTTACACCAAAAGACATTCATGATTTAAAGATAAAATTATACCATAAATATCTACACTTAAGATAACTCTTGAAGGGATAACTATTCAGAATTACAAAGAAATAGAGGAGGGTCTAATTAAAAAAATTATGCATCTAATTTATGGATAAAATAAATGCAAGGAATAAGTAAGATGAAAACTTCCTAATTTTTACTTGAACCCTTTTTTCTAGAAGTATAAGAAATGAGGTCGAGTTGAGTACTAAAGATTGCTGAACAAAAATTTATGGATGCTAATTTTAGAAAAAAAAATCGCCACATGAGAAAATTTAGTTCATGGTATCTTCAAACTGCATTTGGTGTGTGGTATAATTACAAAATAATCCATGTTGCAGATGGAAAGTGTTCTTGGAATCATGGGTATCTTAGAACTAAAGAAGAATGTGGCAGAAATTAGAGTTCATTTACCTGAAGTTAAGAGAAGATAATTGCCTGGGGCCAGTGGCTTATATTGATAACTTCTCAGCAAGCTGAAATCTGAAGGTCATGAGTCCAAGCCCAGGCAAGAAAATGCTTAATTTTAGTATGTCCTTGTTTCTGGACCAATGGGTAAATGGCCAGTAGTGGAAATGCTAGATCATAGGTGAGTTCTATGTTTAGTCTTTTGAGGAAATGCCATACTGCCTTCCATAGTGGTTGAACTAGTTTACATTCCCAGCAACAGTGCAGTAGTAACCCCTCTTGGTCACATCCCTGCCAGCATCTGTTGTTAGTAGATTTCTTCAACATGGCCAATCTAACTGCAGTGAGGTGGAATCTCAGAGTTGTTTTCATTTGTATTTCTTTTATGGCCAAAGATGTGGAGCATTTCTTCATGTGTCTACAGGTCATTCTTATTTCTTCTTCAGAGAAGTCTCTCTTTAAGACCTTGCCCCATCTTTTAGTGGGATGGCTGTTTCTTTGGAGATTTGTTTGGGGGAGATTCAATTTTTTAGCTATAGATATATTTTGGATATGAGGCCTTTGTGTGTTGTATGGTTAGTAAAGATCTCCCACTCTGTGGGTTTTCTATTTAACTTACTAGCTATGTTCATTGCAGCACTTTTTACCATAGCAAAGATATGGAACCAATCCTGATGTCCCTCAGTAGATGAGTGGATCAAGAAGATGTGGTATTTATACACAATGGAAATCTATGCCGCCATCAGAAAAAATGACATCACATCATTTGTAAGGAAATGGAAAGAGTTGGAAAAAAATCATATTAAGTGAAGTAAGGCAGACCCAAAGGAACATAGGCTCAATGGATTACCTCATCTGTAATAATTTGTACTCATCTAGAACTCTCCTAAAAGAGAATTACAGTAACTCAAACCCTAGAAACATAAGGCCATATAGGATGAGGACAAATTAATGGACCTCCAGGACATGGAAACAAGAGCTTAAATATGAGTTATTCTTTATATATGATGTTTTTCTCTCTTTTCTTGTGTTTCCCCTTGGTTAATCTCATATTGTTACAGTAGCCCACTTTGTTACCTGGTATATTATATAGGTGTTTACTTGTTCATTTGAAATAGGAGGGAAAAAAATGAGGGGAGGGTTAGAGGAAGGAAAATGGAGACAAAAACATGAGAAGGGATATCAATGTATGAGAAGTAATGCACCTTCTATCTGGCAAATATAACTGTAACCTTTCTATACATTAAAATTTTAAAAATATGAAATGCTTAATTTTCTCCAATTATGCACCTAAAAAGGTGGAAATGGAGCAGTGACTCTCGCAGTTAGAATACTAGTTTTGAGCAGCAAAGTTCATAGATTGAACATAGCCCTTGAGTTCAAACCCTAGGAATATCATAACAAGTTTCCTATATTATTTTTTTAACTTTAGTGTTTTTTCCCTTCAATTTTTCACATTTATTGATTTTTAAGCGTAACACTGTTAGAAATCTTGGAAATGTTTAACTTTTCACCAAAAAAGTTTATAGTTTCCTATTTGTGACCATTAAGCATAGTCTTAAAAATAATTGCTAATTTGTTAATATTTTTTCTTAGTTACTAATTTGAAGTTTCACACCAAAATACTATCTGTATGTTTTTTTCTCAGTTTTTAAAGATAAACAGTAAAACATAAAGGTATGTGCAAGAACATCTTATTTTGAAGACAAAGCTGAATCTTGATAAAAAAAAAATATTTAGAGGACCGGGATTTTGGCCTAGGGCTACAGTACTTGCCTAGCATGCATGAAGACTGGGGTTCAATCCTCATTACCACATACATAGAAAAAGCTGGAAGTGGTGCTGTGGCACTAGGCCTTGAGAAAGCCAAAGGATAGTGCTCAGGTCCTGAGTTCAAGTCCCAGAACTGGCAAAAAAAATATGTAGAAAATTTCTGACCATGCTTATTTGAATAAAAGAACAAATATTATAGAAGTAAACTGAAATAAAGGTAGGAAATCCTAGATTATGAGTACAGAATGGGTAGATCACATAACCTTGGGAAGTAGGCATATATATTGTTTGATATATGGGCCTTCATTACATTTCTCAGACTGCTCAGATATTTCCACAAAATGAAATGAAAAGCTCTCCTTCCAAGCTGGGTTTAGAACTTTACTGTTACTTGATTTATCTCTTACCCAAGATCCAAGAGTATGCTATAGATAGATAGGTCGATATGAAATTTGCTTATAAGAGGAGACAGCACAATTTTTTACAGCTCTGGGTTCAGTGATGAATTTGACTAAGCTAGAAGTATTTATACATGAAAATGCCATACACTGGGGCATGCTACTGCCCAAGATGATTAACATTATAACAGAGAAACTAGAATCTGGAACTCACAAAGACTCAACAGAAAAAAATTCTTTCCACAGTAGTGAAAGAAGAAAAAAAGTATTCAATGAGAACTGAAACTAAAAATCAAACAATAGTAGGAGGAGGATAGTATCACATAGAAACTGATCAGCAGGGCTGGAAGTGTGGCCTACTAGTAAAGTTCTTGCCTTGCATGCAGGGTTCAATTCTCCAGTACCATACACACAGAGAAAGCTTAAGGTGGTAGAGATCTAGCCTTGCGAAAGCCCAAGGACAGTGCCCAGGTCCTGAGTTCAAGCTCCAGGACTGGCAAAAAACCAAAAACAAAATGTGGTCAGCATGGAATTCCAGGTAAATGACCTTGGTAATCTGCTGTGTCATTCAACTCATTAACACTCCTCTGAAAACCCAATAAAAGATGAATTTCACAAGACTTAAAATAATGCTTATAGAGTAAGAACAATAAAATTGGTGAATTTTAAAACCAATCAAAAAACAGGTTGCATCTATGATAAACATATGGAATGATAATATATGCAATTGATTATATATACATATGTGTGAGGGATATACATACATAAGAGACATACTTTTGCATTGGGTAATGAGCCAATTAGAACTGTTTTTGTTGGCCTTACTAAAATAGCACCAGAGCTGCATCAAGCAAACTAAAAGGCACACACATGAATTATAGGGTCACGTAAGTAAAAGAAAAAAAATGTACTGGCTGGGAATATGGATAAATCTGCATCATGGTAGCTTAGCTACTACAAGAGAACTATTGATCATCAGAAGGGATTAAAATTTGATATGACTAACTTTGAGATATAGGTAAGATAACTCCTGGTAGAGTTTTCTAAAGACAGGTGGTGCTCTGAACAGAATATCTGTATTGCTCTCTCTCTCTCTATCTATCTATCTATCTATCTATCTATCTATCTATCTATCATCTTTCTATCCATCTCTCTCTCTCTATCAATACAGATTTGTAGGAAACATATTTTGCTGCTTAATAAAAGATTATTCTTTTTCCTTATTGTAAATATATTTATTCTGATATCCTTAAAGAGAACTTTTCAACAGTCATAATCACACAAGCCTAGATTTTTTTCATTGATTAAAAGAGAACAGATTTAAGGCATAAGCTGATATTAGGCATAGAATAATTCACTGAAAGGAACACCAAAAATAAATGATCAAATACACAGATCCTAGGAATGGTCTAATTCTACTGAACTCAGGAGAAAAGATCTGTGGTTTTGTTGCTGCCTTTTTTTTCTGTCCAAAGTTTAGATGTAATATCAATGAATCGAGGTTGTCAACATTCGTTTCCAGCTTTACTTCCTGAAAACAAAGGTAAAATTTCAATTTTCCGTCAATGTAGACTAAGCCACAATTCAGTCATTCTTGTCCCTACCTTTCAACATCATCATCTTCATAGTATGTAAACATATGTAAACAAACAAGCAAAGGATTAACTTGCTGATCCTAAGGTGTAGTGTTATTGTGTATTTGATTTTACTAAAGATATTATCAATTTCTAGCTGAACAAAACCATGACAAGCCTAGCCTAAGACTGCTTAAATGTGAATAAATAAATGTTTATGGTGTATGGGAAATACAAGCATTATTCTGGAAATATGGGAGTTTCATTATTGTCAGCGGACTTGTGCTTTTTATGTAAACCCAAGATAAGGAATGAAGTTAATCTATATCGTTTTCCTTCTTCACAAAAGTTAAGAGGCCTAAATAAATAGGCATTACTAATCATGTCCAACAAATAAGAGCACATCCAGTCTGCACTGTAACCACATGTGAAAATGAGAAATCATGTTAAAATGGTGGCATCTCTGAAAATATTTTAAGGGAATATAATAGAGACCTAGGACCTTTAAAACAGACTGGACTACATGCAATTACTCTTCTTTCTGGCACTGGGGAAACCTAGTATAACAGTCAGTAAAAGAACTTCTTTACTTCACTTAATATAATTTTTCCAAGTGTTTCAAATTTCCTTACAAATGGGGTTATGTCATCCTTTCTCCTGGCAGCATGGGAGAATTCCATCGGGTATAAATACCACATCTTCTTGACCCAATTATCTACTGAGGGGTAGCTGGGTTGATTCCATATCTTACCTATGGTAAATAATGCCACAATGAACATTGTTGTGCTGGTAGGTCTAGTATGGCCTTGTTTATGGACATTTGGGTAAATGCCAAAGAATGGGATTGCTGTGTCATAGGGAAACTATGTTTAATCTTTTGAGGAACTGTCACATTGCTTTTCAGAGTTGTTGAACAAGTATACACTCCTATCAACATTGTAGCAGCATTCCTCTGCTGCTGTAGCATTTATCCTCTGTTGTTGCTGTATCTGTCTTTGGTACCATGTTTGTTGTATATACATTTATTTGTTTATTTGAATCAGGAAAGGAAAGGAGAAACACAAGATGATGAGACAATGATCAAAGGGTGAACCAGTGTGACAGCAATATCTACAAGATAATATATTGGAAATGAACTTAAAATTTGGGGGGAAGTGGAAGGAGGAAAGTGGGAGAAAAACACAGGTAGAGGCAACAATGTTCAAGAAGTAATGTACTTAGGATTCTGGGAAGATGGTGGAGGTCCAGGGTAAGCCTTAACTGAGCTCTTGCCAAAATACCAGTTTTAGCATTCTAGCGTTCTTGCACATTATCTTGCCAAACAGGTTATCATTAAAATGGGTGAAGATGAATTATTCATACTCTATTTCTTGAGATATATATTTCTTCAACTATTCTATTACTAAATGCCAAGGACTAAATGGTAAGGACAAATGAGAAATAACTCAGGTAAATGCACCCACATCCATTATCCAGACCCCTATATGAAAGACAATCACTTAGCCCTTCCTTTTTACTCTAAATACATGTTGGCACACTGGCATAATCAAGCAGTTCAAACACTGAATATAGATTTGCACAGTCCTCACACCTGATCCTGTCCCAGTCTCCATATACAACCGTTTAGTGTTCTTTAACATATTAAAGTAAATGATCTAACTCAGTGAGATACATAGGACTCTACCATACACCAGCCATAAATGAGCTTAGCTTCCAAAGACCAGTTTCCTAATCCATTTATTATATGACCTCTAACTCATCCTTCTTAAATGTTCTTCTCATTCAGTATTGCCCATTTTTGTGACTGTTCATTGGTAACCATAGCAAACATTGGAAAGCAAATTTATTCCTCTTTCTCATGTGATTAACAATCATACATAGTTGCAGAAAGTTCCTTTTTAGTTTTTTTTTTAACAAAATTCTTCAGTTTAATCTACTTATTTTTTCCTGCTCATTTAGGACACAAAACAACCTAATTTCACCCACTAAAGCAGTACAAAATCCACAATTCATTCACTCACCCTCACGGCTGTCAATTCCCACTTCAGAGTCAAATATCATCATAGTCTTTCACCTTGAATATTGCTCAATAGCTTATTTCTTTCCTTACACACATTGGATCCATATATGTTTCCTAAGTTGTAACTTTGCAGATCTTCTTCAAGAAAATCTGTTCCTACAATAACTACTTAAGTGATTTTAATGCAATCACCATGTTCTGATAACAGAGATTACAAATGTTAATGAATTTTATGTTGATTGACTTTTATCTCTCTATGTCATTATTTTGGATTGCTTTGACACAATCAACTTTTTACAAGTCCTTGAATTAAACATACATGCCTTTGTTTCAGAGCCTTTGTGCATACCCCTTCCTCTATTCTGTCAACGTTTCTTTACATTCCTTAATTCTAGTTACTATTCAGATCTCAATGGAAATTCATTTCTATTATGAGAAAAATCACTTTTTGCTTCTAGTCAGTAAGTTATGGTGCTGTTCTAAAACCTGGTTCTTGTGTTTCAGGACTTATTTTCATTTGAATTATTTATTTCCTGTGTAATTAGGTTGCAAGATTGAAAGAAAAGGCTTTCACTCACTAATATTTTCTCAGCATCTATTTCAATGCCTACCATGTCAGACACACTAGAGGAATGCCAGCCCAATGAGTGAAGCAATTACAGTAGTAAGTTGTTTTCTATAAAACCATTTAACATGTAATTAAACTCATTGTATTTTGAGAAAATAATCTATCTGTACCATAAAGCTAGGAAATAAAACATCAGAATATTTCCAAAAATTCTTTTAAGAAACATATGTATTATTATGTTGTAAATTATATTAAGGATAGACTGTATTTTTTTTTCATTGAGTGCATATGAGTGATTGTTGTCCTTAATGTACTATGTTATCTCTCATCTCTTTTGCTGTCCCTTGGCTATCTCATATTGTTGAAGTATTTCACCTGGTTATCTGATATATTATATACATGCGTATTTGGTTATTTGAAGTCAGATAGGGAAGGGAGGAAAACAAGATGAGGGGCAGGGGTGGGGTGAGGAAAATGGGGACGAAGATATGAGAAAGGGTATCAATGTATGTAAAGTAATGCACCTTCTATCTGGTGAAATTAATGTAACTCTTCTATTAATTACAATAAAAATGTATGAAAAAAAGAAAAGTGTGTGAGACCCATGGTTTCCCTCATTTGTGGTAATTAAAATGTGCCTATAAATCTATAGCATACTGGATGTTAAAAGATACATATATTTATATATGATAAAATAGATATGATAATATTTTGCTGTTTAACTGGAGATAGAGTTTCACTGACTTTTTCTCCTGGGCTGGATTTGAACCATGAACCTAATGTCTGAGGTGATAGAATAACAGCTGAGAGCTATTATGATTGACAAATTCACAAGAAATATATTTCTATAAATATTCACTTGTAAGAGAACCAGTATTTGTCCATAAATAATCTACTTATATCATAATATACATATATCTCCTTTAGGTTTTACATTGAATACAGTGAAATGATAGATAGTAGCTAGCTAGCTAGATGATGGCTAGATAGACATATATTCAATTACAAATCACAGAAAATATTTTTGTCAATAGAATTGTGTCTCTCTTCTGCAACATAATCATACCAAAATAGAAACTGTAATTTGGTCACATTATTATTTTGGAATTTTCTACCTGTTTAGTCTCAATTCTGCAACTTACTAACTGGTAGCTAGTAATAAATACAGAAAGGTTGATGTGCCTTATAAGTTTTACTTAGGCAATACTTATTTTACTGTAATATGTGCTATAATTTTTCCTGGGAAAGATCTTATTAGATTCACTGCATAGGTCAAAGCCACATTTTGCTTAACTATGTAACCTTTACTTCTGCAAGACAACACATGTCTCCAACATTTAAACTGCCTTTCCTAAAGTATCAAGCCCCAAGCACCTGCCCCCCAGGTGCACCTTGAAAAGCAGAGTTCCATATTCAAGTCTATCCATTCCTCTGTTAAGATCTGCAGACCACATATTCCCTTTTTCTATCATCTCAATTAGCATTTAAGAATAGAGTTTTAAAGTAATGCTAATTTAGATTATTCTATCTTCAATGAATGTGTACATTGGCCATGAAACAGTTATTTTATGGGAAAGTTATTTGCTCAGACTGGTGAAAACTGCAGAGGTATGTTCAGTTGCAAGTAAAGTTGATTTATAGTTCGAATTAGGACATCAGTCTTGATGACACTCCACTGATGTTTCTACATAATGCACGTTTTTGTGTGTCAGGATTGCTACTTGAACTCACTGATTAGGCACTTGTCCTTCAGAAATTTCACTTATGCCTGCTACTCCACAATTCCATTTCCAGCTCTTTGATGGTTAATTGGACACACAGTTTTTTTTACTGACTTTCCTATCCTTGCTAGTCTTGAACCATGATCTTCATAGCTCACACTTCTGCGTAGCTAAAATTACAGATATGAACCATTGGCATTTGGCAACCATGGGATCTTAACCATTGACTCATGTTAGTGTTAACACTAGTACACTGGCTCTTGAAAGATTAGGCAAAAGGAAAGAAAGGAGATATTAAAAAGTCTCATTTATACTATAAAAGACTGTAATATAAACAACTCTACTGTGTTCTATTCCAGGCTACCCATTTGATGTCTCCAAGTGCAAGACTGGACCAGAGTCACCTCTCATGAACCATACATAGTTAAAGGCCATCTCCAACACAATCTTGGCAAGTGCAGTACTACATTCACATTTTGTTCACATTTTTTGCATCATCAAGTCCTGGGAGAACAATCTGTTTTCCTCTGAGGAAGAAGGAAACATCCTTTTCAAAAATTCTTCCATTAATATTTGCCAGATCTCTCAGGCTGTGAATGGCTTCCATACCCATTACTAATATAGTTTGGAAGAATGAAATGTACTACTTGGCTTAAGCCCCTTCTAGGCTTTTACTTCACTCTGTGCTCAATGGAGCACTCTGTGTATCAATGGAAAATACCTATTCAGAAGCCAGAGGATTGTTCCTTTTTTTTTTTTTTTTGCCAGTCCTGGACTTGAGCTCAGGGCCTGAGCACTGTCCTTGGGCTTTCTCAAGGCTAGAGCGCTGCCACTTGAGCATCAGCACCACTTCCAGCTTTTTTCTATATATGTGGTACCAAGGAATTGAACCCAGGTCTTCGTGCATGCTAGGCAAGCACTTTAGCCACTAGGCCAAACTCCCAGCCCAGATTGTTCCTTTTAAAAAGGACCTACACACGCACGCACACACACACACACACACACACACACACACACACACACACACACACACGCGCGCGCACACACACACACATAAATATATATATATATATATTTAGAGAGAGCTAGAGCCATATCTATCTATCTATCTATCTATCTATCTATCTATCTATCTATCTATCTATCTAAGTGATGTGAATGATTACACAATAAAAACAAAGTCTGGGTGAAAAAAAACCAAAAGAACACATTAAAATAGAGAAAGAAAACCACAAGATTAAAACGTCACCTCTGTGATTGCATACTCTACTGGATATTTTTATTTAGATAACCTCCTATTGATAGGAGGTATCTAGTATGATTTCTGCCAAATGATAAGGCCTAAATGTGAAGCATAAATAGAAGGCTAAAAATATGTAAATTCTAAATACGTTTAGGCTTTAAACACTTTTGAGTTTAAAATTCTTTAAATACTTTTTACTTCATACATGAAATAAAAAAATTTAATTGATTATTACCATCTAATTTTAAGTATCCTTAGATTTTGATACATGGGTCAGTATTAGTAGAAGCAGTTTTGTGATCATTTATGTACTTAGAGTGATTTATCCCTATCAAAATAATTCATTGTGATTCAGCTTATATCATGTTATGCTGGAGTTATGGAATACTTGTCTAGCTTTACTTTTCAATTTGCACATTAATTTGGCATTAAATGATGATTCTGTTGTGTGTGAAAGAACCTGTTTAAGCAGTTCCATAGCATTTTCATTCACTGTTTCATTCAATGTTTTGTGCAGTTGACTATGCAGGATTTTCCATACACAATATCGGGAAAACCATAGGTGAACCAGGAACCTTCATCCACAGACCCAGCTTCAAACATCAGAACATCATTGATTAAATTAAGGGGGCTTTCTATTCTTGGGATTTTTGAAAAAAAATTATAAAAGCTCTACAATCAGAGAAATATCTTTTTATTTCTTCTTTACGTGGCATTTTGAAATTGTTAAAGTAACAACTCAATGATTTTCTCCCAAGTGTCCCATACACTATGTGGAGACTGATAACAGCCTGAAATAGTCTGTTGTCCTTTGTGGGGGGAAAAGAAAAAGAAAAAACATGATATGCTGCTGTTTCTGGAAAGAAATAATTGGTAGGTAGCTTATAGAGTCAATGGCTGAATTTAATGGAGCATAAAGGGGTGGTATTTCTCACGAAGGAGGCATATTATCTGTTTAAACAGCTCTCAGTCTTGCACATAAATTAGGCCTTGGACAAGCGTTGGGAAAAAAAGAGAGAAACCACACAGTAATGAATTAACATGCTTGCATATTCCTAACAAAGAAAGTGTCTTTTTTGAAAAGAAAGCTCCAGTGTCTGTGTTATATTTGGAAATCTAAAATTAATTATTGACTTTTCCATATTATTTGCATCCACTTCATTTGCTCATTTATTGTAAAACGTATATATGGTAATTGCTTTACGGGAGCTCATAAAACTAAGACTGCAAATGAGATAATGTATGACCAATTTACTGAAGATGCCCTTCAGATGTAGAACTAAATTTGGCATTAATGAAAAGTGGTCAATGCACACTTCATCAAGGTCTTTTCTTAAATCATATGAGAGAATTCCACAGAGAATTTATGGAGAAATGTATAAATAGGCGCAACTGAAAAAAAATTTCCTTGAAAATGTTTACATTATTATTTAGAAAACTAATTTGGGGTAGCTTCCAGGACCTACTTCAGTAAATCAATTTTATGCTAAAATAACTTAATGTATGGAATGTATACCTTCACAAAGTCCTTTCCTGGTTTAAATATATGATAACTGATTTACCATTCCTTAATAGAGAAATGAATATACAGCAGTTATTATGCTGGCAGAAAAAAAGAGGGAGGGAACATTTAACACAAATCAGATATGTCTCTGTCATTACCCTGTTGAGAATTAGACTCCCAATTCAGTTATATCTCAGATAGTTGTCAGGTAGTACTACCTAATGCCCCAGAGTAATGGAAAATCTCTGTCTTTTTCTAGGAACCACATATAATGAACTTTCCCAACATGATCATCTTTTCTTTTTTTGAACTGAAAGTTTCCTGCCTCACACTATTGGTTCAGTTACATTTTCCCATGTCATTTTTAGCATGATAAATATGTAAACCACAAAAAAGAAAATTACAGTACCAAGCTCTGAGCGTAAGAATTTAATTAAGGTCACATGTATAAGTAAAAAAAACTAGATCACATGCTCAAATTTTGCAACCATTTTTGGTAGGTTTTATAGTTATCTCTTTTTTTTTTTTTTTTTTGAAGAAAGGAAAGGAGACCTCTTACTTTTCTCTCAGTATTTTTTTTTTTTTTTGCCAGTCCAAGGCTTGAGCTCAAGGCCTGCGTACTGTCCTTGGGCTTTCTCAAGGCCAGAGCTCTACCACTTGAGCCACAGCACCAGTTCCAGAGAGGAACCAAACCTGGATCTTTGTGCATGCTAAGCAAGCACGCTATCACTAGGACAAACTCTTAGCCTCTCTTGATATTTTTTTTGCCTGTCCTGGGGCTTGAACTCAGGGCTTGAGCACTGTCCTTGAGCTTTTTCCTCAAGGCTAGCCCTCTGCGACTTGAACCACAGCACCACTTTTGGCTTTTCTATGTATGTCGTACATATGTCGTATGAATTGAATCTGGGTGCATGCTAGGCAAACACTCTACCACTGGACAGAATTTCCGGCCCCCACTCTTGGCATTTTTTAAGGGAATTAATATGAGTGTCTGTGTTTTTATGTAAAATTTAAAAGAAACTATAGTATTTAAACATAAATTATAGTTCAATATAAATATCCATCAAACCATGACTATACAAGTTATTATGAAGAAGGAAAAAAATTTTCTTGGTGTAGGAAAAATATTTAAAAATTGTTAGGATCATAGACTCCACTTTTATAAATAAAATCTAAGTGTCTTTTCTTTCTCACAAAAATAGTGCCCTTGAGGCTATCTATCCTTTCTAAGGCAATGAGTAGGAAACTTCAAATTCACTTATTCTCATTTTACTTGGTATTTGGAAAAGGACATGGATGTGATGGTAGGTAAATTTGTGTTACAACCCTACATGTTTTCTTCACTA
This sequence comes from Megascapheus bottae, assembly GCF_031878675.1. Taxonomy (NCBI): domain Eukaryota; kingdom Metazoa; phylum Chordata; class Mammalia; order Rodentia; family Geomyidae; genus Megascapheus; species Megascapheus bottae. The sequence continues at coordinate 52,466,500 of NC_143511.1, read as the reverse complement.
TTTGTATCACCTTTGGCAATAAAAAATATTAAGTTTTTAACTTGCAAGATCATAGATTTATTTATATTTCTTTCAGATATGCAAAGAAAAATGACTTCTGCGTATTTTAAAGTCTAGACTTTATCTGAACATTTCATCTCACATCTCATTCAGGAGAAAATACAAATTATTCGCACAATTTCTCAAGCCCAGTTGTATCTGGTAATTTAAGTGCAGAACTTAGTTCACAATTCTTTTTTTTTTTTTGCCAGTCCTAGGCTTGAGCTCAAGGCCTGAGCACTGTCCTTGGACTTTCTCAAGGCTACAGCTCTACCACTTGAGCCTCAGCACCAGCACCACTTCCGGCTTTTTTCTATGTATGTGGTACCATGGAATCGAACCTGGGTCGTGGTCGTCGTGCATGCTAGGCAAGCACTCTACCACTAGGCTAAACTCCTAGCCTCTCACAATTCTTTAAAGAATATTTTTCCCCTAATTCTTTACCTTCTAATCCCTTTTTGCTTATTTTCAAAACTAGGGAATAGAAATGGGGAGATGTTACATTACCTCAAGCACTTGGTAACTGAGAGCTCATAGGTGATCAGCAAGTAGAAGATGGTTTCCACTAAAATATGTTTGTGAAAAAAAGGAAAACTACTGTCTTATCATTATCATATTTGGCCTTGTGAAACCCATAGGAAATTTGAGTGTTGGCCAAACTTTGTATGCTAGATTTCATTTAAGACTGAGATCTCAGATAGTGTAATTCCTTAGAAAGGCAAAATCAAAGTTCAGCATAATAAAACACTAGGAAAAGGGTACTTGAAAGGGGTAGGATGGGGTCAAGGGGAACGGGATAAACAAGTGAAGAAGAGGAGAGGAAAATGCAGAGGAAATCCAGTTTATATTGTAAAATAGAGTGAGAGAAAGGAACGAGAAGGATCAGTGAGAATGTTGAAAGAGGTGAAATTGATCAAGATATACTATATTTATAAATTGCCTTGCTAAATGCCAGTGCTTTTATACAATACTTAATGATAATTTTAAAGATATATTGTCATCAGTATTTCAGAATGCATCTACTAAAAAATTCTTAATATTGCTAGACTTTATTGTCTCTGCATCGTCTTTAGCTCATTTCTAGTTGCTGAGATGCTTAAAAGGTTATCAAAATGTTATAAAACATTTCTAGAAGAATCATCTCACAAAGTAACCTGATTAAACCAATAATTAATCAGTTAATTACTGCATATCACTCCTTAATTCCCAGAAATACTATTACTGATAAGAAATGTGACCTTAAGCCAACTAGATAGTCTTGGCTTTTCTTTCCTTTATTGGCAATAGTTTGGATTGACCTTTCTTGAAGGTTCTGTGGGATTTTGTGTTGACAGATTATTTGAAGGGACAGAATATACTAAATATACAGATCAAAAATATATATTTTAGTTAATTAATTTTTTGTTGCTAGACCTACTGCTTGAACTCAGTGCTTGGGTACTATCGCTGAGCTTCTATGAGACAGGCTAGAACTCTACCACTTGAGCCAAACTTTCAGCTTTTTTTTTTCTTTTCTAGGCCAGATTTGAACTCAGAGCTTGAGCATTGTCTTTGGACATTTTTTGCTCAATGCTATCACTTTGCCACTTGAGCCACAATGCCACTTTCAGCTTTTCTGTTTATGTGGTACTGAGGACTAGAACTAAGGACTTTATGCATGCTGGGCGGGCACTCCACCACTAGGCCAGAATACCAGCCTTCATGTTCAGCTTTTTAGTGGTTAGTGGAGATAAGAGTCTTATGGACTTTCCTGCCCAGACTGATCTTAAAACATAATCCTCATATATCTGCCTCCTGAGCTGGTGGCACTGGGCAAAAAGACATCTTTTTGAATGATTTCCCTGCACAGAACACTGCTTTTGTGAGTTCAAGGATTCTTTCTCTCTGCTAGTTCTATACTCAGAATACAAGCTAACTACTCTCCAGCTGGCAGTTCTCTCTCTATGGAATGAAGGATAAATTCAGAAAACAACTGAAGATCCTCGGGAAAATGACATTCGCTAATAGTGGGATGGAAAGGGAGGGAAGGGTAGAGTCAGGACTCTCAGGACAAAGTTCACAGACCTGGATTTCTGAAGGAAAAGGAACTAAGTGAACTAGTTGCTAAGGCAACCGGTTGTTGGGGATAGGGTCAAGGAAATGGGTGACTTGTGGTTATTCCTGCTCCTGCCACTGTCCCTAGTAACCTTCCATGGGGTCAAAGGCTGCTTGGACTGTGACCCAAAATTCATAGAGGATATTAGGACCATGCTAACAAGGATGGTACCCACAGAAGTCCCTGATCGAACTCAACTGCTTGAACGGCAATTTAAAGAGATCACCCGTTTAAGCTTCAAGGTGGTCCACAGGAACAAGATGCTTCGGGTACTGGGTGAGGGCAGTTTGGGAGTCTCTGAGAGTTTGGGAGGGTTAAAAAGGAGAAGGGAGGCAGGGAAGACAACACCCTGGGCCACATAATATCTTCCACAGATATGATGTTTTTTGGCCCCCCCTATACCTTTCCATTTCTTCTCCAGCTGTTCAAGCAGTCATCAACTTGAGAAACTGGCTGAAGGATGAATTTCATAAAATTGGCAACGAAACATGGAAAGGTGGGGTATTGTTTCATTATCAGAAGTTTGTATTTGGCCAATCTAGTGTAGACGAAATTTGTCAAAAGATTCTGAAAAGAAAGGGCACGCGAATGTCCTACATCCTCCCATTTTTTTTAGGTGTCTTTATCTATCAAGGCCAATTTCTCAAGATGCGCAAAGAGCTGGAATCTAAACTGGCAGAAAAATTAACGGCCTTTTCTGAAGTTGGTAATGTAATATTTCTATCTAACAACCCTGAGATAATGAGATGGGAATAGAAAGCAGTGGGTGAGAGAAAGAAGGAGTGTGGAAATGAAAGTCATTTAATGTGGGTGGAGGGGTAGCTGGAACGGAATGGGGAAGCAAATATTAATGGGATATAAATATGGTAAGCCTTGAATGGGTTCTAAACTCATCAGCCCTTTCTCATTCTCTTTTAGCTTGTTCAGAAGATTGCAGTGAGTACAACGCACTTGTTTCCTTGAGGTTTTGGTCCCATTCTTCCCCACTTCCCTAGTTCTGTCTATAGCTTATTTCGCCCATTCATTATAATAAGGATCCAATCCCTAGAGCTTTGATCACACGGGAAAATTTTTAGTGTAACTTATTACAAAATTTAGCTTAGGAAACCTTTTTTTTTTTTTTTTTTGCCAGTCCTGGGCTTGAGCTCAGGGCCTGGGCACTGTGTTTGGGCTTTCTTCAAGGCTAAAGCTCTACCACTCAAGCCACAGCACCACTTTTGGCTTTTTCTATGTATGTGGTACAGAGGAATCGAATCCTTTATGCTAGGCAAGCAGTCTACCACTAGGTCAACCTCCTGAACCCTAAGCTTGGGAAGTCTTATACACACCTATTAACCCATTAAAAGCTAAAGTACCAATTTTCCCACTTCTTCCTTAGAGATTCGATTTAATTTATAGGTTATGACATTTGAAGGAACTTGATAATTAGGAAAATAAGGAAATTAAAGCAATATAAATAGCACTTTCGAGACTCCTAGCAGTAGTAGAGGTCTAGTCCATACATTAGGGGTAGAGCCTTGCTACAACTCTTTTTGGATTGCTTTTCTTTTATCAGCTGTAACTGAAGGTCCCATACTTGATTGTTGGACATGTCTTCGTATGTCTTCCCCGTGCTTCAGAGGAGAATATTGTGGAGGTGATGTACAGTCTAATGTGGCAATTTAACATATAATTCAGTGTTACTGTTTGAGGGGTCTAGATCAATGATTAGGTTATGTATTCATTTATTCACCAAGTACTTCAGATTACTATGTAGCCCATGGCAATGTTACAAGAAAAAAAAAACTAGAGTTAATCAGAATTGATATCAGAATGAGCCAGACACCAATGGCTCATTGGTATAATTCCAACTACTCACATGGCTTAGAATTACGGTTCAAAGCCGAAATGGACAGACATATTTGAGGAGCTTAGGACTCCTTTTAACTGGCAAAAAGCCAGAAGTGGAGACATGGCTCAAGTAGCAAAGCCTCATCTGTGAGTGAAGAAGCTGAGGAAAAATTGAGTGAGCCCCAGTACTGAAACACACACACACACACACACACACACACACACACACACAAAATGATACTGTAATGAATAATTTAGCACTGGGCCAATTAAATGGCTAAGAAATGAAAAGGCTGGACTAGATATAGAGAAGTTATTAGTCTATGGAAAACCAGGGCAAAGGGTTTGGCAGAATCGAGGAGTCCAACAATAGTAAACCCAGAATAAAAGTATGAGATTAATAAAATAATGAAAAGGGAAACCTGAAATTAAGACTCTATCCTGCATATGGATCTAGAGCGACTATTTTTCTTCTCCAAACCTCACTTTTGTATGTTTTCTTTTTCCAGATGATGATTTAAAGAAGGTTGAGAATCGAGAAATTGTACTCTTTCTGACACTGTTTACAGAAGCTGGACTATTGGCAAGTGCAGTGTTACTGTGAGTTTTTCTCCCTGCAAGTAAACACTGGGTCAAACAAGTCTTTGTACAAATATTGCTCAGATTTCCTCTTAAGCAAATGAGAAAGGGGGAAAAGAAGTCATTCCAAAATCTGAGCTATGATATTTACAGCAATGAAGTGAATGAAATGAATGAAGTTTGATGGGATATGTTGTCACATAAGAAAATGGAAGAAAGGTATCCACAGGGGGAGGAAATATTGTACAATAGAGTAGGAAAGACATTGATGCCTATGTTACCTTTTTTTTTTCTGTAGATTCTATTTTTGTGTCACTCACCGGAGGAAAATGAAGACCATTCGAAGGACACTAAAGAAATACTTGGAAAAGAAACTTGAAGAATTAGTGGGAATGGCTGATAAGGAGGAAGAAAAGAAAAGGAATGAATACAAGATATAAAGACACACTTGCACTGAAGGTCTTTCCTATCCTTTCACAAGTTGACTCAGTGTTGAAAACTGGGACTTGAACATGTGTGTTCATAAAGTCATATCATTTTTAAATTGAAATAGAACTTGGAATTTCTCTACTGAAGATCCTTGCTGATACCTTGTGGCAATGGATGCAATGAAATGACAAATGATTTACCCCAAATTGTACAGAAAGTAACACTATTCTTTTGCAGTACACACAAAAGTACATGATAATAATGAACACATTGTTAGTAATTCCCATCAGTGACTATAATTATAAACTTTTATGTTTCTAATGCTGGTTTTTATTTCTATCTTTGCCTTGTTATTGTTTGCATATTTATACGTGTGAATAATTTTTATATCACATATACTTACTTGGAAAAAAATCCAAAATACGGGTCTTGAATTTCTAAACTTGTCCTATTCATTTGCTGCTGAGACCCTGCCTTCAAGGCCTACACTGTCACACAATTGTACACAAAAAGACCTGGTTGACAATTTCATTTATTGAAATATTTGTATTTGCTTTCTGTTGTAGCAATCTATTACTATTTGTGCAAGTCAGATATTAAATTTGATCATTCTTGTTGTTTCCATTGAATATATTTGTATGCACAAAACTCCAAGTAGTGCTTTTCATGTTATAGGTAAATGAATTCTTCAAACAACCTTGTGAGTAATATTGTAACATTTATCACAGAAATTAATACCTATCATTGAATAATATTCAATTCGCCTAGGTTGCAACAAACCTTTAGTGGGTGACCTATACCTATTAAAGCCATCTGATTGTATTGAAAGCCATATGTATATAGCTACCATAGATGAACAGAGATAAGATTTTTTTTGGTGGGGAATCATTTCTCTTTATTTTATTATATTTTTAAATTTTATTGTCAATGGCGATATATAAAGGGGTTAGAGTTACATTCATGAGGTAGTGAGTACATTATTTTTCAAACAGTTACTCTTTACCATATTTTTCTCCCACTTTCCCTCCCTCCACCTCCTCCCAAGTTGTAAAGATCAGTTTTAAAAAGTAGGTTGATTATAAGTATTCACACTAGATTACATAGCTAGTGCATAACAAAAACTGGAATAAAACACTTGCCTATTTAACTGTTAAGTTCAACTATTATCATTTTGTTCCCCTCCCCCCACCTTTGTTGCCAGTTCTGGGGCTTGAACTAAGAGTTTGAGCTCTGTCCTTGAACATTTTATTGCTCAAGGCTAGCACTCTACCATTTGAGCCACAGCACCTCTTCTGGCTTTTTTCTGTGTATAAGTACTGAGAAATTGAACCTGGGGCTTCAGTGCATGCTAAACAAGCACTCTACCACTAGGCCAGCCTCCACCCTCCTTTTTTTTTTTTTACAGTATTATGTTGTATTATACTTTGTATGCCTCTGTGTATACTTGAGTATGATCCACCCAAGTCAGATTCCTATCTAGCTAAGATAATAGAAACATGCCATCATTCCCAGCTCACATTTGTTCAGAAGGCTCTCAAAATCTTTTTCTGCCCATGTTTGTTTCAAATTACAGTACTTTCATTGTCAATCTTCCTGGTAGTCAGGATTGTGTTAGAAATGAGAAAGTTAAACATGATAGATCATTTCAAGGATATAAATCAATGAAATAGTTAACAAGGTCTTGTGGTGTGTGTGTGTGTATGTGTGTGTGTGTGTGTGTCTGTGTCTGTGTCTGTGTCTGTGTACTAATACTAGGTTTTGAATGCATAGCCTCACACTATTACTGCTCTCTGGTACTCTAATAATTTATCCTTCTCCAGTTCTGGCTTCTTGTTTGTTGATTGGAGAGAAAAGTCTCTAAGATTTGGCAGCCTCAGCTGGCTTTGAACTGTGACCCACAGATCTCAGTCTCCTGAATAACTAAGATTATAGCTATAAAGCCATATGTATCTGGCAAACAAGGTCTTTATAATGTACACATACAATAACTTTATAACTTTATGTGACATACAGTTCTTTTTTTAAATTGCTATTATAAATGTGATTTACAGGGGGGTTATGGTTATGTAAATAAGATAAAAAGTACATTTTCTTTTTGGACAATGTCACCCTTCCTCATTCTATTCCAACTTTTCTCTTCCATCCCTACCAACAGGTGTATAGCTCATTTTAACATAGTGTCCAGTGATTATCATTGCTGTAATTATTTACTCTTTGACTATCTATAGTTCTTAATAAATAGGTTTGTATAGTGTTCACATTTTTTAAGAAAAGAAAGTATACATAAAATTCCATTAAGCCCAGTGCCGTGGTTCACGCCTGTAATCATAGCTGCTCAGGAGGCTGAGATCTGAGGGGCAAGGTTCAAAGCCATTCAGGGAGACTCTTATCTCCAATTAACATCCAGAAAACAGGAAGTAAGACTAGACTCACGGGTAGAGCTTGAGCTGAAGAGCTCAGGGACAGCGCTCAGGCCCAAGGGTAGGGTGGTAGTCTTGAGCTGAAGAGTTCAGAGACAGCAACCACGCCAAGTTCAAGATCCATAACCCCCCCCAACACACACACACACACACACACACACACACACACACACACACACAGACAAAATCCATGAAGGCAACTAAATAAAGTAGCAAAATGAAATAAAATATAAAAGAAACTAGCATTAAAATTAATATAAAGTGAACTTGTGTGCCATAATTCTAACTGCTAGAATGAGTGTTTTTAACTTTAATCAAAATCTACCGATAAAATCCCAAATCATATGACAGGCTTAAAGTAAATATGAAATAATTGACTGTCAAAACCCTAGCCCAAAGAAAGAAGGTATTATATTATTAACATAAATTCCTAGAGAATTTAAGTAAAATATGATATGAAGAATGATATGATGATAAAAGTTGTAAATATTCTACAATATACAGAAATAATGGAATTGTAAGAGCCTAACAAGGGTCTTGATATTTCTAAAAGGAAAGAAAATGTGAAGTGACATAATTTCTAATCATGTAAGAAAGCTTCACATAATTTTGTTAGAATTTGTTAGTCCTAAAGAAATGTTTGTAAGCTGGGTACAAGTGGCTCACACTTGTAAGGAGAGCTACTCAGGATGCTGCAGAAAAATCTGGGCAATATCCCTAATTCACAAGCAAAATCCTGGAAGTGGAGATGTACAAATGGTAGAGTTCAAGCCTTGAAGAAAAAGTCAAATGAAAACATGAAGTCCTGTGTTGAAGTCCTAGTACCAGAACACACACACACACACACACACACACACACACACACACACACACACACGTTATTAGATTACAGAATTGGAAAACTCAATGAATAACAAATATGGTAGCTCAAACCCTATGTCTAACTAAGAAATAGATCATCTTTTCAGTCTGTGGAAGTGAATCCTGACCCATGGAAATATAGTATAAGTGAATAGACTGTTTCTAAGTCAATATACACCTAAGAACTAATTCTCTTTCTGTCAGTGGCTGAATTATGAATGTGACTATCTTAGAAGAACATTCAGTTTCTTATGATGAAAAAATAAGCACTTTCCATGGAGAAATGCTTAGGACAAAAAGAAAGTTTCCACAAATTCTGAGGAATTAATATGAACATGACTATAGAAATAAAATAAAAACTTCACAACAACTAATTAAAAAGATTTCATATGTAGGGAAACTAAAAAACTTATTTCTACATACTTCATGAAATACAGGTAAAATGATAAAGCTAATTATTAACTTCTTAAAACTAAGCAATGAAAGTATCACCTTGAGATAAACTGATATATGCATCTAACATTATGATTCCTAATCATTGTGCATTAAAGGATAAAATATTAAAAAGAGCATTCATGCTAAACATCTATCCAGAGAACAAAGTAAACTCAAAGGATGAACAAAGAGGAAAATTAGATTATATTATAAATATAAAAGCTAATTAAAAGTTTTATGCCTAAACATATATTCCAAACAGTAGAAATAATATAAAGGAGTAGGCAAGATGCAGAGTTAGTAAGACAGAGGTTCAAGTGCACCCCCAAAATTAATGCAAGATGTTTTATGTAAAACAAAAAGCAAAGGACTCCTGCTATGGCTTAAGTGGTAGAGTACTAACAAGTTTGAGGCCCTGAGTCAAAATACCAGTTTACAGAAAAGTAACAGCAATAGCAGCAATAATACATGATATATAAATGTGTATAGAGAGATTTTTCTTGTATCTTAAGGAAAAAATTTTATTGCCACATTTAAGGAAAGTGAAAATAATTATATGTATTAAAAATATTGACATAGGAGGAAAAAGGAACACAGAGTCAATAATGTTTTAAGAAATCAAGAAATATCATAATCTTAATCACTATCAAAGACAAATGCTTGGTTAAGAAAAAAGTCAAGGAAGCAGTTCATTGTGCGAGCTTAGCCACCTTTAGACTTTTTTATTAAAGAATTTATTAACATTGATTTTACATCATAGTTCAAATGATGTGTTTAACAAACTATATTCAAGAAGGGAATCTCTATATACCATCACTGGCACTTAGATTTTAGAACATAATTAAAATCATAGATACATATTAATCTATGTAATAAAACATTATGTCTGTACAGTCATAAACTTTTATATCTATATAGTTATGTTTATATTTCCAATACCATGTCCATAGCATTGAGTATGCAAATATTGAGTCCTCGCTCTTGTCCTGTTTGGAGCTAAAAGCCACATATTAAGGATCCCGCCATACCATTCCTGGGCATCTGTCCTGAACATCATAATCCAGGATATGATAAGGACACCTGCTCAGCTATATTCATCTCTGCATTAGTCACAATTGCCAAATGATGGAAACAATCCGGATGCCCTACTGCAGATGAGTGGATATAAAAAGTGTGATATATATATATATATATATAATGGAAATCTACATAGCCAACAGATAAGATAAAATAAATGACATTCGCAGGGAAGTGGATGTATTTAGAGTGAATCAGTTGAGTGAGACAAGTCAAGATCAAAGGAACTTTTAGATTTTATGTTAACTAAAGGATCAAAGTGTGATTTTTTTTTCCACTTGCCTTGGGTGTTTGTTGTTAAACACAACGAGAGTATTCAGTAAGGATACATAGGTATAATGGAGTTGAGGTTTCATTTTAAACATACTGAGTATGGATTATTTAGGAATATGGCTTCTGTGTTTCTATTTGTATTCCTGATCACACTAAGAAGAATCAGGCTAAATTGAAACATGTTTCAAGATACTAGAAAAAAAATAGGTGGCACAGTTCAAACTAAGGCTGAGATCACACAGAGTAGAAAAGACCACGGACAGATTGCTAAATATCTACTTACATAAACTATAACATAAACAGATTATAGAGGAGTAGACAGCAATGTAGTACACTATTAAGATACTATATGTGTAGATAGAGTGGTAGAGCAATAGAAAGATCCTGTTTGATGTAAACTTATCTATTGGATAGCCTTTGAGATTCTAAGTTTGGTTCAATTCCCATTAGCTTTTTTTGTCAGTAGTGGGACTTGAACTCAGGGCCTGGACAGTATCTCTGAGCTCTTCAGCTCATTGAACCAAAGGCCATTTCTGATTATCTGTTAGTTACTTGGAGATAAGAGTCTCATGGACTTTCATGCCTGGACTGATTTTGAATTGTGATTCTCAGATCTCAGCCTCCTGAGTAGCTAGGATTAGAGGCATGGGCCACCAGCACTCAGCAAATTCCTATTAGCTTTTGACACTGTTTTTCAAATAGATAAAATGGCTCCCTGAATAATTAGAAGCAGTTAATATATATGATAAATCTAGAAATTGGTCTTTACCATTTCAAGAACCAAGAGGCTTCCTGTTAATAGAATGATAAAATGAAGGCCGGGAGTTTGGCCTAGTGGTTAAAGTGCTTGCCTAGCATGCAAGAAGACCCAGGTTCGATTCCTCGGTACCACATACATAGAAAAAAGCCGGAAGTGGTGCTGAGGCTCAAGTGGTAGAACTCTAGAGAAAGTCCAAGGACAGTGCTCAGGCCCTGAGCTCAAGCCCAGGACTGGCAAAAAAAAAAAAAAAAAAAGAATGATAAAATGAAGATGATCTAATTAGACTCTGTTCATCCTCTAGGCAAGGTCTTGTGGTCCTTCTGTTCTTCAAATGTAAACATGATGCAAAATTAATTGCTTACAGTTCTAATTTGAGTTTGAAATTAATGGTTCATATAACAAAACAAGGGTATGTAGAAATATCCTTCCAACAAGCAAATGTGTAACCAAAATCTCATAACAGTAAAAAAATACAAATCATATCATTACTGTAGCAATAATGTTTAAAAGCTAACACATACTCCTATGTAGGGATGGTAGCCCTGCAGGAGGCTAAGTTAATAACATTTTTTCTGGAATATACGTATCACAAGGGAGAGGAGGTATTTCACATTCATCTTAGTAGTGAAGATACTATTTCTGAGATCCCACCATAGGGGCATGAAATAATTTATCAAGAATGAATATTCTCAGGAGTTTTTGTTTCAGGATACAGTGGACAGGGGTGAATTTTCAGCCAGCTTTAACAGTGCAAATCTGATTTATTTTCCATAGCGATGATAATAAAGGTGTCATCCAAATCCATCCAAACATAAAAGCTAAATAATAAAGTACAAAAACAAAGTAACCTCTGCTATTAAAAAAAAAGGATAACCTTACAATCTCTAAGACTTACTATTCTTTTTTAACTCAATCTCTTCCAATCCATCTGGAAGGAAGATTATATTTCCCTCCATCTTAGGTTAATGATTTGTCTAATGAATTCTATGACCTGAAGTCTCTTCCAGAACACTACTTCACCCTCTCTTCTTCTACAATACTAAATTTTTATTTAATATTAAAGTCTGCCCTTCCTGGATCCACTTCTTAGAACATTCAGTTTCCTAAGACTACTGAGTTGCATTGTTTTTCTTCTCTCTTTTCACAATCTGCCTTCTTTCCATTACCAAAAATGACACTGCTTTATTTGTACTTGTCAGTAATTTCTTAATTTTTACATCCAAAGGATTTTCTTTATCCTTCAAATAATCTGTAACTTCTGAGATGTTCAGAGTACCAATGGTTAGTTCCTAGAGTAGCCTCTTGTGGTGTACTGGACATGTTTTACTTTCTTTTTCATGTTTTCCCTTTCTTTTTCTCTCTTTCCCTTCCTTCCATTTTTCCTTTCATTCCCCCCCCTCTTTTTCTTTTTCAGTTTTCTGTTATTTGATTGATTTATGGAGCTCTCTGTCTTCTCTTTACCTTCAAGGTACTAGTTAGCAAAAAACTTAGTCTACTTGTACTTGCATTCTTACTTTTAGCAATGTAAATTCCCCTTTAGTAACCATCTCTGTAACGTATTAAGCTTGTGTTCCTTCCAAATCATCAACCCCTGCCTTTGAATACCTGATAGATACACCCATTTCTATGCCTTCTTTAAACTCTAAAACTAAACCCCAAACTAAGACCCCTAATCTTCTGATCTCATAAAATGTATCAAAATTTAAGGTTTCTCTCAGCTCCCATGATGAAAATGTATGTTTTACTTGGATTTTGGGCTGGGTAATTTTGCTAATTACAATTGTAATTACCTTTTAAATAGTCCCAAAATTCTACAAATCTTTCTTTTTTTATATTGCCAGGTCTGGGGCTTGAACTCAGGGCCTATATATTCTCCTTGAACTTCTTTTGCTCAAGGCTAATAATCTACTACCTGAGCCACAGTGCCACATCTGGCTTTTTCTGGTGCTATAACTGAGGAATTGAACCCAGGACCTTATGGAAGCTAGGCAAGCACTCTGCCACTAAGCCACATCCCCAGCCTCAACTTTACAAATTTCCAATCTTACTATTTTATGCTGTTTCGGGGTAGCTGATTTTATTGTGCCATGATGTGCTGATGTAACTTCTCCAGAGAACTGAGTTGCAACATGTGGATCCAGGATGAAACTATAAGCCTTTCTCTATCTGGCATTGGCCAGCTAAATGCCACTAGGTAGAAATCTCAATATTCTGGAACTCTCATTATTTCACATAGCCTAACCAATGCCTCTTCAATTAGCATTGATTTTCACTCCTAAAGATCTCAAAATTTTCCTGGCCAGTACCCTATATGAGGTTCTTCTCTCTCCAGGCCTATTAAAAGTAGCCTCCTCCTCATTCTCTGTGAGTCCTTCCTCTCCAACGGCTACATGCATACTTCCTTCCTAATGACTAGGCTGAAACAAATCTATGTCATATCTCCGAATAAAATTCCCCACTCACCACTTCACTTACAAAAGATTCATGGAAACTCTTTCATACAACATTCTTGGAATCTTTTTTACCGTACAAAAATGTATTACTTGCAATATCATTTGAAATACCAAAGTGATTGATTTTCCCTCTGGAATTCATTTCAGTATTATTTGATATGAACAGAGGCATGTGCCTTTGTGTTCCTCTCTTAAGAGTATCCTCCATTGGTGTCACTATGCCTAGAGTCCTGATGTACTTAGAACAAATCATGTTAAGTGAGGTAATTGAAGCTCAGAGATACTAACTGTGCATCTTTTTTTCCCACATGTAGAATCAAGATCTAAAATACACCAGGATAGTAACTGATCTTTAACATCTTTGGCAGCTTCCTGGCCACGAGGTCAACTTAAACATAGTTTAAATCTAACACACTTGAGGGAATTTAGATCCTATTAAAAATAAGCACTAAGTTCTTCAATCAAGCATGCATACTCCTAGGGTTTAACTCCACTCCAAGGAATCCACAGACAACCCTTGGAAATTCCATTTTTACTGCTGGGAAGTGTGGCAGATTTGGCTCATCAGTATGCCTAACTGACAACTGAATCAGAAACTCAAATTTCCTCTGAGTTCTAAAGCTTTTTAGTATTGATCTAAATCTAGATATGATCTCAGAGATCAAGAGTCCAGAGCATAGTTCCCTGACTTACTGTAATTGTAAAATAGCGATGTTAGTACTTAGGTCCCCAGTGACACTAAAGAATTACAGAAGTTTCAGAAACATTCATTACACTGAGCATTTGTCTTTCCAAGTTGAAGAGGAAAATGCTTACTCTTAATTGACATAAAAATAGACAATAGCAAGATTGAGAGGAAAGATATAGAGCTAGAGTGAAGCAAACATATGAAGAACTGACACCCAGCACTCCACTCCATCTCACGGCATCTGTCCAGCTTCATGTTCTTGGATTTGCATCTCCAGACCTAGTACTACTAAACTTGCAGGGTAATTTTACATTTGGGTGCACAAGTTCCTCTTAAAGATGAAATGAATACTAACTCTCTCCAATCAAAGGGTAGTCCTGGCAGGTAGGCATGTTTGTCTAGCAACCACTTTAGACTGTGATGGGGCTGTGAGAGATTACTCTTGAAATATTTGAAGCCTTTACCTAATGAGGCTTCATCAATCTCCTGATGAGGTGTCCTGTCAAGCTTTCTGCTGGAAGAACTAATAAGCACAGGCTCTTCAGAATGCAAAATTCATGTTTTCTCTTTCATCCACACTCTCTTTATCTTCCTAATGGTGTCAGAAAATGTTCAACAAGATTTTCTTGTGAATAACACCATTCCTGATTTTATGTCTGGCACTTTGGAAATCTATGAGAATAATACTTTTAAGCAACCAGATACCATTTACTGAGTTGTTATTTCTACAAATGATATGCTCAGTCTAGGATAGGAAGGAGAGTTCAATAAAATTCTGGAAAGTATTCAATGCAGGGCTTATGAAGTAACACTTATTAAAACATACCAAATCTTGCCTAAAGCCCAAATATCTTCCCATAAAAGAAAAGCAAGACAAAGTTAAGGTCATTATCTCTGAGTGGTATAAGTTACAAGCAATTGCTATTTTCTTTTTTCATTTGTTAGAATTTCTGATTTGTCCACAGCTTACATAGGGAGAATGACTTTTAAATCAGCATGAGGATAATAATACACCTATGGCAAATACAGCCCAACATACATTCTTCTAAATTGTGCAATGGATTAATTTAATCCAGTATTTAATTATGGGGTAAGTTTTATGTACCAAAAATGGCCCCAAATTAATGTTTCATTAGATTTTTACACTGGGAAATGAACTAGGGTTTAACAGTTTGTATTTTAGTTTCCTAGCTACTTTTAAATTCTGGTTACTATCTTTCAGTTTGAGGATTATTTTGAGAAAACCCTTTCAATAACGCTTTCAATTTATTTAATTCCATAAAATGTAATTATAATAGTATGTATGAAGAAAAACTAAAAATAGTAATTTTGAAGCAATAACATAGTGGCAACTTATCATAAGAAACAAAAAATTGAAATGTCATTGTTTTTCTAAAACCTGAGGCCAATTCAGGTGTCACAACCACCTGACCTATAGCACAACAGGCTCAGGACCTGTTCCTGGCTCCCTATCACTAATTCTTCACTACAGAAACCAAACTCCTTGTTGATCAGAATATCTCAATGATATTTCCAGGTGTCCCCCTGCCATAGCTTATGCAATACTGTCCAATAGGAATATAATGAACGCTACATACGTAAGTTTAAATTCAGTGGGAAGGTAGTCTTATTGAGAAAAATCTAAACATGGGGCCAGGAGTTTGGCCTAGTGGTAGAGAGTTTGCCTAGCATGCATGAAGACCGGGGTTTGACTCCTCAGTACCACATACACAGAAAAAAGCTAGAAGTGGTGCTGTGGCTCTAGTGGTAGAGCACTAGCCTTGAGAAAACCCAGGACAGTGTTCAGGCCCTGAGTTCAAGCCCCAGGACTGGCAAAAATGAAAATAAACAAATAAATAAAATATTAGATACATACTTAGAGATCTTGAAATGTGCAACTAAAAGGATAAATTTAAAATTATCCCATAGTAAAATCATTTCTAATGGCTGAATCTTGCATAGCTATTTTTTAAAAATCTCAATTTATCTTTTAGGATATATAGCTTAGAGGCAGAGTACTTGTCTAAACCATACTTCATCCCCACAAGATCACATTAATTGTAAATCATCTTGAAATTTTAAAATAAAAATTTTAAGTCTATTTACCTATTACATTACTTCTATTTCAAGGGCTCAGTAGCCACATGTGGCTCATGGCTCATTGCCATTATCAGAGAAGAGGATTCAAATTTAAGTTCTTTTTGGCTTCAGCCTTTCAAACACAGGATAGTTTCTTGTTACAGTTCCTTGGGATTAATTTTCAAGTCTGATCTGTAAATCCAAGTCCAAAAGCAGCCCTCAAACAGAGACAATTTGTATACAAACATACTAAAGAAGAAGCATTTCAATATACAGACACACAAAAATATCTCCTGGAGAGTTTGGCCTAGTGTTAGAGTGCTTGCCTAGCATGCACTAAGACCCGGATTCGATTCCTTGGTACCACATACATAGAAAAAAGCCAGAAGTGGTGCTGATGCTCAGGTGGTAGAGCTCTAGCCATGAGAAAATCCAAGGCAGTGTTCAAGCCAGGACTGGCAAAAAAAAATGATATATATCCTGGAGTGTCTATAGTGTCTCCTGTCCAAGCTCTGGATCTCAGGGAAAAATTATCACTTACCACGCCCTGAATTTACTTGGAAGTCATTTCTGAAAATATTTCAAAAATTGTAATAGAGAACTAAGCTGAGTAAATGCAAACAAAAGCCTAAATAGCTTACTTTGAGATTTGTCTGCACTGTTCAATAAGAAAGAAATATTATTAGATTAATAACCTAAAGCTTGTCATTTAAAGTACCCCAAAACAATAAATCCTGTGATAACGATACTGTTTTGTTTTGACTTGTGATTGTATGTGGGTTTCCACTTTCCTAATCAATCTCTAGCTGACAGATGGGTTTTTGTTTGTTTGTTTTTGTTTTTACAATGCTGATGAGAAGATCTTGGTCAAAGACTCTCATATAATTGATTTATATTCATTTATATGTTTAAAAATCTTCAATAATCAATCAATACTATGGATTTTCAAATTGTATGGTGGAAGAGGTTTCCTTTGAAATGATACCCTTTGTCTTACTAATAATGTCATAGGAACCACAGGTGGGGCTTTCTCTTCAGAGGAAATACAGCAGCAAATGGACATCCTGTGTTTTTCATTTTGCAATTCTATCCTAGTTTTATTGTGTTCCATTTAATGAATAACATCTTGTGAATAGTAGCGCATATATATATATAGTCATGTATAGACAACCTAATGATAAGAACGTGGATCATTTTTATGTAATTCTTTGGAGTACAAGATTTTTAGCTGAGAATGTTATTTCTTTCATCAAGGGTTTACTTTTAAACAAATGTATAATTCTTTTTGTAGAAATAGTACTTCTTGGTCTACAGAATTTAGCTCTTTAATATTCTTTCCTATTTGTGCTATCAGTAAATTTTTAGGACAGGCTCATGAAATCCATACACTGTAGACAGTTAAATACTTTTGATCATAGTTTAAACTAGTTCTGGAAATTAGTTCATATAATTACCTGTCAGTAGAATATGTCATTACTTTCCTTTTTTTCTTTACAAGACATTTTTTAAAATGTAAGGTCTTAAGAGCTTTCTTTGAAAATGGAATGAAATATTGGAAGAGTACCCTCTGAGTTAAAATGCTCCCTTCTGTCTTATCCTGTCTTCTATTTTAAATGTATGATTATTCCCACTGCTGAAAAATATGAAACATTAATCTGTGTGACTTAAAGCATAACCTTGTTATACAGCACAGTTCAGTAAAACACTGGGTATACTGTAGTCATATTTACAAAAAGAATATATCCAGAAGCTATGACATTGTCATATGCTGGTGTACTTATCTGTCTGTGTGATACTTTTCTCCATGCTCAATGGTGCATATCACGTTAACAACCACAGTTTATTATCTAATGTATTGTGTGATTAATGGGATAGCATAAATTTTAATCAGTTAAGGATTTCTCCTCAATGAGTCTTCTTGCCTCTAGCACAATATAGTCACAGGGTCTTAATGTTTTACAATAGTTTTTTGTCTCCTTTTCTTTCTATTTATTTTTAACAAAAAGGATTTCGTGTGAATACTGCTAATATATTTAATAAATCATGCCATGATACCTCTGCATTTTAAAATACTTATTCTTAGCTTGGTGCTGGTGGCTTATGTCTCTAATACTAGTTATTCAGGAGGCTGAGATCTGAGAATTGTGGCTCAAACCTAGCCAGGCAAGAAAGTCTGTGAGACTCTTACCTTCAATTAACTATGAGAAAATTGGAAGTGGCACTGTGGCCCAAGCTCACAAGCTCAGGGATGGTGGGCGTGAATTCAAGCCTCACTACAAAAATATAAGTAAAATAAAAATAAAAAAGTAAACTTATTCATTTTATTTTATATGAGTGCTTTAAATGTGGAATTAGGAATAACAATTATAGAAATAACTATGCTTTATTGCTCACTTTTCAGGAAGTCAAACGATTCTCCTTGAGCTTAGACTTCATGTCAAATGGTAGAGCACTTGCCTAGCATGCTCATGATTCTGAGTTCGATCCCCAGTATTTCATATGTGCATGCACACACACACATATGAGCGCATACACACACACACACACACACACCACATACACTTACACACACAATTTCTTTTTTTTAACCACCAGAGGATATTTTGCTATTTCATCTTATCTATTACAATTTTTTTACCTTGCAGTCTTTTTTAATACTCATATTCCTCCTCCATGATTGTAAGCTACTTAATAACAAGGAATGATATTATATTCATTTTATAAAATCTAGCAATGTAACTTACCTATACGATGGCTGTTTCATAAAAAATACATGGCCTCTGTAAATGAATCACTGTAAAATAGTGACCCTATTACTAGAATAACAAATGAGTTCACCAGACAGAACCAGCTTCAATTGGTAATAGCTCTATTAGCTATTATATATTATACTACAAGAGAAATAGGTGTGGAGTATTCTTTTTTCATGTGTTATGTTCATTACCCACCATATTTGAACTCTTCTTCAAAGCTCCATTGTAGAAATGAGGAAACCGAGATCCTAAATAGGAAAGTGTTTGTTTCTGAGCAAAGAAAGACAATCCACGGATGGTTCAAACATACTTGAATGGTGGAAAAATTAGAACTCTTAACTACTGAACAATGCTTTCTCTTGAGACTCCTGTTTCTGTGGCCCTTAGAAGACAAAAACTTTACAATGCAGTTTTTAATTGTAGGGACTTTGCTACTGATCAATAAGCACTAAACAATTAGGCAATTCACAACATACACCATTCACAAGTACAAAAAATAATGACACTAATGCTTTGAAATTTTATATGCAGCAGTAAACTGATAATATATAACATACATTTTAGTTTTCATTTTTTGTTTTATGTTCAAAGTAGGCATTATGTAACTATTGTGAAACACTCTAATGTTATTTGAGATTTTGATTCATTTATTTTTGTTTTCAAAATTTGACATTTTGTTTCTGACTGAAAGAATTTCTGATCTTTAAGAATGTGCTCAAGTTTGTTGAGTTAGAACTCTTGTCAAATTTGCCATGATTGATTTTTAAACTTGACTAGACAATTGGATTTTCTCAGTCTGGAGGGTATTAAGAGCTTATTTGATTGGGGTTACTTGCATTCATTTTTGTTCTGCATGGAAAGGCCATTTACTATGAACCTGCCACAAAATCTGTTGCGACCTGTTCCTGAGGAAAATAGCAAAAATTTCTTCACTTTCCTTTGATGCATTTCTTAAATTCTTCCTCTGTTATTGCAAATTTTGATTCTTAATCTACAGTTGTGTATGTCTTTGCATTTTGCCTCAATTGACCACAATGCCACTCATCCCATAAATTCTATATCTGAATATAGATTAAAGTTAAGAATCACAGCAAAAGCATCTCCTATGCACTATACAGTAATGCGTTATTCATATTACAAACTCTACTGGTTTATTCTCTGGATCCTAAAAGCATGATTCTTTTAATTACTTTCAACTGGAGTAGAAGGAAAATTAGAACATTATTTCCCACATCCACTTTCTGCTTCATTCTTCTGTAACCCTTGCCAGCTCCAAATTGAGCATGGCACTTGAAATCTGCATTCAAAGAGATTGTCAGACCTCAAGTACTTTGGTTTTTGTTCCATAATAGAAAGCATGAATGGAATATGGAAACATATTGGCAGCTCTCGGGCATAAGCTGCTTCCACAAACAGAATGGACAAGTGGTTGTGACTGAAATATGTGTTTCCAAATGAACAGAAAGTGATTTTTGCTTGCCAAAGTTCAAATTTTTGTCAATTGGGGCTCTTAGAACTATTACTACCCACACTCTTGATTAAACCTTCAAAAACAAAAGAAAAGAAACCAGGCATATGTGTGATTTGTACTTCTGCGTGGAAAACTCAGAGGTCTACCCTTAAGAAATGATGTCTTTAGTATGCAAGAGAATCAATAAATGAAATATTGTAAAGCCCAAGAGAGTGCCAATACTTCCTGACAACACTTACTTTGCCAAAGGAAAAGAAAAGTAATTTTTTCATCCTCAGAAGTATTTCAGGTAGGCCCATGAATTAACCCAGCAATATAACTCCTTTATTTTCCCATCTAATGCAAAGTAATCTCAGTTTGACTGCAATGCTCAGCACTTAAGAAACTGTAATTGTTTCCTGTATGTTCTTATTTCATTTCTCACTGTTAACCTGATATCATCAGCTATATCTCAGCATGTTGAACTATATAGAACATTTTGGAATAACAACACATTTTAAATGCATTCATTTTAGCCATCTTCTGGGAAGTTGTTCTGCACCACTGACCCTCTTTTATGATACTGCTGCTTAGAATAGCCACAGTTTTAGCCAATATGGTGTTCACAGCTAGAAGCCTTCCCACATTGTCTTGAATCTCCACCAATTTTCTATTATTATGACTCTAATATTCAAATAACAGTTCTTGCTCATAGTTTAACTCATTAAGTGTCATAAAGCCCAAATATGAATGAGTTAACTGAAGATAGATGTGCCACTAAATGCCAATAGAGGTATACCTTCTACTCCTCTTCATAATGAGACAGGAAAAGAGTGAATGTTCTCAATTATTTGAGTCACAGACCCCTCATAGAATTATCATGCATTCTGTGATCACTTTGCAATGTATGATTTCAAAAGATAACTCAAAAACAATGTTCATCCATACACAGAGTTTATATATGACCATAAACTGTCCTATGGTAGATAATATAGTTATCTACAAATCATTTGTCCATTTTCTTCTAAGTAAACTTGAATAGGAGAAAAGAACCCTATAGGGAGTAGATTAATAACCACAACAAACCAGCCACTTAATCTGAATTCAGTTGTTCTCTGACTTCTTCAAACAACTGAAAAAGAAAATGGAAAAAAATATAATTTGAAGCAATACTGCAAAAGAGGATGGGGAAAAAAAACCCTTACTTTACAAAAGCACTCGCTTCATTTCTAGCCAAGCAAGCAGCAACTCAGAGGCAGATAATAATGTGATTACTCTGGTAATGATATGCATTAGATACATTATGGGAAACAATAATGTTTCCCACTGAATGCAGTCAATCCAGTTATTGATTTTTCTTAATGTTAAAAGTGCTACTCTTAAAACTGAAAAGAGATATCCTTTATTTATTCTCTTTCCCCTCCGGTTACCAGGTCCACAGATCCTTTGATGTGGAGAAGTATACCAAGATAATGGAGCAATGTATATCTAATCTGACACCTGCTGGGCTAGGATAATGATTCAGATGAAAACTGAGAGAAAACTGCTGCTTGTGAGGAACAAGAAAGTAATATACAACAGAAAAGAACATGAACTTTCCCTCTATGTTCATTTAGTTTGGTTCTTTAAAGAATCAATTGCATAATAGCATATTTTTGTTTTCAATCAATAAGGTAACAATTACTACATGGACTAGGCCCAGCTAGTGAATCTAAATTATCCTGTTATTTTGCCTGGAATTTTCATCTTCATAGATGTTTAAGAGTTTAATATATTATCTTCTATATTTATTGTTTAAAGCAGTCTCTCTTCTCTCTCTCTCACATACACTCTGTCCCTCTCTCTCACACACACATACACATACACAAACACGCACATAAATACAGACCCCTATTCTGTATTTCCCTCATTCTACACTTTACTCATTTTCTTAAGAATCAGTAATGTATAGGAGCAGATATTATTAGTGAACATTAGAAGTAGATTTAAATAAATATAAGGCAAAGAAGTGCAGCTATGACTGAAACTGGTAGAGCACAAGCCTTTGGTGAAAGAGCTCAGAGACAGAGCCCAGGCCCTGAGTTCAAGCCTTACCACTGACAGAAAGTACAAGGGAATATGGCAAGTCCACATTTTCATTCCATACAACAAGGATGTGTTTTTAAATTTATTAAACCTTACTTCATTCTGTTTGTCAAATAAATCATTCAATAAAATAATAGACTAGTGAAAGTGGTGCTGTGGCTCACTGGGTAGGGAGGTAGCATGAGCTGAAGAGCTCAGGGACAGCACCCAGTCCCAAAGTTCTAGACCCATGATGAGAAAAAAAAATAGACTAGTGCCAAAACTCCCTCGTATGGAAATGGCTCAATGGCTCAAGGGACAGGGTGGTAGCCTTGAGCTGAAGAGATCAGCACCCAATCCCAGAGCTGAAGATCCATGACTGACCAGAAAAAAAACAAAAAACAAAACTAAAGAAACCAACTCCCTCATATGACTGATCAGTTTCTTCAGAAAAATCACATATTGTGTTTGTGCCAAGCTTTGAGCTGATGGCAAATACTTACTTTCTTCATTCATCTGCTGTCTCCACCACTTTTTTTCTTTTAACTTTTAAGAATAGAAAGCATTTCTGCTTGTCATTTTCACTTGGCCAATTTCATTTAAACTGCCCCCAGAGAATTCGAAACAGCATGTGAAAGGCAACATTCATATGATCAAAAACACCAATACAGAAAAGCATCTCAATATCTTTCTGCATTTGGCAGAAGGAAACTGTACATATATTGGTAAAACTGTAGGGAATTTTATTTTTACAAATGTACCTAAAAAGAGATCTCCTCAGGATGTTTTAAAATATTCTCTTTCTGAATTATTAACAAACAGCTTGCTTCATTTTTAAAATCTTTCCTCATGGTAAACTTTACATTTGGTAGATTGCCTATTTGGCCTCAAAATCATTTAGATAAAAAAATATTAGCATGGTATAGCAAAACAAACAACAGGATGAGGGGAGAGAAAGGGAGAAAAAAACATAGGAAGGGTTATCAATGTTCAATAAGTAATGTACCCACTACCTGATGAATGTCACTGTAACCCCTCTATACATCATCCTGACATTAAAACTCAATTTAAAAAAGAAAAGTAAGCAACATCAATAATTAATTAATCTGCTTTCCTAAAATGGCCAGAGGCTCTAGTTAATATGGTTTCTCCCAAATTTCAGTAAAGAAATATGAAGTATAAAATAGGTAGAATGACAAAGTCTCTCTGTGCTTGGTTCAATATCACTATATTATTTTCTTTTTCTCTTTTTTCTTTTCTTCTTTCTTTTTTCACCTCCATGGGTCATGGGGCTTGAACTTGGCCTGGGCGCTATCCCTGAGCTCTTCAGCTAAAGGCTACCACCCTACCGTTGAGCCACAGCACCACTAACTATTTTCTAGAGGTTAATTGGAGATAAGAGTCTCAGATCCTTTTTTGCTGGGCTGGCTTTGAACCTTGATCCTCAGATCACAGCCTCCTGAGTGAGTAGCTAGAATTACAGGTGTGAGTCACAGCACCTGACACAAGACCACTATATTATTTTCTTATCTCCACCTATAAGCATTTGAGAGTGAGTCTTATATGGTATATTCTCATGTAAATGGTTGGCTAAGGTGTATTTTATGTGTTTTTTCTTCACAAGGGCTTTCCTTGTCTTTTCCCATGGACAAAATAGTTTTGAGGCTATAACTTATGCACCTAAGTTGGTCCAAGGTGTTTTGGTATATAAAGTATCCTCTAGTTTCTTAAACATTTGTTCAACTTTATATCATGAACATTAGCTTTTTAGGTTGGTGCAATAATGCTATAAATCAATCTGTGTGGAAAGCAGAAAATAATTTCAAATTACTATCAAAATAATAGTGGTAATTATTTTTAACTTCCCTCTTGCCAAAAAAAAATATTTAGTAGCTTTGCAATAACTTCTACTACAAAAGGCTTGGAATATTTTCAAGAATTATATGCATCAAGTTATAATATATCCCCACAAAAAGTAGCCAGGTGAAGTGGCTCATGCCTGTAATCCTAGCTATTCAGGAGGCTGAGATCTCAGGATCAAGGTTCCAAGCCAGCCCAGGCACAAAAGAACCTGAGTTGCTTACCTCCAATCAACCTCTAGAAAAACAGGAAGTGGGACTTGGCTCAAGAATAACCTTTAGCTGAAGAGCTCAGGGACAGTGTCCAGGCCGAGTTCAAGCCCCATGACCCACATACAAAAAAAAAAATAGCAGTGAGGGTCAAGCATCAATATATACGGGGTTTACTCTCCAATGCCACAAAACAACCAGAGAGCAAAAATTATTCAGCAGACAATACCAATTTTTATATCTCCAACTTAATTATTTTTGCTTTATATCTTCCACTTCAAAGACTAAAGTTATCACAGAAGTAAAAATTTTACCTTTTGTAGATTATATTCATATAAAAATATTTTATTAAAATATTCATAATTTGTGGCCAGGAGTTTGGCCTAGTGATAGAGTGCTTGCCTACCATGCACAAAGACCTGGGTTCAATTCCTTGGTACCACATACATACAAAAAGGTGGAAGTGGTGCTGTGGCTCAAGTGGTAGAGTTCCATCCCTGAGAAAGGCTGAGGATAGTGCTCAAGACCTGAGGTCAAGCCCAAGGACTGGCAAATATATATATATATATATGTATATTTAATTACTAGTCTGTGAGTTAACTCATATCTTAACTGTGTATTTCACATAGTTTTCAAACATTGTACTTATGAGATTCAGAAACTCCCTTAATCTGAAAAATGAGAATATTAGTGTCTGTTTATTAGGTTTATATGATATTATTGTGCATGCAAACTTCCAGCAAAGCCTGCATATATATATATATATGAACGTACATATATATATATATATAAAAATTCTTTTTGTTTCATTGGTCTTCAAATTACTAAGACAAAACTACAATTATTATTATGCCTTTACTTAAAAATTAATTATCATACATTCCATACTATGTATTTAAATGAAACTGCACAAATAATTGAAAGATTTGTTCTTGCTACTGTAATGAGGAAACACTGGCATCTGTATATTGTTTCTAGCAAATTTTATTAATCTGTATGCCATAATTTCCAAATAAGCAATACTATTAAAAAAAAACAAAGTGGACATAATTGTAATAGAAAGAAGATGAACATTCCAACAGACCAAAAGGTAGCATGTCAACATAAAGCAGTTAAAGAATGAAGATTCAAATTAGAACACATCCAGGACTCTCCAAGCAGAGGATTACAATAGCTAAAAACCTAGGTACATCAGGTCATATAGGATGAGACTAAATGAAAGGATCTCTAGGATATGGAAAAAAGAGAGTTATCTTGTGTGATTGTTCTTAATGTATTATCTTATTTCTCATTTTTAATTTATGTTTTCCATACATATTTATTGCAATTAATAGAAGGGTTACATTATATTCACCAGATAGAGGGTGCATGACTTCACATATATTGATACCCTTTCTCATGTCTTGGTCCCCAGTAACAGTAACAATATGAGATACAGTAATAATATGAGATTAACCAAAGGACAAAAAAAGAAAAGTGAGATACTGTAACAATATGAGATAACCAAGGGACAGCAAAAGAGATGAGAGATAACATAGTACATTAAGGACAATAAACACTCATGATGTGGCTTTTCTTTCTATATCCTGGAGGTCCTTTCATTTAGCATCATACTGTATGGCCTTATGTATCTAGGTTTTGCTCTATTGCAAATCTCTGCTAGGAGAGCCCAAGGTTTCTACTGATTATGACAAATGAGGGAAACCATTGAGCCTAAGTTCCTTTGAGTCTGGCTTACTTCACTTAATAGGATTTTTTCTAAGTCTTTCCATTTCCTAACAAATGTGGCGATGTCATTCTTTCTGACAGCTGCATAGAATTCCATTGGGTATAAATACCACATCTTGTTGATCCACTCATCAACTAAGCGACATTTGGGTAGGTTCCATATCTTTGCTGTGGTAAATAGTGCTGCAATGAACAAAGTTGTGCTAGTGGATTTAGTATGTCCTTGTTTCTGGACAACTGGGTAAATGCCAAGTAGTGGAATTGCTGGGTCATAGGGGAGTTCTATGTTTAGTCTTTTGAGCAACCACCATACTGATTTCCATACTGGTTGCATGAGCTTACACTCCTACCAACAGTATAGTAGTAATTCCTCTGGCAACATCCCCTCCAGCATTTGTTGTTAGTACATTTCTTGATCATGGCCATTCGAACTGGGGTGAGGAGGAATCTTAGAGTTGTTTTGATTTGCATTTCTTTTATGGCCAGAGATGTCCAGTATTTCTTCATGTGCCTATAGGCCATTCCTTATTCCTTCTTCAGAGAAGACTCTCTTTAAGTCTTTGGCCCATCTTTTAATGGGATGGTTGTTTCAAAGAGGATTCATCACAGGGAGGCAAAGCTGGTTCAACATAAGCAAATCAATTAATATAATTCAACACATCAGCTGGAGCAAGGACAAAAACACATGATTGTCTCAATAGATGCAGAAAAGGCATTTGACAAGATCCAACACCCCTTTATGCTAAAAGCTCTGGAGAAACTAGGAATCCATGGAACATTCCTCAGTATAATAAAGGCTGTGTATCACAAACCTACAGCTAGTATTATACTTAATAATGAAAAGCTAAAGCTATTCCCTCTAAAATCAGGAATGAGACAAGGATGCCCACTCTCTCCACTCCTCTTTAAAAATAGTATTAGAATTCCTAGCCAGAGCAATAAGGCAAGAAGCAAGCATAAAGGGGATCCAAATAGGGAAAGAGGAAGTGAAACTTTCCCTCTTTGCAGAAGACATGATTGTGTATTTAAAGAACCCTATAGACTCTACTCCCAAGCTCCTTGAGCTGATTCAAAACTTTGGCAAGGTGGCAGTGTATAAAATTAACCCTCAAAAATCAACTGCCTTCCTATGTGCCAACAATGAAAGGAATGAGGCAACAATCAGGAAAGCAACTCTTTTTGCAATAGTCTCAAAGAAAATGAAGTACCTAGGAATTAACTAAGAATATAAAGGACATGATGAAAACTTTAAAACCCTGAAAAAGGAAATGAAAGCAGAACTAAGGAAATGGAAAAACCTCCCATGCTCCTGGATTGGAAGAATTAACATCGTGAAAATGGCAATCTTGCCAAAGGTTATCTACAAATTCAACACAATACTCATCAATATCCCGATGTCATTCTTTAAAGAAATAGAAGAGGCAATCCAAAATTTCATATGGAATAATAAAAGAACCTGTCTAGCAAAAACAATTCTTAGCAGAAAGAAAAGCGCAGGAGGAATTTCAATACCAAACTTTAGACAGCTATAGTGACTAAAACAGCGTGGTACTGGTACAAGAACAGACTTGAAGACCAATGGAATAGAACTGAGGACCCAGATATTAAACCACAGACATATGGCCACTTAATCTTTGATAAAGGAGCAAAAAAATAGAATGGAAGAAAGCCTCTTCAACAAGTGCTGCTGGCAGAACAGGTTAAGCACCTGCAAAAAACTAAAGGTGGTTCCTTCTGTGTCACCCTGCACCAGGATTGACTCCAAATGGATCAAAGATCTTGAGGTAAAAGCAAATACACTGAAAACTTTACAAGAAAGAATAGGAGATACACTAGGTCTCCTTGGCACAGGTCAAAACTTTCTTAATAAGGACCCAGAAACACAACAAATCAGAGAAATTCTAGATAAGTGGGACTGCATTAAACTGCAGAGCTTCTATATGGCAAAAGACATAGCTAGAAAATTAACTAGAAAGCCTACAAAGTGGGAGAAGTTCTTTACTAACCATACAACAGACAAAGGCCTCATATCTAAAATATATCTGCAGCCTATTTCTCGTTTCTTTTTTTGTCCTTTGGTTAATCTCATATTGTTACTGTAGCTCATATTGTTACTGCTCCTGGCATATTGTATATTCATTTATTTGTGTATTTGAAATAACAAAGGGAAAGTGAGGAAACAAGATGATTAAGATGGGATCAGGGGAGGGAAGTGGACAGAAACATTAGAAAGGGTTTCAATATGTGAGAAGTAATGCACCTACTACCTAGTGAATGTAACTGTAACCCCTGACAATAAAAATATAAAAAATATAAAAAAGAATGCAGATTCATGTGGGTAAAAGAGGTAGTGTTTTATGGAGAACCATAGCAAGACTCACACCTAAGGAGGAGTTGTATTTGAGGAGAAAGCCATAGTAAGTGGCTCGTACCTGAGACTTCACTCTAAGACAGAATGTAGGAAGATGAGCTTGGGGTAAACTGGTTAGAACTGACCTCCTGAAATGTCTTTTTGTCCTACTACTCAGAAAATAGATGTAGTTTTAATTTAGTATTAGTGTGATTCTTCTAGGTTTCGTCTCTTTCATCCCACCACTAATTAATGGGCCTTTTATGTACCCCAACAGTAATGATGTAAACTTTTTAATCTGCAATTAGATTTACAGATATTTTTGCTTGTCCATCACTACTGTAAAGGGGAAAAAGAAGAAATGGAGACACCAAAGTACTGGCTAATGAGTGCTGTAATACAACACCAGAAAGCATAATGCTTGTTTTGAAATTTTAATCCCTTGGCACTCTGCAGTCTCTACCTTACCATCCAACTGCTCAATGTACTCTTCAAATATCGGCTCTATTTATAATCTACTGTGACAGGAGAAGGCTAGACAGAGCCATCACCTCCCAGAGTAACCAAATGCAGTTAAACCTAATGTACCTGAAACACTACCCCTCACAGTGCTAAAGGAATAGGATTTGCCCACAAGAGAAAAGAAACACTAAAGGGGCTAGAGTTTTCATAGAAAATATTCAAATAGTAACATCTTAGCAAAACATCTAATGTCATTGTATGAATGTAAAAATTCTGCAAAACATGGTGGTTACAGATGATTTTTCACACATACCGTAGAGATATAAAGAATATACATATCTTGTTTAGACTGCAATAAAATCTTCATCTACCTTCTATGTTTTGAATGAATCAAAACATCTGTAACAAATGTATTTCATCACAGGTAACCTTAACTATGTCAGAGTAGTAGTATACTTTTCTGCTTTATGGTTACTATCTTTGAACCATTAACAGCAGCTCAACAAACCCTTTTTTCAGCTCAAACCAAGTTTAAACAAATGAGAAATATTAGTAAGCATTTCAACACATATGCTGTCTGCACTCTAAAAGCAGTCAAATTTATCTGTAGTAGAAACAATCTACATGCTGGCTAGCCATCATATTTAATTACATCTGGAAGGATCACATTAGAGGTAACGAATATTATCCACAGAAGTAATGTGATAGGAATGCTAATTCACTCAAAAGGGTTTTAGTTGCCCTTTCAGGCTTACCCTTGCTTTAGCACATATTTGTCAAAATAAAAACATCAAGCTAAGCAAATCTACTAACTCATAACCCTTGTTTAAGCCTAATTGGAATGTCTCATAAAATCATCCATTACAGTGCGCAGTAAGTATTTATACTGAGATTTCATCCGTCTGTTTCCTTTTTGTGATACCTTTTCCTTGTCAACCTGCTACCAAAAACTTGATGGTTACAGCTTAGATTTTAACATAGAGAAAAACTGTCCATGATTTTTATATGTGTAGATGAAGCTCTTTATGTCTTGAAACTGACAGCATTTGTCAATAGATTAATGTGCCAAAACTCCTCTGTTTTGCTTGATTTCTTAAGCCGGAACTTAATGAGACAGAGAAGGCTTTGAGAAGGTACAGAATTCAATTGTACTTTTAGGTCCAAATAACTATAGGAAATCACAAGCATAATCGCTTAGTTTTCCAGACTAAGAATCAGCAGTAACATACAGCTTTACCTAAATATTAGTGTTGGCTGAAATTAGACAGTACATATTCACTGACTGATATTCTATTAGTATATACTTTATATGTAATACATTACA
This sequence comes from Megascapheus bottae, assembly GCF_031878675.1. Classification (NCBI taxonomy): domain Eukaryota; kingdom Metazoa; phylum Chordata; class Mammalia; order Rodentia; family Geomyidae; genus Megascapheus; species Megascapheus bottae. Next base: position 52,436,282 of record NC_143511.1, on the reverse strand, counting down.
TAATTATAGACATATTATGTAATCTTGTTAATACATAAAATATATTACCAGTAAGAAATATAATCTATTTCTCTTTGGTACCTATCCTTTGTTAACATCACACAATGTAATCTCAGCTTCACAAATTCTAAAAGACTTTCTTCAAAATATTCCTAACTCATTAACCTAAGTCAAAGAGTTATTCTATACATTATTTAACTAACTTCAGTTTCCTATCTTCACCCTATATTAGTCCTGAAACTGAAATCTATCCATTTGATAGCATCCAAAAACATTTCTGAAATATTTAAATCAAATTTTTTTCAGAACACTACCACATGCTAAAGAATGGAGAATTTCTAGAAAAATTGACCCCACAAAACACCAAGTACTATAATTCAGTTTTGTTTATTCATCCTACTATTTTACATTGCTGAAATTAAAAATGTTTTCATATGGACTAAAGTTTACAAAACTCTACCAGCCCATCCCCGCCATGTTGATCAACTATGAAACAATACACAATATAATCAATCTGGCTGAGAAGATGAATTGAATTCTAACAAAAAGCACTATAGGCACTATCATTATAAATTATTCTTGATTTGCATTTTATACTGTTCTTTATCCACATTTGCCCAGGTGGCAAATGTGGGGAATATTCAATTTACAATCTTATTTTATCTATAAATTCAATTGTTTCTCCCTTGCCTCTAGTAAGTTCTCCAATTAAAATTCTAGTAGCCCTTGCAGTGAAATGAAAAACACAAGAGTACTTATAATTGGAAATCTAGGGCAATATGACATTTCCCCACTAAAATATTTAACTTAAACATGTTCAGATATTTTCTATCCAAATATGATAGCAAACTGTCTTTCAAAGGTTATGATGGTCATTGTTTTATACAGAAGATTTCTTAAAATTCATTTTGTTGATCTCTAAAATTGGAAGGTAGAAGAATAAAAAGTGTTTACTGAGTCAGAGTACAGATAGGATAGCAAATGTTGAAGATATTCTGAACATAAGGTATCAAGTTAACTAAAATTTGATTTTCACTGACATTCAGAGAGCAACTAAGCTAGCATTTCTCTTTCATCACTCACTATTTATTTATTTATTTTCATTATTTTTTAAAAGAATAACACAAAATCCTAGAGCAAAGCTCAGGGTAAGCCTAACAGGATTGACTATTATTTAAGCCACATCCCTTTCTCGACTGCCATTCACACACTCAAATTTATACAAAGCATTGTGTATGAGTGTGTGTGTGTGTGTGTGTGTGTGTGTGTGTGTGCATGCCTGCTCACGTATATGATGTAGTTGATATAAGAAAAGATAAAACTGCCATCCCAGGAAGTCTTTACTCTTAGGCTTTGGGTAAGGCTTGGGTAAGAGAAGCTGTTTCATTATACTTGCAATTGTCATTTCAAAGCCCTGTGTCTGGTTTCTTAAGGCTCGGCTAGCTCTGTGATATAACTAGATGGAGATCACTCTGCTGTGACCAAGTTACATCTCAATACAGAACCCTCATTTTTCATGTCTCTTGCTTAAAAACAAACAGCCAATTCAGGAGAGAGGCATGCAGTTAGCTGATATGAACCTAGACTAGAACAGTGGCATTTTCAGAAATGAAATCAACAGTTATCCAAGGATTCACATCTAAAGTTTTATCTGCAAAGAGTTATATAAAATACGTTGGTTTTTGAAATAACAACTAGCATTTTTTTTTATCTCCCATGGAAGATTGACCTGTGTGTGATACTGCCTTAAATAACAATAGAAGGGAAAAAATTACTTTCTCCTGAATTGCTCAAACAGCTAAAATCTTTGCTTTTCACAGAAATATTTGTGCTCAGCAAATAAGACTTGAAAAGTATTGCATTGCGTGAATTAATAATTCAGAAGTAATCAGAGTATTACATACTTGGGAAGCAATCCAATTAGAACTTTATTTTTGTCTCCTAGTATCTATTAAAGAATGATTCCATGGAGAAAGTAATTTCTTTTACATTTTATTAATAATTCTAAAGTAACTTTGTTACAAAATCCTTCAGTGATCCAGTGATTAATCTGTATATAAATAAAATTAACATTCTGTCTTTGTTACATAATTTGACATTTTGATGGAAATATGCTCATGGTTTTACAGATTTTTCAATTGATGAATCAGGTTTTCAAGGCAATCTATTTGAATGATTTTTATTATTAATATCTCTTATGTGCTAGTCCTGAAGCTTGAATTCAAGGACTGAGAACTGTCCCTAAGCTTTTCTGTTCAAAGCTGATGTTCTACTACTTAAGCCATAGCTACACTTCTATCATTTTAGTAGTTAATTGGAGATAATAGTCTCATGTACTTTCACGGCTAGGCTGGCTTCCAGTGAAGTTTCAGATACTCAGATCTGAGACTGTTAAGTAGCTAGGCTTACCAATATGATCCACCTGTGCCATTGCCCACCTCTATTTGAAATTCTACCTTTGAACATTTTCACTGAAATTGAGACTTGAGAAAGATGTTCCAGATAATTCTGTGCTGCCAAGGTTTGATTAAAAGTCATTTGCTAAATATGTACATCAGACATATTTTTATAGAAAACAAGTAGGTAGAAAATATACTTGTCCCATGTGATAAATATCTATATTTTTGAGACCTAATCTCTTACTTTCTGATGTGTACCTGTGAGTTGGATGAAAATATTATGTTTCTCTTACATAAAGGTATAAAATCTACAATGTTATTTTTTAAAAGCAATGACTTGTGCAAATAATTTTTTCTGTTTTTATCATATTTTTACACTGTAGTCACTTTGTCAAATGAAAGTTTAATTTTTCTTCATATATTTTTATTGTAATTAATAGAAGGGTTACATTATATTCACCAGATAGAAGGTGCATTACTTCACATACAGTGATATCCTTTCTCATGTCTTGATCCCCATTTCCCTCCCCCACACCCCCACTCCCCCACCCCTCATCTTGTTTTCCCCCTTCCCTATCCAATTTCAAATAACCAAATACACATTTCTCCAATATATCAGATAACAAAGTGAGATACTGTTACAATATGATATAACCAAGGGACAGCAAAAGAGATGAGAGATAACATAGTACATTATGGACAACAATCACTCATTATATGGCTTTTGTTTTTATATCCTAGAGGTCCTTTCATTTAGCATCATACTGTATGGCCTTATTTATCTAGGTTTTGCTCTATTGCAAATCTCTGCTAGGAGAGCCCAAGGTTTCTACTGATTATGACAAATGAGGGAAACCATTGAGCCTGTGTTCCTTTGAGTTTGGCTTACTTCAGTTAATAGGATTTTTTCTAAGTCTTTCCATTTTCTTACAAATGGGGCAATGTCATTCTTTCTGACAGCAGCACAGAATTCCATTGTGTACAAATACCACATCTTGTTGATCCACTCATCAACAGAGGGACATCTGAGCTGGTTCCATATCTTTGCTATGGTAAATAGTGCGGTAATGAACATCATTGTGCTTGTGGATTTAGTATGCCCTTGTTTCTGGATGGTTGGGTAAATGCCAAGTAGTGGAATTGCTGGAGAAACCACATTTTAGAAATATTAAAGTTTAAGTAAATAATGAACTATTTTTTAGCTAGTATCAAAAATTTGAGGCTTTTGCACAGTTTATCTAATATACCTGTGTATTACATCTATATAACATATAATATATAGATAAATATATATAAATATGTACATATATAGGTATATAGAGAGAGATACATTTATATCTATATATTACATAGCTCATGTAGTGATGCAATGTTATATATAACATAATACATAGATAACAAACACATGATACATGTATATGTTCTCTCATGTATGAATATTAATATATTTATTAGATATAATGTATACATTATATTAATATTTCTAGACATACTTTACCTTTAGATATAAAATAAGTAAATATATCTATATAATGCTATAATATACAGATATAAATATTCATATTAAAATAATGATATAAATAATTACACAATAAATATACCTTATGTAGTATAGAAATATATATCTATGATTCAGATATAGATATTTATGTCTATAGTAAATATAATCATATTTATATGTATAAAACTTTTGTGTCTACACATATAGACATTTTTAACTTTATATTATATGTATTTAACAGATTTTATCTATCTATGTACCAATATATTAGATAGAATATATGGATATTGTTTATATTATATAATTTTTCAATATAACACCAGTATTCTGTAGAAATATCTACACATAGATATTTATTCTATATAATATATAAATATATAACTACCTGTATATCTATCTTGAAAGCCTTTTCTTGGAGTCAAACGTAACAAATACTTTAATCACAAAGCTATTGAAAGCGAAATTTTTAATTCCTAATTTAATGTTCTTTCTTCTTCTCTATGGAGATGAGAACAATAGTGTATGCTCTAGTGCTGGATTTTATCATCTTAAGGCCGTCTCTGGTCATAAAACTTCTGGAAAATGTTCGGATGTTATCAGGTCATATTTTATGAGCTTTAAATGGAACATTGTATTATAGTCTCCCTCATGGGAGTACAATGAAGACCAAATAATGATTCAGAAAATGTGCTTAGCTTAAAGCCTGGAATGTAGTGCATGCTCAGTCATTGCCATATATAGTACTAAAACTCTTTTAAATGTATAGTTGGTGATAGTTATGTTGTAAGTCCTGAGCAATAGAAAAGAGGAATGCAATGGTAAAGGTATTCATTGTCTACTTATGATTATGATCAGTTTTCTGGTTATATTATATCTAAGCAGATATTAAAAGTTTAAAAGTACAATAAATTTAATTTTATTGTGTATATTAGATGAAACTTTTTTTTGCTCTGACAAGTTATTCAACATTCTTCCTATACTGGAATACATCATCCAAATAGCAAAATTCTACCACTTAAATGAGAAATATAGAAATAAAAGTGGAAGGATATTTTAGGTAGAAAGAGGCTCTCATTGTAACCCTGAAAGCCTGTTCAATTTACCCTGTAATCAGAACATAAAGGCATATGGATATCTTTTTTCTGCATTTACGCACATATGAACATACACTTACATGAAACAAAAATCATTTAAAGGAAATGAAAGCAAATTTATATGCTTAAAATTCAACAGCTCAGGTAATCCAAATAGTGCTTCTTTGGGGGGCAGGTTGCAAAGCCACATTAATTTGTTTCAGCAGAACAAAAAAAATATTACCTCCTTAAGGTTTTGATGTTATAAATTAGAAAATAATCTGTGTTCGCTTATAGCTAATTCTCTGTCCTCCAAGTTGGCTTGTGTCTGCTCAAAAACTCTAGTTCCACGCCTATTGAGAAAGTACAAGAAAGTAGTGTATAACAAATACACCACAGTCAAATTCCTACAATGTATGTGGAAACATAGTACAGATTAGGTAGCTCTTATGCATGAGAATAAAGAAAGGGACCTAGAACATTTTTGGGGCATGGAAACTGAACTTGGCAGGTTGTACTTTTACACACAGAGCAAAATAATCAAACTAACAACCCATGAATATAGGGCATCATGGACACTAAACAAGCATTCTCCCATTCCCCATTACTTTCTTTTTAAGGTAAGATCTCCTTAAGCTAATGTTGCGTCAGCTGATATTGAATTTGCCATGCTCATACTTCCACTTTCAGAGCAAGTGAAACTACAAGCATATACCTAGCTGCCAGGTCTTGCTGAGATGGGAGGTTAATCATAATACTCTGGGAGTGAGACAATACCACTGAATGAGACTCATTTTATCCTCTCAAGTGTAGCACTTCCTAGCAAAGATCACTTTTCATTCTCACTCAAGGCTCTAATACTCTTCCTAAAAACACACTTTTCTTCTGCCTTCCCTGATACATTTTCATTCTTATCGCTACAGATTTCATTTGTACCATTTCTCTCTGCTGTAGTGTGAGCTCCTTGGAGGCCTCTTTCTTCATGCTCCATTCACTGTCGTTGCCTTACCACCTACAACAAAACCCCAGTGAGTCAGATTCTGAGGGTGACAGGGGGATTTCCTGAAGGAGGAACAGTGAGGGTGGCCTTATGTTCTCTCCTAGCCTTCTCTGGATAGTTGGTCACTTAAAAAGAGAAAGAAAATTCTGGCACTTCAGGCAAACCTGATGTTTGTAGTTGTAGTTCCAAGAGAAATATTCATTTGCTCCTGCATTGAAAACCATGCATTCCACTAAATATTAATCTCTCTCCAGGTTTCTTTCTTTAGGCAAATCTTAGAGTTACAGCAGGAGTTACTCTCCTGATCTACTTCTAAAAGCCTTCTGTAAAATGCCACGTTGGAAGCTCCACATTGAACTAGTTTGCTCCCAAGTCAGATTTTCAATGATATTATTTTATTCTTTCTACAAATATTAAGACTTTAACACTCAAAGCTACTTGCTCGTGAGTCTATAGTTTAACTTTAGAGCTTATGATAAGCTTTGGGTTGAGATTCCATTATTATTATTGCCAGGTAATGGCAGTTTAATCCTCTGTGTTTATGTGAGCCTTAAACTTGGACTGTTTTAGGCTTCCACCAAGATCTAACATTTACTATGATTATGACTATAGGAAAATTACTCAATATTTTTGAACCTTTTTTCTTTTATTTCCAAAATGGGAATAACAACTTCATTTCACAATTGGCATATCATTAGCTATGTGTGTGCGTGCGTGTGTGTGTGCGTGTGCGTGTGTGTGTGTGTGTGTGTGTGTGTAAGACCCTCTTAGTGTTTTTCTTAATAAATGTTGGATGTAATTGACAATGTTTCCCTCATTCAAAATAAGTAGTATACATCCAGGATTCTCCTAGCAAAGGACAACATATGTACATGTGGCAATATAGCATGAGGATAAGTGAAATGAATTCTTGGACATGGAAACAATAGCTTGATTTTTGTGTTTATTGCTCTTAACCTACTGTGTGAAGTTATTTCCTCCCCCTTCTTCCTCTGTGTGTCTCTCCCCCCCACCCCCTCTCTCCTTTTTTTGTTTGTTTTTGCTAGGTTTGGTTTCTCTCCTTATGGTCTATCTCATGTTGCCACAGCACGTGACTTTGGTATCTGCTATATTGTATATATGTTTATTTGTTTATTTGAAATGGAGAAAGGAAGGGGAAAAACAAGATTATTGGGAGGAGTAGAAGAAGGGAAGGTGAGGAAAAAAAAAACACAGAAAGGGGTATCAATGTATAAGAAGTAATATACCTACTACCTGACAAATATAACCATAACTACTCTTTACATCACCATGACAATAAAAAACAATAAAAGTAACTAAATCTGAAAGATAATAATTTATTTTGATGCTGAGGAAACAATAAAATGAATGCTATGCATACATTAGTCATTTAGCTCCATTTTTCCAATATTCAATATTTATCCTCCAATAATCTCAGTAAGATTTAGAATCTGACTTATTTGGAATAATTTGTATAATTTTAAATTGACTGCAAGATTAAAATATCTTGGATTACTGTGAAGTTCACTGTTTACTTTTCATTCTTATTCTTACTATTTGCACATTACAAAATAATTTTTTTTCTTTGACCTCCTCTTCAAATTTGAAAGGAATATAGAGAGCAGAGCCATTGCTTGATCAGGGAAGTTGATCATGAAAATGTCAGAGGATGCTTAGCTAAATGCTAAAGCTAAAGCATGCCATATTTCATTATGCTGGGACTGAAAACTCCATATTCACCATAGGAAGAAAGGAAAGGGAAAGGGAAAGGGAACAGGAAGGGAAGGGAAGAGAAAGAGGGGAGAGAGGGAAAGAAACGAAAGAGAGCAAGAAAGAAGGAAAAAAGGAAAGAATGGAGGGATGGACTGAGGAAGGGAGGGGAGGGAGGGAAGGGTAGGCAGATGGAAGGAAAGAGGGAAGGAAGAAAGGAAGGAAGGAAGGAAGGAAGGAAAGAATAAATGACAATTTCTTTGGTATCCCTAAAACAGTACTGATAGTGAGCTAAATGACATGTTAGCAAATTCTTCCAGTGTTTGTCACTGATAATTATTCTGAAGCTCAGTCTTCACTATTGTTGCTTTGTTGGATACAACAAAGAACTGGTGACAGATTTCCCTGTTTAAACACCTATCTTTCAGAGTTTCTCCTAAATAGATGCATGAGAGAAAGTGTCAAATTATGCCACTTTGTACAATACCATTTGATACTTAATGGGATTGGAGGCTCCCTACACTGGTAATCCTAAATGTCTGGTTCTCCACATAAGCCATAGTAAATATTCAACATCAAGATCTTTATTTCTATTTTTCCCTTAATTTTCAACCCTATATATAAAATAGTAGACTCCTTACCTGCAACTGTCTTCTCATTTCCCTCTGTGATGCCCCCTTCAAGGCAACTCATCAATAGTACTCAAACTGAGTCTTCTTGCTCATTTTTCATTTATTACTCGTGCTCTATTATTTGGGAGATGGTTCCAGCTCCCACTGTTAGCTGATTCGTTGTCTTGTAAATGATACACATATTTGTCTTGTAAAAGATACACACATGCACACACACACACTATGCACATACTTGGATATGTGTATCTCAATGTATACGTAAAATTGAGCACAGAGCATGAGAAACTCATGATTAAAACATGTTAAGTTTTCACTAAGTGATAGGACTTAAAATATTGAATATGACACAAACAAAATTTTAAATAAAATCCTGAATTACTCTCTCAAAAAATCTAAGCGGAAATATCTTTTAAAATTTTTTAAGAATTATGCCAGTACCTAGCTGTTTTGGTCACTATAGCTCTGTAATAGAGTCTAAAGTTTGGTATTGAAATTCCTCCTGGGCTGTTCTTTCTGCTAAGAAGTGTTTTAGCTGTACGGGGTCTTTTATTATTCCATATGAAATTTTGGATTGCCTCTTCTATTTCTTTAAAGAATGACATTGGGATATTGATGGGCATTGCATTGAATTTGTAGATAGCCCTTGGCAAGATTGCCATTTTCATGATGTTAGTTCTTCCAATCCAGGAGCATGGAAGGTTTTCCCATTTCCTCAGTTCTGCTTTAATTTCCTTTTTCAGGGTTTTAAAGTTTTCATCAAAAAGTTCCCTTACGTTATTAGTTAAGTTAATTCCTAGGTACTTCATTTTCTTTGAGACTATTGCAAAACAGTTGCTTTCCTGATTGCTGCCTTGTTCCTCTCATTAAAAGATTTTTTAAAAATAATTTGAGATGTGTCTCTTTCCATACTTAAGAAAACCCACTAGGACTGTAGAATATATGCTTAACCTGCATTTCTTCCTTTCTAATCACTCTGCTAGACTTTTAAAATGGCTTCTTTGCAGCCACATTCAACAGAAAGTTTCTACTAAATATTTTGTTGTGTAACCTTTGACTTTCTAAATCACTCATTCGGATCTTCATACCCCTTTATCCTAAATGTGTTTATTTCCCTTTTCAACCTCTATCCTGGGAAGCAGTGTTTTCAAAACTCAATGTGCTCCAAAGTCCACTGACTTCCCAAGATCCAATCTTAGAAAATCATAAACCTCTAACATCACTAGAACTCTGAGCACCAGGTTAGGCCATTTAAGGCTTCAGGACTAAAGACTGAAATCCCATGGTACACTTGGCCACCCTTCCTTAATTAACTCAGAGCTGATTGATTTCCTGTGTTTGTCATTCAACAGAAGGCAGTATAATGCCTTTGCTTGAAAAAATGAAAAAATTGAAAGACCTTCTCATTTACACATGAAAAACCATCTTCAGTGGTAGCTCCACTAGGCTGACTGTGAGCCCTGTGTCTACATTGCCTGTAAAGGCTTAGATCTCTCTGCCCCTGCTGTGTCACTACAGACCCCTACTAGTCTGAAGCCTGTTAGAGCAGGAGACTTTTCAGATTCTGCTTACAGGACGCCAACACAGCTGGTCAATTCAATTTGTTTGATGAGAGGGGAAAAGAAACCCAAAACATTCTCTCCAGTAGGAGGAAAGTTCATCAATCCATTTCTTTAGTGTTGTATAGACAAATAAACTGGTTCCCTTCATTTCCCATTTTGCCACCTGTTCTGTGGGACTTGTATAGACCCAGCTCTGGGCTCATCATTTGTTTTAATCACACTAAATGCAACGCTGAATCAAGTTTCCAATCAGAATGCTGCCATCTGTTCAACTCCAGAGAAGAGATTTAGAAGATGCAGCCCCAAAAGCGGCCTCAGGCAGCTATTCCCAGTGAAAAATGCCATGCTGGCTACTATTTCTGAGAGACTGCCCTTAAGGGACAGGCCATTCTGTGCATCACTACATAAAGAGATTTACGTCACTGACCAGTTGTTTTATAATGGAGATTTAGTGTTACTGAGCTGATAAAAGGACATTGAATAGAGTTATTAAGTCGAGTTAAATTGGTTCAATAATCTGAAGTTAACAAGACCTAGCTCAGAAATTCTTTGACCACCACCAATACATTGCCAAGGACTTTATGGTTGTCACCTAAGGAAATCTGTTGGAAGGCAGAAACTATCCTTCACACAACACAGAGGAGATACGCATTCTGTGTGTGAGGTTGACTGGGACCTTCTTGGAGGATCCTCTCTCTTTGGGGACTTCTCAACATCCTCATAACAACTCAGAGCACTGGAGAATTCACCCTATGTTCATACTTTAACCAAAGTATGGTATCATGCAATATAAAGCATATATATATATATATATATCCTAAATTATTTAGGTGACAGTTATTTAACATTTGCATAAAGCCTGCATTTTATTATAAATATATGCACATATGTGATTCATAATAAAATATCCTCTGCAAGAACCTATAATAAAGATTTAGCTACTTCATTTTCATGTTCCACAGATATCTCAGTGGTCTAGTGTTTATACTTATTTAAGAGTGGAAATAACTCATGAGTAAATATGGTGGAAAGTGATAGAGGGGCTCATGGTATAGTCCACACATGTGGGATAACATAAGGAAACTCATTTGTACAACTAACACATGCTAATTGAAAAGAAAGAAAAAGTAATTAAATATAGTTTGTTTGGATGACTAATGTAAATGTCACATAGTCATGGAAATGAAATTTACTGGAAAGTGAGTTTCCCATTAAATAAGATAGACATGTGGTTTATCCCAAGAATTAGGCTAGGCAGTAAGATTAGTAAGACATACACAGGTCAGGAGATGACTGCATTAAATTCATGTGTGTAGGATGTGAAGGGACATACGCTTTATGACTCCATACCAGAAGATTACAATGAGAAAAAAAACTGCAAGTTACCTTGAATTACATCTGCCTCAACATTCTATGTTAAGGTAAAAGTTTGACTTCACCTTCAATGGCAATAAACTACTTGAGAGGGAAAAGAAGAAAGGACATGGGTGGGGGCAGGAGGAGGCTGTGTGCAATGCTTTAGAAAGTCTTTATTTTACAAAATAATGACTAATCTCCAAAACATACAACTGTCCCAAAAGAAAATGTATCCTTTATTTTCTCCCTCCAACCCCAGCAAAAAAGAAAAAATAAATAGACATAGAATTTTGAGAGATTTAACTGAGATATAATGAAGAAAATTCCCTAATGCTGGGGAATTATGATATTGTTAAATTCATACAGGGAAAAATTATTTTTCTCAAAATTTTTGAAATTAAATTAAATTGAGCAGAATATGTAAGATGAAGTCCTGGTAGTCATAGTGAGAGGCTGAATTCATAGAGTCTTGTTGGCTAATTTATATACATATGTAACTATATATACATATATGCATATATATACATATCAGAGAAGTGAAAAAAAATCTCAGGACTATACATACCAAATACTTATCAAGTATGAGGTGCCCTAGATGTTTGAAGTAAGAAATCCAAAGAACACATCCCTGCTTTCACTAAGTATGCCTTCTTTCAAACTCATAGGGGCAAAATGATGTTCTAGTACAGGTGCTTGGGGATATGACTCAGCAAGTGACTACTGAACTATAGGCATCTCTATGCACTCAGAACACTGTAACAATGCTGTGGATGTGACGATCGAAGTTCAAAATAAATGGCAAAGTCTGCAAAAATAAGCAGCTAAGAACCACAGCCCTAGCCACATACATGGATCAAAACTTCAATGAACACTCATGCACACTCATTAGAACTTACTATCCATGTATGATTCAGTGAGCTTAATATGTCAGTTCTTTAATCCTTTCCCCCTATTGCTAATAATTAAAATCAGGGCCTCATACTTGCTAGGCAAGTGTTCTTCCCTTTGAGTTGCACCCTAGTCCTTTTTGCTTTTAGCTTGTTTCCCTCTCCCCCTCCCCTGCCACATTTTTTTTTCCCCAGATAGGGTCCATTGAATTTCCCGGAGCTGGCCCCAGATTGAAATCTTTCTACCTCTACTCTCCATGTAGTTGAGATCACCGATGTATGACACCATGCCTCGCCTATTATTTAGTCTTATTTTTCCTAGGAACCTATAGTAATGTGTTTCAGTTCTTTGGAGAACTATAAAGGAGTTATAATATAATTCACATGAATTGGTTTCTAGGAAATCTATTATTTTATTGTCCAGCAAACACTCTTCCCAAATTCCTGTGTTTTTATGTTGTGCTTATTCTTTCTGTGAGATCTCTGTTCCTTAGATGTGTGCTATAACTCCTATGTTTGTCATCTAATCATTTCTCATTTACTCTTCCCTAATGGTGGAATCTATCTATGGCAGCTAAAAAAGGATATATATAAAGAAATTATTATAATCCTTTTATGTTTAAGAATGCCTTTATTCCACACTGATTAACTGAAAGTTTGACTGTACAGAGAATACTTGTGGAACATGTTATATTCCTGATTAAGAAAAACTATCATCAAGTTTCCAGTATTGTGTTACTGAAAACTTCTATTCCTATCTAATGCATGATACGTCATGCGTAACTTTTTTTCTCTCTAAAAATATCTAGGCCAGTCTCTTCATATTTGACATCAGGACAGGTTATATTGCTTTGAAGAGTATCTTCTCAATTATTTTATTGAGTGCTTGGAGGGTCTTCTGTTTTAAAAGCATTAAGTCCTGATTTCCTCAAGAAATTTTCTCACTTCTTTGATAACATCATCATCTATTATTTTTTGATTCTGAAATATGTTAATTGGGTACTGGACTTCATTTTGTATCATGTTCATTCTATATTCTAAGAGATTGCATCAACCTTTTAACACCAATTTTTAAAATTATTCTATTTTTAATTTCAAAGGAAGTTTTCTTATTCTGAGTGTTTCTTTGATTAATAGCATACTATTTCTGTTTCATTAATATATGTTCTGTTATCTCTCTGAGAATATTAATTATAGTTTTAGGATACTTTCTTCCGTTTACTGCATGAACCACATTTTCTCAAAGTTTCTCTTTGTTGTCTCTTTCTCTCATGTTGACATTTTTACCCCTATTTCTCATATTAAAGAGAGAAACATTTTTAAAAAACTAACAGCATTTTCCTCTTTGGCTGGCTCATGAATTAATAAGACTGCTTTATAAGTTAATGGATTTTCCACTCCGGTTTTTATAGAGAATTCCTGCCAGTGAAAATCTGACTATAAAGAAGCTTTACAAGGTAAAGAGATGGCATTCGGCCAGGAGTTTGGCCTTGTGGCAGAGTGCTTGCCTAGCACTCATGAAGACCCAGGTTAGATTCCTCAATATTATATACCTAGAAAAAAAGCTGAAAGTGGTACAGTAGCGCAAGTGGTAGAGCTCTAGGGAAAAAAAGAAAAGAAAAGAAAGGAAATGGCATCATCTCATCTTCACATATCCAGACATTCACATATAAGTCTCCTAGTTTTAGAAAGGAAGCTCTCTCTTCTCTTTAGCCTGATTCACTGTAGTCTCCCTTGCATGGAATTTGATTTCTCATTTAGGGTTAGGATAGAAATGAATATATTGCTCTGGTTTGTGACTGCTCTCAGTTCTCATTTGACAAAAGTACATAAACCTTCCTTAAATTTTTTATTCCATAAATTTGCCTTTCACTAAAACTAGTGTTTTTAATTCTTTAGAGACTGCAGGATGTCCCAGCGGAGACAAAGTGACCTTCTCTTCTGGTATTCCTTACAGGTACCTAGATTTCCACTTCTGCTCTGCCAACTCACTCATTACATACCCATATACTTCTCACTTGAAATTCCATGTCTTCTCTCAGCTGCTCTTGTCTTCACTTGTGTGTGTTCCTGTAGACTTTTACCTCTCTTGTTCTCTTTTCTAAGTTAACCCTCAGGAAGAATGGCATGCTTTTAATGCAAAAATTTAATCAGAAATTTAAACTGCAAAATAGAGAGGATAAAGACAGCCAAATATCTAAAGCTCGGAGATAAGATGACATTATATGTTTAAAGATAAAACAAGTTGAGTAGTATGTATAGGCCAGAGCAGAGAAGACCAACAATCAATAGAAATGATCATTATTGTTCTACTGTAGAAGAAGGAGCAATCAAAGTCCAAGAAGTCTGACCTCCAGGAATGTGAACTCCTCAGGTAGAGGCAGGTTGCCAACATGGAAAAAGCAAGGGGAAAGGTTCAGGAAAAGCCAAAGAGACAGCTCTGAATGCATTAGCAATTACAGTGTTCTCTCTTTAGCTAAGGTTCAAGGACAAGGGGAGATCCAAATGCAGAGGAAGCACGTGATCTGACTAAAGAAAATTATGGAAAACAATAGAAATGAAGTGGTTAGGAGAAGATATCATTTATGCAAATACTTGCAGCAGGGCATTGAAACTTCAGAAACTAACCAACAAAAACAAAGCTAACTGTAGCATCAATAAAGATTAAGATAAATCAGTTATGTCTAAGTCTGAAGGTTACAGGGACAGACATTCAAGTATTGAGAAACATGAGCAGTTTTTATTTTAATTCTAGAATCCAAACAGTTAATAAGAGGAGATTTGACAACAAGCCAAGGTTCTGAATTTGAAAAAGATTCACAGGATAATGTTAATGATATTTCTCTCTTCTTTTATACTGCAAAGGATGTTCGGTTAGAAGGAAACAACTAACAGGAAGCATAAAATGTATTATCTAGTCTATTTCCTTGAAATGCAATAATTAATACCATATGCAATAATTACCACCACTTTGGAGAGGAAGTATTGTGGGACATTTTATTTCCATATTTGTTTATTCAATTACACAAGAAATATTTTTAGTGCCTACAGTGTGTTAAGTACTGTAGTTTAAAACACAAAGTATTTTAGAATACAATCTCATGATTGTATTGACAAGAACAAAAAATTCCACTAAAGTAAGGCACTTTATGAAATGAGTCTTCAAAGATGGTATAATTTTGAACATGATGTTTTTTATAGTTAAAAATCAAGTATTGTTATAAATCTGTGTGGTATTCCTTATATATATAAAAAATATGGCTGGAGGCTGGCAAGGAAGTATTCTACAGGAAACTATTCACAAAAGTTTTAAAATGCATACTAGAAATGTGGCTGCATATGAAAAAGTCAAGATTTTAGCAGTTTTGCTATGAATACAAAAATACCAATAGCAAACTAAAGCAGTAATACCCAAAGTAAAGCAAATCTTTCATGATAATTCAGAAGGATTGGCTTCAAAAATGAAATATTTGACAACTGCAAATAGAGTGATTATATTTAGTTTATTATCTACAATAACAAAAGTGACAATCAAAATATTATTTGACTACTACCTAAGTTAGTGAATAATAGATTGTTTTATAATAGGAATGAATGAACTAAATAGTCAGTTCATTCAGTGGGATCACACCAGTGAAAGCTAAACATGTATTGTAAGGAATTGTGCAAGAGAACCAGAAAAATATTACAGGACAATTACAGGTAGTATTCTCTAGCACTGTCCCCATAACCAGGCAGTTAATATGAAACCCACACTCACCATAGTTCTTATATGCATTTATTAGCATATTTAACTAATAGCTAAGTCATTCATTTGTTCTTTGGTTTGTATTCCTTCTTCTCAGTAAATTCTTTTTTTTTTTTGCATTTTTTTTGTTGTAATTAGTAAAAGGGTTACATAATATTTGCCAGATAGAAGGTGCATTAATTCACATACATTGATACCCTTTCACATGTCTTGGTACCCATTTCCCTCCCCCCCCACAACCCCCACCCATCTTGGTTTTCCCCCCTTCCCTATCAAATTTCAAATAACCAAATACAAATAAATTCAATATATCAGGTAACAAAGTGAGATACTATAACAATATGAGATAACCAAGGGACAGCAAAGGAGATGAGAGACAACATAGTACATTAAGGACAACAATCATTCGCTATATGGCTTTTGTTTCAATATCCTGGAGGTCCTTTCAATTAGCTTCATACTATATGGCCTTATGTATCAAGATTTTGCTCTATTGCAGATCTGTGCTAGTAGAGCCCAAGGTTTCTACTGATTATGACGAATGAGGGAAACCATTGAGCCTAAGTTCCTTTGAGTCTGGCTTACTTCACTTAATATGATTTTTTCTAAGTCTTTCCATTTCCTAACAAATGGGGCGATGTCATTCTTTCTGACAGCAGCATAGAATTCCATTGTGTAGGGCTAGGAGTTTGGCCTAGTGGTTAAAGTGCTTGCCTAGCATGCATGAAGACCCGGGTTCGATTCCTCAGTACCACATACATAGAAAATAAAGCCAGAAGTGGTGCTGAGGCTCAAGTGGTAAAGCTCTAGCCTTGAGAAAATCCAAGGACAGTGCTCAGGCCCTGAGTTCAAGCCCAGGACTGGCAAAAAAAAAAAAGAATTCCATTGTGTACAAATACCACAACTTGTTGATCCATTCATCAACTGAGGGACATCTAGGTTGGTTCCATATCTTTGCTATGGTGAATAGTGCTGCAATGAACATTTTTGTGCTAGTGGATTTAGTATGCCCTTGTTTCTGGATGGTTGGGTAAATGCCAAGTAGTGGAATTGCTGGGTCATAGGGGAGTTCTATGTTTAGCCTTTTGAGGCACTGCCACACTGCTTTCCATAGTGGTTGAATGAATTTGCACTCCCACCAACAGTGTAGTAGTGATCCCTCCTGGCCACATCCCCTCCAGCATCTGTTATTATTCGTTTTCCTGATCCTGGCCATTCTAACTGGAGTGAGGTGGAATCTTAGAGGTGTTTGGATTTGCATTGCTTTTATGACCAGAGATGTTGAGCATTTCTTCATGTGTCTATAGGCCATTTTTGTTTCTTCTTCAGAGAAGACTCTCTTTAAGTCTTTGGCACATTTTTTAATGGGATGTTGTTACTTTGGAGATTAGTTTTGAAGTGATTCAATTTTTTGAGTTGTTGATATATTTTAGATATGAGGCCTTTGTCCGTTGTTTGGTTGGTGAAGATCTTCCCCCACTCTGTAGGCTTCCTAATTAATTTACTAGCTATGTCCTTTGCCATACAAAAGTTCTGCAGTTTAATGCAGTCCCACTTATCCTGCCATTCTCTGATTTGTTGTGATTCTTGGTCCTTATTAAGAAAGTTTCTACCTGTGCCAAGGAGTAAATTCTTTTATCAACTTTTTATATGTCTGAGATAAAAGTAGTATTTCTCTCATTAAGTATGGAGTATGCGCTTGCAGAATCTGATATCCACAAGTAAATATCCTAGTAATTTTGATTGCTTACCCCTCACACAAAAACAAGTCTGAGATCAAACTCTGAAAACCATTGACTGTACACGGGTCAAATGTTTTAATGTTTCTGTTTACAAGCTGTGTAACTTTAGGAATAAACCAAAATGCAAATAAATTCTATTCAAAGTTGTGGTCATGCTTTCACAGGAGTTTAAATATTTCTCCCCTGAACCCAAGGGTCCTGGTTTCAGAAGGTTGTGATTCAGGCTAAATTAACTTTCAGTTGCTAAGTAAATGTGTGTGCTTGTGTGTGTGTGAGTGTGTATGTGTGTGTGTGAGTGTGTAAATAATACTGAACAAGAACCCTTCTAAGGTTTTAGTGTGCAGTGAAATAACACTACATGGGTCATCAGAAAATAAGCCATTCCTCACACAAATATGGAATGACCCTCCTTCGCATGAGTATTGCCTGCTTATACTTGAGTTCCTCCTCTGCCTTGATTGTTGTTCTTGGAGCTGTTTTGAAATGCCTCTTGATGACACCCAAGTGGTCCTCCACTGTGTTTGATTTCAAATTCATGTTACAGTGGCTTGTCCCTGCCACATGGACACAGTATTCATTTGGCATCAAGTACTAAGTTCTTCCTTTGTTCCCACAACTGTGTAATAAAGGAATGATTCTCGTTAAACAACATAGAATCCTTCTTGACGTTTTCCATAGCTCTATTAGTATGAATTTTGCTTTAAAGTTCATTATTCCTATTCTTCAGAATCCCACATACAAAGTTAAACTAATTTCTTATTACCAGTCTATTTTTGTTCTCCAAACACCAGTTCTTATTCAACAAAGTGAAGGAAAGGAAAATCAAGATGTTTCTGAGGACTAAATCAGAGGCTGTGTGAAAAGCACTCAGTATAGTATTTACACTATAATAAGCAGTATGGAAATTTAAAATTATTTAAATTTGCATTATACCTGAAAACCTCTCTCTACAACTAATCTATATTTCAGCATAGTTACAAACAAACAGAATGTTACTATAATGACCGTATCAACTAGTCTACACAGATATAAAACCAAGAAACACAAATGAGAGAGTTACACATAAAGGTGAGACTAATTTCTTAAGGTTTATTTACAACTTGTTTGAGTATTTCCAGTACAAAATAAAGGAAAAAAGAGGGAACAGTGCACATGGAGGAAACTTTTCCAATTAATTATACAGGGAAAATAAGGACTAGGACTCAAACAATTTTTTAAGTCCCTCTAAATTGCTCAGAAGGATAAAGAAGATGATAAATAAGTTTGAAAAGATGAAATTTCTACATTTGAAACTCTATGTAAAATAAATCTCAATGTGGATCTAAGTAGCAATATACTGTAGAAAGTCAAGGGGCCAGGAGTTTGGCCTAGTGGTAGAGTACTTGCCTAGCATGCATGAAGACCCGGGTTAGATTCCTCAGTACCACATACATAGAAAAAAGCCAGAAGTGGTGCTGCAGCTCAAGTGGTAGAGCTCTAGCCTTGAGAAAGCCCAAAGGACAGTGCTCAGGCTCTGAGCTTAAGCCCAGGACTGGCAAAAAAAGAAAGTCAAGAATATGACTATTACTGGCGCAAATAAGTTTATTACAGAATTTCAGGCATGAAAGAAGACTTTGGGTACAGTTATCAATAAAATTCTATATCATAAAAATGACTTTATGACATCAGGCTTATTGATTATTGTGTTTCAAAAAAAAGCTGGGCAAGACTTTAGAAAATGAAAGCTCTTAACATTATTGAATTTAGATGATAAAATATTTGCGAGGATTTTATTGCAAAAACAAATGGATATATCCACTAGAATGATATGTGGGATCTAAATCTGCATAAAACACAGAGAAAAACTTTGCTTAATCTCCTCTATAGAATTAGAACACACAGAAAGGGTATGATGGTTCACTTATCTAGTAAGTTTAAGTTAAAATAATACTAATGAGTACAGAAAATAAATTTGTATTTTCAGAACAATGTACAGGAGGAGCTACTAAAATATTTGAGATAGATGAGAAGTAAGAATAGTCACTTGTAAGCCAGGCACAGTGGCTCACACCTGTAATCCTAGCTACTCACTTCGGGGGCTAATATATGAGGATCAAGGTTCAAAGTCAGCCCAGGTACAAAAGGACCTGATTTATCTCCAACTAATCTCTAGAAAATGGGAGGTGGGGCTTGGCTCAAAGGTAAAGCTTGAGCTGAAGAGCTCAGAGATAGCACCCAGGCTGAGTTCAAGCCCTATGACCCCCACACATCTACAAAAGAATAGTAATTAAATAGTAGTCAAGAGAGATGGGCAGAAGATGGAGGAGGTTCAGTGCGAGTCTTTCTGAACTCCTGCCAAGATAGCAGTTCTGGTAGCGTAGGTGAAAGTTCACAACCAAAAATTTGATCTTAAGTAAGCTTTCACAACACAGATATATCAGTCACAGAGGAAAAAGGCAGAAACCTGGCACAAGAAGACAGCATGGAGGGGCACCAGCCACTCGGAGTGGCCGCGGAAACAAAGCTGCTCTTCTGAATTTCAGAAGACAGAGCTTCACAGTGGTGCAGACCCACTGGCTGCAGACAGAGCCACACAGAGCCTGCACGAGCCCAGAGCCGACACCCGGCCGTGCACAGACCTGCCAGTTTCATGGAACCGGAAAATCCAGCAATTTGTGAGTACCTCCAAGGAGAAGTTTCCACTTCTGCTTGCGGAAGGGCATTGGGAGGGAGCCCCTCCCCCACAAGCTGAGAGCAGCACAATCTTGACTGCTGGCAAAGACCCGGCCAAAGCAATTGGAGCCTGAGAGGTGATGCTGACAGCACCAGCAATCTATAGGGCAAAGGATTTCCCAGAGATCCCTTAGCCGGAAATCCACCCCAGCACTGCTGAAGTCTGTCCCCTGTGCTGGCCACAGGCCTGGTAAACAAAGCTGCCCGAGAATCTTTCAGCTTCGTTTTCCCAATCAAGCAATCGGATCCGAAAAACAGCAAAACCAAATCACATGAGAAAAAGACTTTCTGAATGGTTTGGATCCCGAATTTAGTGGACACACAAGTTTCCTATGCTGCCCACCCACCCCGCCCCCCCCAAAAAACCTGAAAAATACCCATTTTTTTTCTTTTTTCTTTTTTTTGTTTTGTTTTTTGATTTTGTTGTTGATGTTGTTCTTCTTCTTTGTATTTTTTTCTTATACCCTTTTCATTTGCATGTTTAGGTGTTCTCATTTTCTCTTTACCAGTTTACCTACACCTTTTTAAAAAAAAAAATGTTACCATTTTTTTTTCTATTTCTTTGCCCTCATTCCTCTGTCACTGTGGTTATTCCTGGAAACATAGTGACAGCTCTGGGTACAGTCTGAATACAAATAATATCTATATTGATACAGTCACTTGCTTTTCAATCTCCTGGTTCTCAACCCTATTATTTCTTGGGTAAGAGCTAACAATAGTGAGGAATCTCCCCCCAACTTTTTCTTTTTCTTTTTGTTTGTTTATTTGTTTTGTTTTTTGTTTTTCTGTTTTTCATTTTGTACTGCCTTTTGTTTCTTGTTGTGGATGTTGTTTTTGTTTCACTTTGTTTCTTTTTTTTTCTTTCTTTTTCAAATTTTTTATCATTGAAATCTCCTATATCTACCTCCCTCTTTTCTCTATATATTCTTCTTATTACTCTTCTTATTTTCATAAATTTTATCTAATCTTTTCTAAACTTTCTACTCAAATATTCTATCTGCCTATCACCTTAGGTCAGTTATCCTTACACTATACCTCTTCTTCATTACTATAATAATCTTACACTCCTACATTACTCTGTCCCTACCTCCCCTATCTCTGGACCTCTGTTCATCCTTCAACTCTTATAATGCATGGATCTACATTTCATAGTTATTGAGAAATACTGTATATCTAGGCGTTCAATTATACTCTAGGTCCAGAAGGACTTAAATACAATAGAGATTGGATTGAGAGGCTTATTGTCTTGGTCATAACTCGGTAATCAGTGGTTGTATTAGTTTTGTCTGTAAGTGCACAAAAAGAAAGAGAGAATGATAATACCAATCAAAAATTGTGAACATCTAATGTCAGCCAGCTAAAAAGGTCTAGGTTGGTTATATCTAAAAAATTATAATCTTGTTTAGCATTAATCTTGCTCCCATTTTCAAATGGGCAGAACAAGAAACTCAATAAAAATGTCAAATTAAGGAATAGCATCTGCCACCCAATATAAACAGGCAATGGAGCAGTCAGTGGTAAATCTAGAGGAGAGTCTTCCAAGTGCTATACAAATGCAATTGATAAACATCATTAATAAAAGTGTAAAAATATAAAGAAAGAGATAAGTGAGGAAGCCATAGCTAAACAAGAGGAAACCATAAACAAGGTGATATGTGAAAAACAAGAAGCCATAAAGGAGGCCATAATGAAGGTTTTTCAAAGAAAAAAGAACGAATTCATAGAATCCACAAACAAATGGGTGACTGAACTCCAGCAAATTTTCAAAGAGACATAAAGTTACTGAGCTAACCACTCAAATGGAAATCAAGGAGTTAAAGAAATCCATACATGATCTGAAACAAGAGAAGCAAGGCATCAAAAATGAGCAATTAGAAGCAAGGGAGATGAAGAATAAAGTAGATAGCTTTGATAGCAGATTAGACAATGCAGAAGAGAGAATTTCTGGGTTTGAAGATAATTTAGTTATACAGAAAGAACAGAAAATGAGTCAATCCAAATCTAAGAAATATGAGAGAACACTTCAGGAAGTCCAAGATACAATTAGGAAGCCTAATTGAGGGCTAATTGGTATTGAGGAGGGCCTGGAGAAAAAGGTCAATGGTATTGGAAATATACTTCAGGGAATCATCTGAGAGAACTTCCCAAATATCCAGAAGGGCAGGCCTATCCAGATACAAGAAGCTTTTAGAACCCCAAACAGACCTGACCAGAAAAGGACATCCCACCGCCACATTATAATCCTTACAGGAGCAATAGAGACCAAAGAAAGAATCATAAAGGCAGCCAGGGAGAAGAGAACAATCACTTACAAAGGCAAATCAATCAGAATAACCCCAGATTTGTAAGCAGAGACCATGCAAGCAAGAAGAGACTGGAAACATATATGTCATACCCTTAAGCCAAATAACCACCAACCAAAAATACTGTACCCAGCTAAGCTCTCATTCATAACTGAGGGAACAATAAAAACATTCCATTCAAGGGAAAACTGCAAAATTATGTAGCAACCAAACAAACTCTACAGAAAATTCCCAAAGATGGTCTACACATAGAAAACTAACACAAAAGTAAGACAGAGAAAGAAATGGCACCTAAACATCATACCATCTAAGCACCAAGCTTAGCATCTAAGCATCTAAGAACTGTCAAGACACAGGCCCTAATGAAAGCTTTTAAAAATGGCAGGAAATAATAAATATTTCTCAAACCTAACTCTCAATATCAATGGACTTAAACCTCCAATTAAACTGCATAGGGTGTCTAGTTGGATCAAAAAGCAAGATTCATCATTCTGCTGTCTTCAAGAGACACATCTTGCCCAAAAACACAGGTTGGAACAAACTTTATCAAGCTAACGGCCATATCAGATATAATAGACTTCAAACTAAAATTAGTGAGAAAAGACCAAGAAGGTTACTACCTACTAATAATGGGATCTCTCCTCCAGGAGGACATAACCATCCTAAATATCTACACACCTAATCCTGAGCACCAAACTTCATCAAGCAAACTTTACATTAACTAAAACCATACGTAGTTCAAAACAAAGTGATTGCTGGTGACTTTAACACACCACTCTCACCTATAGACAGATCAACCAGGCAAATCTCAACAGAGAAACCTTAAAATTGAACAACTATATAGATCAACTAGATCTAACAAATATCTTCAGGTTATTTCACACAGCAACAACATAATACATGTTTTTTTTCAGCAAGCACATGGAACATTTTCCAAAATAGACCACATTTTAGGGCATAAAACAAACCTGGGCAGATTTAGAAACACTGAAATTATTCCCTGCACGCTCAAAGACCACAAAGGCATCAAATTGGAACTGAACAACAACCTCCACCAAGAAAAACCCTGTAGCTCATGGAGATTGAACAACACATTGGTGAATCACCAATGGGTCACCAAGGAGATCAGAAGAGAAACCCAACAGTTTATGAAATTTAACAAAAAGAAGCACACAAAATACCAGCTCCTTTGGGACCCAACAAAGGCAGTATTCAGAGGAAAATTTATAGCTCTGAGTGCCTACAATAAAAAATTAGTAAAATCTCAAACCAAAAATTTAACTTGTCACCGTAAGCGCCTGGAAGAAGAGCAACAATCCAACCCTAATCACAGTAAAAGGAAGCAAATTATTAAAATCAAAGCAGAATTAAATGAATTGGAGTCCAAAAAAACTATAGAAAGAATCAACAAAAAAGGGAGTTGGTTCTTTGAAAAAATTAACAAAATTGACAAACCCTTAGCAAATCTTACCCAAAAAAGTAGAGAGCATACCGAAATAAACAAAATCACAGATGAGAATGGTAATATCACGATAGAAATTACCAACATCCAGAGCATCATGAGGGAACCCTTTATGCCAACAAACTTGAGAATCCAGAAGAAATGGATGAATTTCTAGCCAATATTAACATACCCACACTGAGCCAAGAAGACCTAATCCAACTAAACAGGTCTATTTAAAACATTGAAATAGAAATGGCAATAAGAGAACTTCAACCTAAAAAAAGCCCAGGGCCAGATGTATTCACAGCTGAATTCTATGAGGTCTTCGAAGCAGAGCACACACCAATACTCCTCAAGCTCTTCAACGAAATTGAAAATGAAGGTTCCTTACCAAACTCATTCTATGAAGCCAGTAAAACCCTCATCCCCAAACCAGACAGAGATTCGTCAAAGAAAGAGAACAATAGATTTATTTCTTTGATGAACATTGATTTAAAACTTCTCAACAAAATATTGGCCAACCGTCTACAAAAGCTCATCAAAAAATTATACAGTATGATCAAACAGGATTCATCTCAGGGAGGCAAAGCTGGCTCAACATACGCAAATCAATTAATATAATTCAACACATCAACAGGAGCAAGGACAAAAATCACATGATTGTCTCAATAGATGCAAAAATGGCATTTGACAAGATCCAACACCCCTTTATGTTAAAAGCTCTGTAGTAACTAGGAATCCATGGAACATTCCTCAGTATAATAAAGGCTGTATATCACAAACCCACAGCTACTATTATACTTCATGGCGAAAAGCTAAAGCCATTCCCTCTAAAATCAGGATGAGACAAGGATGCCCACTCTCTCCACTTCTCTTTAACATAGTATTTGAATTCCTAGCCAGAGGAATAAGGAAAGAAGCAAGCATAAAGGAGATACAAATAGGGAAAGAGGAAGTGAAACAGTCACTCTTTGCAGAAGACATGATTCTGTATTTAAAGAACCCTATAGACTCCACTCCCAAGCTCCTTGAGCTGATTCAAATCCTTGGAAAGGTAGCAGGGTATAAAATTAATCCTCAATAATCAACTGCCTTCATCTTTGCCAACAGTGAGAGGAGCCAGGCAACAATCAGCTTTTGCAATAACGTCAAAGAAAATAAAGTACCTAGGAATTAACTTAACTAAGAATGTAAAACCTTTTTTGATGAAAACTTTTAAAACCCTGAAAAAGAAAATTAAAGCAGAACTGAAGAAATGGAAAAACCTCCTGGATTGGAAGAATCAACATTGTGAAAATGACAACTTGTCAAGGACAATCTACAAATTCAACGAAATACCCATCAATATCCCAATGTCATTCTTTAAAGAAATAGAAGAGGCAATCCAAAATTTCATATGGAATAATAAAAGATTCCGTATAACAAAAACACTTCTTAGCAGAAAGAACAGCGCAGGACGAATTTCAATACCAAACTTCAGACTCTATTACAGAGCTACAATAATCAAAACAGCTTGGTACTGGTACAAGAACAGGCCTGAGGACCAATGGAGTAGAACTGCGGACTCAGATAGTAAACCACAGACCTATGGCCACCTAATCTTTGACAAGGGAGCCAAAAAAATACAATGGAAGAAAGATAGCCTCTTCAACAAGTGGTGCTGGCAGAACTGGTTAAGCACCTGCAGAAAACTAAAGTTGGACCCTTCTTTGTCACCCTGTACTAGAATTAACTCCAAATGGATCAAAGACCTCGAGGTAAAAGCCAACACACTGAAAACTGTACAAGAACGAATAGGAGATAGACTAGGCCTCCTTGGCATAGGTCGAAACTTTCTCAATAAAGACCAAGAACCACAACAAATCAGAGAAAGTCTAGATAAGTGGGACTGCAGAGTTTCTGTATGGCAAAAGACATAGCTAGCAAATTAACTAGAAAGCCTACAGAGTGGGAGAAGTTCTTTACTAACCATACAACAGACAAAGGTCTCATATCTAAAATACATCAGCAGCTCAAAAAATTGAATCAATCCAAAACTAATCTCCAAAGTAACAACTGTCCCATTAAAAGATGGGCCAAAGACTTAAAGAGAGTCTTCTCTGAAGAAGAAATAAGAATGGCCTATAGACACATGAAGAAATGCTTGACATCTCTGGTCATAAAAGAGATGCAAATCAAAACAACTCTAAGATTCCACCTCACTCCAGTTAGAATGGCTAGGATCAAGAAAACTAATAACAACAGATGCTGGAGAGGATGTGTCCAGGAGGGATCACTACTACACATTTGGTGGGAGTGCAAACTGATTCAACCACTGTGGAAAGTAGTATTGTAATTCCTCAAAAGACTAAGCATAGAGCTCCCTTATGACCCAGCAATTCCACTAATTGGCATTTACGCATTCGTCCAGAAACAAGGGCATACTAAATCCACTAGCACAATGATGTTCATTGCAGCACTATTTACCATAGCAAAGATATGGAACCAACCCAGATATCCCTCAGTTGATGAGTGGATCAACACGATGTGGTATTTATACACAATGGAATTCTATGCTGTTGTCTTAAAGAACAACATCACCCCATTTGTGAGGAAATTGAAAGACTTAGAAAAAATCATATTAAGAGAAGTAAGCTAGTCGCAAATGAACATAGGCCCAATAGTCTCCCTCATTTGTCATAATCAATAGAAACCTTAGAGTCTCCTAGCAGAGATTTACAATAGAACAAAATCTAGAGACATTAGGCCAAATAGTAGTACACTAAATATAAGGAACTCCAGGATAATAAACAACAGCCATATAATTAGTGACTGTTGTCTTTAATATACTATGTTATCTCTCATCTCTTTTGCTGTCATATTGTTGCAGTATTTTACTTTGTTATTGGAAATTGGAAATTGGATAGGGAAGGGGGGAAAACAAGATAAGGGGTGGGAGTGGGGGGGAGGGAAATGGGGATCAAGACATCAGAAATGGTATTAATGTATGTGAAGTAATGCACATTCTCTCTGGTGAATATAATATAACCCTTCTATTAATTACAATAAAAATATATGAAAAAAATAAATAGTAGTCAAAATGGGTGGGCCCATATAAATTGAGGGCCTATGAGTAATACAAATGCTTGAGGATAGGTTCAGAATGTGTAAATTGGCAGGAAAGGAATCACTTAAGTGATCATGAAATGCAAGGTCCATGCATAGAGCTCCTGTTTTATTTAGAAATGAAAGCCAGGAGGCTCTCAATTGCTAACCTAAAAAAACTTCATAACAATAATTGTGTTTCTCTAAACATCATTAAAGACCAGTCTGGAGAATAAGAGTTCTCTCTGTTCCCTACTATGAATAATCTGAACCAAGATGGTAGTAATCACAAATGTCCTGAAGTTATAGTAGTCTCTTTTCCCTGCTTTTTATTGCTGTTTTGATGCTCTTAATTTTGGTAGCATTGCATTTGAACACAGGCTACTGGCTTGCTGGCAAGCATGCTACCCCTGACTACGTCTCCAGTCATTTCCTGAATTAGTTATTTTCAAAATGAAGTCTCATTTTGTGGTCTAGATCTGAGCCTGGACCACAATCGTCCTATTCCAACCATAACTGGAATGATGGACTGGAGTCACTGCATTTGGATTTTTTCTGTTAGGATTGAGATCAATGTGGAATTAT
The DNA here is from genome assembly GCF_031878675.1 of Megascapheus bottae. NCBI lineage: Eukaryota > Metazoa > Chordata > Mammalia > Rodentia > Geomyidae > Megascapheus > Megascapheus bottae. Next base: position 52,408,547 of record NC_143511.1, on the reverse strand, counting down.
AGCCTTATGTCTCCATAAAACTATGGATTCCACCTCCCCATACACACACACTACCACTTTATCATGTGATATGCCTAGTCTTTAGTAAATTTTCTCCAGAACTTTTCTTCTAGATGTATAGATTAAGAGCATCCATGTCATTGGTGCCTGTTAGAAATCCAGAAGCAATGGCTTTACCATTGAAGTATTACTGAATCATTTAATTTTCAAAAACACTGACCTAGAGCAGAGGGCTATAATATTTTCTAAAGAAGGACACAGCATTTTGTGGCTTTTTATACTAGGCTATTAGCCAGCAGTTCTCAATTCTGCCATTTTTGTGTAGCACTACCAGTAGTTAATGTATACATGAATAGGTTTGTTTTGGTGCAAATAAAGTTTATCATAAAAAACAGGAACCACAAAAATTTGGCCTTAAGCTGGGAAAATATGGCTTCAGAAATCTCAACTTCTCTATTTGACAAATGGCTATATAGAAAAAATAAGTACTTCTGCAGGTTATACATTAAATTCTTGACAAAGTAAAGTGAGGATGGGGATGGGTAGGGAGAGGTAAGTGAGAAAGCTGAAAGTGGAGACATTGATCAAGATGCATTGTAATCATAAAATGCTTTGCTAAATGACAGCTCATTTTTTAAACTTCTTTAATACAATAATAAAAAGTGTAAATAAAGAAATAAATAATGATCTTAAGTTAGAAAAATTTTTTTGTGGGTCATGAGGCTTGAACTTGGCCTGAACACTATCCCTGAGCTCTTCATCTCAAGGCTACTGACCTATCTCTGGGCCTAGGCGCTGTCCCTGAGCTCTTCTGCTCAAAGCCAACTCCTTACCCTTGAGCCAAGACCCAGTTCCCATTTCTAAAGTTAATTGGAGTTAAGAGTCTCAGGTCCTTTTGTGCACTGGCTGTCTTTGAACCTTGTTCCTCAGATCTCAGCCTCCTGAGTAGCTAGGATTACAGGCATGAGCCACTGTGCCTGGCTCAAAAGCAACTTTAAAGAGCATGACTGATATTTTAGTGTAATGTCAAGCACTTCAGATGAAGAATGGGTGTATATAAGATCCAGTTTGAAAACAACTGTAATAATGTAGGTTATAATTCTGATGTAGAATATTGTTATTGAAATATAAAGGTAGGAAAAATAGAAGAGTCCTGGTCCGGAAGGATGATTCAAGGTGGGATTATGCCAAAATCACTGGATGCCAGAGATCAAACTTATATGTTAATATAAGATAATATGTACCATTGTCAGAATCTAGGTTATCAAAAGCAATCATCAATAGTTAATGAAAGCATGGCATTCTATATGCCGAATATAATTTGATGATTTATCTAAGAAAAGATATTTGGAAAGAAGTTTAAAGGCTGGGTAAAGGGCATGGGTCAAGTAGAGCTTGCGATTATCCAGTTGGGAAGAGGGAAAGAATGAAGGAAATTAAGGAAATAACTTTAAGAAAGATCTATATCTTCAGAAGAGATGATAGAGAATGAAGGAGAATTAAAGAAGGTCATAAGCACACAAGTGAAAGAAAAAGAAAAGCTAAATTAAAAACAAAATTAAAGTAGATTTGTTGGACATGTGAGATTCTAAGGTGTTCACATATAAATTACTCTGAAGTAAACATTGTCAGAGTTTCAATATATACTATCGAAGGGTAACATGGAAGCTCTGAGTCACCTCAAGCAGGGCCCGGTAGCATCTTTTTACTTGTGAAAAATGAAATGACATGACTCTCATTCAATCACAACTTGCTACAGTGGGCTTATGGCCCTTTGCTTTTAGTGTATAGATATATCACTTTCCACTTGACCATTGTCCCCAAGTTATATGCTATGAATTATGAGGTCACTGATACTGTGGCAAAATATTTCAGAAAAGATCTACATGCATTTCTAAAAGGGTTAGGGATAGACCAATTAAGTGGGAGAATGCAGTCAAGAGTGCATGGCACATACTACAAGATTTTAAAAGTAAGGAAAGGGGTAGGTAGAAGGAGGGTGAACCTGTTAAAAGAAGTTTCACTGATTGAGATGCACTATATTCATGAACTGCTTTGTTAAATGACAACTTTTGTACAACTAGTTAGTTAAAGATATTAATAAAAAAAGAAAAGTAGATAAGGGAAAAAAAAACAAAGGAATTCCTATTCTTAGTTGTCCTCCTTTGTTGAATTATATCAGCACAATTTAGATCATTGCACAAAGAAGGAAGAATGAGCAGGGGACATAGATAATAGTACACAGACAATGACAAGAACAGCTTAGGTCAGCAATATACACTGCAAAGAAACCTAGGTGAATCTGAAATCAACAGGGTGTTTCCACATTCAATGGATTCTTGTAAGTAAAAAGAATGGAAACAGGTGTAGTCTTCACATTACCATTACAATAGTTAATGTAGACATGTCAAAATAGAACTAAGAGGTTTAAATACACTGAGAGGAATGATTTAAAGAGGGGATCAATACCAAGTTGTCTTATGCATATACATTGATATGTTGAATTGAAACCCTTTGGGGTAGCTATTTACAGATTATAAAATGAGGGAGAAAGAAAGAGACTGGGAGAAAGTGAGGGAATAGAGGTACTGTACAAATGTAAATGTGCTCATTACCTGCCTCATGTAACTGTAATCCTGCCTGTACATCACCTCTGTAACAACAATAAATTATAAAAAATTAAAGAAGCAAGTTCTGGGTGTTAGTGGCTCACACCTTCAGCCTACTCAGAAATCTGAGATCTGAGGATCACAGCTCAGAGCCAGTCCACTCAGGGAATTCCTTATGACGCTATGTTCAAGTAAGCACCCAAAATCCAAAAGTGGGTTCTGGCTCAAGGAGCACTGGACTTGAACAAAAGGAGCTCAAAGACAGTATCCAGTCCCTCAGTTCAACCACCTTCCCATCAAAAATTAGAACCAAGATTTTTTGGTATGCTACTATCTATTTTGAGTTGATATTTTAAAAGTACATTTTGATCGGGTAACTAAATAAACATCACATTATAAAAGACACTAAAATTTCACTCAATACTTAACTTTAAGCATATTGTACATCAACAAGTAAGCTATGGCCTGTACATTACTGAAATAGGAGGATAAGCTTTTTTGCTTGGAGTTTTCAAATAAAAATGGTAAATAACTCATATTTGTCCTTTTTGGCTTTTAGTGTATAAAGACATCACTTTCCAAATGACAATTATAACCCAGCTTTATGATATGAACTATAAATGGAGTCATAATAGCAAATATTTGTTAGGTGCTTATTATGTGACCTAATCTTTTGGAAAACTTTTATATAAAGGGCCGGGAGCATGACTCACTGGTAGAGTGCTCTGCTAACATGCATGAAGCCCTGGGTTCAATTCCTCAGTACCACATACAGCAGAACAGCCAGAAGTGAAACTGGGTCTCAAGTGACAGAGTGCTAGCCTTGAGCAAAATGGTTTCCCTCATTTGTAATAATTAGTGCACATCTAGAACTCTCCTAGCAGAGGATCACAATAGCTCAAAACCTAGGTACATAAGGTCATATAGGATGAGACTAAGTGAAAGGATCTCTAGGATATGGAAACAAGAGCTTTATCTTGTGTGATTGTTGTTCTTAATGTACTATGTTATTTCTCTTCTCTTTTGTTGCCCTTTGTTAAATCTCATATTGTTACTATATCAGAATTTTCCAACCTGGTATATTGTATGTACATTTATTTGTGTATTTGAAATAGGAAAGGGAAGGGGGGGAAGCAAGATGATTGCGAAGAGGTGAGGGAGGGAAATGGAGTCAAAAACATGAGAAGGCGTATCAATGTGTGAGAAGTAATGCACCTACTACCTGGTAAATGTAACTGTAACCCTTCTATACATTACCCCAACAATAAAAATTTAAATTTAAATTTAAAAAGCATCCATGGACAGTACCCAGGCTCTGAATTCAAGTCCCAGGGCTGGCACAAAAACTTCTACATGCATTAACTCATTTAAATCTTATTAATTTTGAGATTGCATTTACCTTGATGTCTCAAATAGAAGTAGACTCTCGATCACATTCTTTTCTTCACCATTATATACTTACTCTCTCCAGTGGATTCTGCCCATGTAGTTTGGGATCAGAAAGATGGAATTTTCTCCACAAGTTCTGTCTAGCAATGTAAATACGTTGCCTATATATGGATCAATTCAGGTCCAACAAGGAAACCAATAGTTGGCCAGATGAGCCTAATAAACCCTAAGAGTCCCTTTCCCACTCTGAATTGACTTAGAGGTAATATCAATATGTTGCAGAGGTAGGGAAACATACCCCAAAACAGCCAGCTGGACAAACCAAACATGGAATTTAGCTTAGTTTTTACTTGTTTTCACCTTCCTGTGTTACTAATCACTGACAGACTAGAAATCTCCGCAGTTGAAAAACAATTTCTGAGAGACAAGGATGAGTCAGGATGAACAACCCTGATCCTCATTGAAGCTGGACTTTAGTGCTATTAGGTAAGCACTGGATACAACTTAGAACCTTTAAAAGACTGATTATATTTTTATTTTGTGCTTTAGTCATTGCCATAACTCATTTTCTCATTTTTCTTGCTAGAATCAAAGTGATCCATAGTTTATAGTCCTCTAACAGTCATACTCTAAAGACACTTCTTTTCTTTGCACCTGGATACATCTACATCAAAACCTATAGTTGACCAAATCAGACTTTTGGAAAACAATCCTGATCCCAGAACAAAATCCAGGCAACTTACTTTTTCCCTATCTGACCCCATACATCTGTTATCTATTACTGCACTGGTGCCAGTTATTAACTAAAGAACTAAAAACAATAATATTAAAAGGATGCCTTTACAGATTTAATTCATTGTTATTATTATATGAAATCTCTATGTTTTAAAGATCAGTGTCCATTTGTAGAGAACTTTGCTTTTCAACCAAATTAATAATACAAAAAAGACAATTTGTCTTGTGAATGAAATTTTTGACCCTTTTATATACAATTAGGGAAACTATTCAATCCATAAATAATGGTGCAGGCTTTACAACCTATAATTTTTGGTTTTCTTTCAAGAAAAAAGAAAGAGCAATCAGTATAAAACTATTTGGTGCTACTCTAGAAATAGTCATACATGTTTGCTTATTTAATGTTCAACTAAATATTAAATGGTTGCCTTCAGAATCCTTATTTTATAAATAAACTTCAAAGAGTTAAACTAATTTGCTCCAAATCCTAATGTTTGTTGATGTCATATCCAGAACTGAATCTACATTTTCTGCCTCTGTCTTTACCTTTTCCTGTTCATCCTATGGCCAACAACCCTTGTGCATGTGAGGAAAGAGTAGGAAAGAAAAATTTTGAGAGTCACCGAGATAAAAAAGAGAGACATAGAGAGGGGAATTGTGACCTTGAACAAACATATATTTATTTTCCATTTTCTGCACTATTTAAATACAAATGAATCTCCCTGGCGTCATGGGCAAAATTTAGCCTGGATGATTACAAAAATGTTTCTGTGGGGACCAGTGGGACAGCTGCTTTAATTCTAAACTGTTTTCTATGATTTCTATGTGGTAGCAGATATTAGAGAAGTTAAGTATACAGCAGTCACTGACTTCAAATTAAGTGGTAATGAATGCAGATTTCCATGAAGATTGCACGAGTTAGTAATTACAGTTTTATTGCAATTCGAAATGGTGAAATAAACTCAGTCTCCACTGTCCCATACATGTAATTGATGAGTTAATTTGTCTTCAACACTCTCGCTGTTCTAATATTTCTCCATCGATGCTGTGATGCTGGGAAAATTAATAGGAAGCAAAATGTATAAAATTACACTCTCTCTGTTACACACACACACACTCACACACGCACACACCCTGAATGTACATTACCAGGGAGGCGTATTTATTTCATCTGTGGATGCTACAGGGTCACCATCTTTTTTTCCCCTTTCCCAGTGACATTTTCAGATTTGACATTCTGTGACATTTTCAGTTTAATATTGCTAATACCCTGGCTGCAGAATTAAAATACACCCTAAGGAAGGATTGAATGTAGACACATCAGGAGAGTATAACTGTTTTTTTTTCTTTACTAACAAATATTTATGTGCAAACAATATATACACTAAGAATCAAGGAACAGCTCTTTTTATCCTTCTATGATTTTAGCTTTGCTGGGGGATCAGTTCTGAGTTCTAAAGGGTTGACATTTCCTTAGAATTTCAGTGGACAGGTAAGGGATTGTATCCGCAGGAGATCTCCAAATCTTATGGTCAATGTGTAAAGCAGGGACTGAGGAAAGGTACTTGCTATCCAGCAGGTGAGGCATACTCATCTAGCTCAAGACAACTGAAGGCAGATATCTACATTTAGGATTTAGGCAATATCTTCGCTAATATCTTCTGCATCCCGAGAATGACTCTCAGGTCCTTTCAACTTTCTAGCTCATTTACCACTCAATTCATATGCGAGCAGGAATGGAATATCCTTACAAGAATCAATCATTAGTATCAAGGAAAAGAAATACAGGCAGTGGTTGAATTATGGTATGTTGTTCTCGTCATTTATTTTTTGCCAGTCCTGAGTCTGGAACTCAGGGGGTTTGAGCACTGTTCTTGGGATTTCTCAGAGCTAGAGCGCTACCACTTGAGCCTCAGCACCACTTCTAGCTTTTTCTATGTATGTGGTACTGAGGAATCGAACCTGGGTCTAAGTGCATGCTAGGCGAGCACTCTACCACTAGGCCAAATTCCCGGGCCCTGGCTGTCATTTTTTAATTATTCACCTACAATGAACCCATTCTTCCTACTTTCTACACTGCCCATATTCTATTTGAAGAACCCAGTCCCTTCTCAGACTCCAGATGTGGATATTTATAAAAGTGATATTTGGATTGGGGATGGAAACAAAAGCGCTTAGATGATCCAAAACACAGGAACACTGGAATGTCCTACAATCAAGTGAAAACTTGAGAAAATGTTTAGAAATGAGAGCTTGTGCCAAATCAACTTTGACAGTATTTCAACAGTTCTGGCCTGATCCAATGCTCTTTTTTAGGGTCTCCAAGTTATTCCTTGGCACAGATACAAGGTCCTCTCATCAAGTCAACATATGCCAAATGCTAGGCATTCTCTAAGAACTTGGAAAAGTAAACAGTACCGCAGAAAGGCTGTGGTCCTGGAGGGACTGAAGCCTGCTGTGGGATTCATTCTGTTGAAATTTCAGATTATGAAAGTCATATAAACAAAGCAGTGACCTTTCAGTTTGCTAGATGCTGTGCCCTGTTGGTCATAATGTTGCAACCAAAGATTTATGGAGGAAGGCTGAGAGAGTGCAGAAGAGAACTGCAGCTACTTTCCACTGTGAGCAAGTTCCTGCTTAGCATCCCTAATCTGCTTTATGAAGAGTATCAGACATGAAGCCTGTTGTTATTTTCCGTTGCTGTGTGAGTTTTGTTTGTCATTTCTAATGAGTTAAGCTACTTGTTTTGCAAAATAAGCAAACAAACAAAAGCTGATTTGAGAAGCTCCCATTTTCCTATTCTCATTTTACTACACATGTAAATGTAAAAGACTGCTAGATTGTTTTCACCTCAGCATCAATTTCCTGTTTTGTTCACATTTTATGTGTGGCTAATGTAACCAAACAACACATAGAAAAACATCTAGTTTTATTAGTTGGCAATTGTTTCACCTATAAACTTATGTAAGATACGTTTATAAGTGTGAGATATTTAGAAACATGCATTCCTTAAATATACGTTTTATAAGGAAAAATGTTGAAAGTTTCATACTTCTATACGTTCATATATATGCATGCATGCATATGTATATACATATATAGTTCAGTGAATACTTTTGATAAAACTATTTCTCTCATTTCTCCCTTACCCTTTAACATGCAACTATGGTATATCCTAATGCACATTATAGCTATATAGCATTACATACTACTCATAGGTTTATATGATGAAATTGCACATTTATTTAAACATAAGCCCAATATGACCATTAAAGTAGTGTGTACAAGAATCACCAATTACATAGTACAAAGAAGTATATTCTATCAAATTTGTAAAGCAAATGATTTGATATCATTCTAGCTTAGTATCTGTTTGCAGATACCAAGAAGGAAATGGAAGAGAACCCTTACTGAATGCTTTCTATACAGAAGGTTCTGTATTTGACCTTCTGTAAGCATGCATAGGAACAATGATTATTTCATATTCTTAAAGTGCCTTGATATACCATGGTTCATTTGTAGCACATATGCAGGGATAAGTAACTTTTTAAGCCTAAGTAGGTGAAATCTGTAGCTTTAACTAATAATATATGAATGCATATATAGGTAATGTACCATACAGACATTAAGACCAGGCCTTGGACATTACGGAGACTTAGATTACCTCATATATCTCAATTTGTAGTACTTCCTCCTTCATTTTCAAATTTTATCTTTCTCTTGCTCTATATGTTATGGTCCAAGATGGGCCCTTAATCTGTTCACAAAGGATTTATGATCATAAAGCACTGGCAAATAAACAATGTATAAATTATATTTCTTCGCCTGAAGGAATTTACATTCTAGAGGAAACATCCAAAATGGGATGATCTGTGTGGAAATACAGATGGACATCCCCAAATTTAAAGAGACAATACTTCAGATTATAGATTTTTACATAAGATCAGTAATAAATAAGATTTCAATGGAGAGAAAGAACAAGAAAAATGGTTAGGAAAAAATCACTTCCAGTGATAGCTTGATAAGATAATTGTTATTTTGTAAGGTGACTCCTAATCATTTTGATATCATAGATATACTTTTTTTAAAGTACTGAAATATAAACAATGATCACAGAATAAATTTGTGATAAGATACAGGACCATGTTATCCAAAATTTCTGCAGGACCTAAACTTTACATTTCATTTAGATCAAAAACATGAAGCGATTGGTAAAAGTGGGTGGGCGATAGATGGCAACATGCTGAAGAGAAAATTGACAATTCTGGATGCTTATAATTTTAACATATTTATTCCTTTTCTTCTGCTCTGATGTTTTAGAAGAAAATCAGATTCTCACTTATTCTGTCAGCAAAACCAAGGTCTTATAGGAATAATGTACACAGGTGGCTAACTATAAGGAAGAAGAAATTGTCAGGGTTATGTATATTGGGTCACACATGCAGTTAAGCTATGAAGAAAGATCATAGTTTGAGTCTTTCCTTAGCAAAACATTAGATTCTATGTCATAAAACTTGGCATAATACTACACACCTGTAATCCCAGCTACCCATTCAAGAGTTATACAAGGATTATGGATTGAAGTTAGAATGCACAAAAGCATTTGGCTGTATCTCAAAAACAAACTGAAACACGAAGGATTGGGAAAATGGCTCAATTGGTAGAGCTCCTGTCCAGCAAGAGTGAGGTTCTTAGTTCAAGCTCCCCTTCTTTCCTTTGCCAAAGCAAATAAAAAAATTAAGGAAGAAAGATACAAAAAGAAAAAGAAACAGAGAAGGGGATTGTCAAAGGTCAACAATTCTCAGGCTGGGAGTTTGGTCTTGTGGTAGAGTGCTTGCCTAGCATGCATGAAGACCCGGGTTTGATTCCTCGGCACTGCATACATAGAAAAAAGCTGGAAATGATGCTGTGGCTCAAAGGTAGAGCTCTAGCCTACAGCAAAGACCAACGACAGTGCTCAGGCCCTGAGTTCAAGCCCCACAACTCGCAAAAAAAAGATTAATAATCCTCACTGGAGAGATATGTGCATTTGGAAGAAAAAATAAAGAAAAATAAAATGCATAATTAAATTATTGCATTTAACATTTTATAGAGACACTTCGGGCATATAGAAGCTTATATTGGACAGAATTTTGCAAATTTTAAATGCATGTTTAGAAAAGAATAAAAAGCTAAAATATGTTTACAAATTACACACCTATCTCAAAACGTTAAAGAAGAAACAGCAAACCAATGCCTAAGTATGTCAAAAGAAAGAATATATGGAAGACTACCTGCTAACGTAATTTAAATAATAGACAAAATAGAAAGGAGCAATAGTAGTTTGACAGCCTGAAAAAATGATAGTGATTCATGTTTGTAATCCTAGTTACTCAGGAGGCTGATATCTGACGATCTCAGATTAAAGCCAATCTCCCATGACAAATCTGAGAGAGTATTATCTCTAATTAACCAGCCAAAAGTTGTAGGTGGAGGTATTGATGGAGAGATAGAGCATCAGCCTTGAATAAAACATTAAGAAAGTGAGCTCCCGAGTTCAAGCCCCTACACAAAACAAAAGAAAGCAAATAAAATGTGTTGAACTGAAAAGAGTAAGGCAAAAAACCCCAACAATTATCAAGAATAGAAAAGGGAGATCATTAAAGATCTGACCAATATTAAGAAAAGCCCAAGAAAACATTAGTTAGTTGTGTTCATAGAATAACTTGAAGATTCTATAACTAAATTACTAGTATAAAACACTATTTGATAACAGTTCTTAATCAAACGGTAATATATTAAAAGGAAATCTAGTTTTACATAACAGCAGCAATTCTTCTATAGAGGTCATTTACCAATTATAAGACACCAAATAGATATTACTCCATTGAAAGTTATGTAATACATCTACACAATCATGAAATGCTATGGTATAAAAAGACCTAATAAATGAGATGAGCTATGATGATTGGTATAAGAATCAGTATTGTAAAGACATAAAATTATCCCCCTAACCTATAGGTTTGACTGCAATCAAAATCTGTGTTTAGATATTGACAAGAGGATTGCAAAATGTCTTTGGGAATGCCAAGGAACAGAATAGCCATTCAGTATTTATTATGTTTATAGGTTTTCATGTACCTAGTATAGTCTCTTAAAGCTCTAGTATTTGAAAATGGTTTGAAAAACAATAAAGAGCCAGAAATATATCACTAAAATTAAGAAAATATTGTTGATTGGAATGTGAATTCATAAAATATGTTGGAAAAAATGTTTGCTCTAATAAATTGATGACATACAGATTATATCATCTAGCAATTACATACCCAGTTTTATAACCAACAAAATTTGGGGGCAATTATGTACTGAGAACAAGATGTTTATAACTGCTTTGTTTTTAAGAGCCCATAACAAGAAACAATCCAAATGTTAATCAATTGTATGAATGCTTTTGGAGTATGATATAATTCTAGAAAAGAATATTTCACATCCATAAAGAACACCATGGTACCATATCATTCTTTCTGATGGGATCATAGAATTCCCATTGTCTATATATACCATGCTTTCTTAATCCATTTATTCATTGAGGGACAACTGGGTGGATTCCACATCTTGGCTATGATAAACAATACTGCAGTGAACATGGCTGTGCTGGCAGTTGTAGTGTGGTCCTGTTCGTGGTCTAGGGATAAATGCCCAGGAAGGGAACCGCTGTGTCACAAGCAAGCTCTATGTTTAGTCTTTTGAGAACCTACATACTGCTTTCTGGAGAGGTTGAACAAGTTTACATTCCCACCAACAGTGTGGTAGAGTTTCTTTTGGCCACATCTCTGGCTAGAAACTGTTAATGTTTTTTCTTGATAATGGCCATTCTAACTAGGGTGAGGTGGAAAGACTTGGAAAGATTTTAAGCAAAGTAAGCCATAGGTTGCATGGTATGTACAATGTGCCTATACAGCTACAAGTAAGCACACTAGATGGTAAAAGAAAAGAAAATACCCTGGAGTGGCTGGGAGTTTGGCCTAGTGGTAGAGTGCTTGCCTAGCATGTGTGAAGACCCGGGTTCGATTCCTCAGTACCACATACGTAGAAAAAAAAGCCAGAAGTGGTGCTGAGGCTCAAGTGGTAGAATTCTAGCCTTGAGAAAGTCCAAGGACAGTGCTCAGGCCCTGAGCTCAAGCCCAGGACTGGCAAAAAAAATACCCTGGAATATGATAAATTACACAAGTCTCTAGACATTTACATGGAGTGAGACTAAAAGAGGACATTCTTAGGAGAGGCTCAAGGAAGCAATACCAATGTACATTTGATCATGTAAAATAATATTTATCAAAATGAACCCCAGGAAATGGAAACAAGAGAGGTGCTATCCTTTGTTGCTGCTTTTGTTTTCTTTTCCTTTTGTCTTGTTTGTTCATTTATCTGTCAGGTAGGGGTGGTAAGATATATACAGAAATGACCCTTTGTAGGGTCAATAAGTGCAGCAGTGGTACTTACTTCAATAGACATAGGTTGAAAGTGAACTATACAATTTGTGGGTGGGAACAGGAGGAACAAACTGGGAGAAAGAAGGGGAAAGGATGTATTGTTCAAAAGCAATGTACTCTTTGTCCAACTTATATAACTGTAACACTTTTACAATAACAATAAATAGCTTTTTTTTTTCAGAAAAGATCATGGAAATTTTCACAAAGACTACCAATAGCAAACTAAACATATATAATGCATAATTCCATTTAAGTTTAAAAATGGGTACAATTAAACTCCAATATTTAGTAATGCATTCTGGGGTGATGGTATTATAACCAAAAGCAAGGGTGTAAGATTCTCAGCAGTAAGAAGTGATAGGATAAACACTTGTTGATGGGTATGAGATGGTTTTCGGCTATCTTGACAATGTTCTATTGTTAGACATTGGTGCAGATGAACAGTCATAGCTTCATAACAAAGAAGAACTATTCACTATTTTTAATAAATTGGTAATATTTCCAATTAAGTGGTCAAAACTACTTGTAGAAAGTATAGGTTATTCCAGCTAAATGAATGTCAGAAGAATGCCTCAAAAAGATTTCAGTAACTATTAGGGAATGTTGGCTTTGCTTTACTTTATTACTGTTCCTTCTGTCTATTGGAGGAGCTAAAATGCACTAACAGGAATTTGCTGGTAATTGAAAAACACTAAATTCAAAAATGCCATCAAGTTTTGCTCCAAGAATGGACTTTGAAACCACAGTAAGGAATTGGAGAGGAAGAATAAAATATGTTCTCTTTGCTTGTTGCTCCTGTTGCATCCTTTAAATTTCTTAATTATGAACACACATCCCTATATCGAGCTGCAAGCAAATAGTTGTGAAACCTCCAGACTTGTCTTTAGTAGTGTATAACTACCATCTCGAAAGCAATTCAAACTGAAGTACTTGGATAGTTCTTGATTTTTAGAATTGTATAGTCCACGAAGCGGAACAAAGGCATCTTAGCATACATATGGAAGAAACACAATCACTTTTCCATGCTCAAAAGATGGAGAAACAAGGCATGGCACAAAAAACAGACTTCAACGGTGATATTGCAAGATTATTCACTTACTACCTGATGAATGCAACTGTAATCCCTCTAGATATAACCCTGACAATAAACTACAATAAGATTTTTTAAAAATCAAAGTTGGGTGTCTGATGGCAGACATGTTCTAGAGAATTTCATCAAGCATTTCATCCCTAGTGTGTAAGGTCCTTCCCTCCCACCCTACTTCCTCATTGGCTGAGTACTATGGATTCACATTGTCCCCTGGATCCCTTCAGGGTTGTATTTTATTGGGTAATTCAAATACATGTACCTCTTGCACTTGAAGTTCACAGGTGGACTTTGTGCTGTCTTTACCCATTCTCCTTTTCTCTTTTGTTGTGATGATTTTCTACCTATGTGAGTTCTAGAACATACACAGTCTCTACTTATTTTCTCATTTCACTGCTGTCTACCTTTCCCTTGCTGGGCCCCTTATAACCCATGCTATTTCTCTACAGACTTTCTAATACATGAACTTTGTCATGTCCTCAAATGTCTAGGCACACAAGCTACTGGCAAGTTTCCACTCAGGGCCAACTTCTTTGTTTTGAAAATGGACTACCACGGACATTATTTCTAATGCAAAAGCAGCACAAGAGACAGCAATCTTTCACAGCATAGATGTGATCCAACATATGTTTACATCTTATTCCTCTGTTGGTAGACAGGACAATCCAATATTATTCACCCAACTATGCCCTTCAGTGTGGAAATCTCTCTGAAGCTTTCTAATCAATGAAGAGCAATAAAACTGTGAAATCACAACCTTCCACTAATAAGATTCAATTCACTTAAAAAAAAAGGTGTTTATATGAAATATTCGATGTGATAAAATGTCTGGTGTGGAGGAGGAAACAACAAAGCAGAAGCTGACCATAACAAGCAACCAATCATATATCGACACTAGAAGCCATTTTAGACAAGTGACTATAATGTGTAACTTAAAATTATAGCCCCCATGTTCACACTGTGCTCTGAAACCATATAAGTGTGTGAAGTCTAGTTAAGAATGTCTTCATTGGTTTAACAACCACAAATGTATTCTGCTTATTTCTTGTGCAAACCTATGGAGGGTTAAGCTGATGTGCTATGCTAAGTGGAGGGTGGCTTATCAACAGCAGCTGTTAGGGACTTGGGAAAGCTCTTTCCTCTTAAGAGATGCCATTTTCCATTTTTATTTCTTATGGTGTGTAAATTCTTAAAGAAATCATGCATTTCATGGAAATTTATCCACAGTTGAGAGGGAAAACAAGGGAAGAAAAACAAAATCATAAAAGACATTAAAAGGTACACTTCAGAAAGCAAGTTTACTCAGTTTCTTAGGCAATGAAGCATCATGTTTTCAATTTTAACAGAGAGGCAGAAAATATGAAAACAAAGTGATTCCTAGGGAAAAGATAGCTTAACATGGTGGAAAAGAAAGTTGGCTATTTTTAAACTTCTCCTCTAAAGAAAGAAAACGGGAAACTGGGTATTTGGATTTTAGTTGTCTCCTGAGAGTCTGCACTCTTGCAGTTTGTGTGTAGGAGGTAAACATTTGCTAAAACTATTTGGGAAAGAAAGTGCATACACGATGAAGCTGCAGGAAGCAGGTACCTTATTTACCATCTCATGGTGTAGAGTTCTTTGTTAAACTGCATAACTTCCCTTGAGATCCTAAACCTGGTGAGGTATAATTTCAGATACCAGTAGATATGGTTCAAAAATGAGTTCTCTGAAAATCAGAATACACACCTTCGAAATGTTTGCATATGTCTAGATATTTGAGGTGTAATTATAGCCCATTGGGCTTGAGAAGCATCATGTAAGTAATTCTTTTTCTTTGCCAGAGGAATAAGGTTGATGAAATTTCCAGACATTAAAGCATTTGCCTGGCATCTACTAACTGATGCATAATGATTTAGAATTCATTGATCTTAGTAAAGCTTGAGAATAAAATGAAGAAAAGAAAACTGTATCTTTCCATCTTTGGTGTCACTCTTTTGAATACATAGCTGATGTTTTATTTTTCCACTAAAATCACTTTAAAACTATATTTATTGCATGAAGTGCTAACAAGAAGTCATTGATTTTTAAATAGCTTTATTTATGTAAAATCTGAAATGTATGCCTAAATATTCATTCTTCCAGCTTTAAAAAATGTTTTCTAGATGACTAAGTTCCCTATTACTTGAAATTGCCCGAGTCTCATTTATATGAATAATTAGTAATATCTTACTTAAGTATTTTGTTAAATCTCCTTTATTTGTTTATTTGGGTCAACTGGGTTAATATAGTCTTCTGTTTGTTCCACATGAGAGCAAGACATTTTCAAGTAATAATAGCTATTAATAAATGCCAGCCAATCTTTCTTTAAAATCTTATTATTTGACAGATACTCTGCTACAAGATTACATGTATTATCTCCAATTTGTGCAGTAACTCAATAAACATTTAACCCCCCCACTTAAAAGTTGAATTTTCCAAAATCAGCTTCTAGATGGTAATAGAGGGGAGCTCTGAACATAGGTTTGCTGATTTGATTCTAGGTCTTTTGTTCATAAATTAAGAGATTAGAGCTTAACTGGGGCAAGCAATTTCCCTGCCAAGAAAAGAGACTACTCTGGAATCTGAGTTGCCCCAAGTGGCAATATGACTAAAGCCAGCCTCATGCTATTCAAACAACCAAACTTTATGCAGGACTGATCTTCTCTAGGAAAGAAGGAATCAACAATATGTGTAGGTCTCATGTGTGTTTCTGTGTATGTGTTTTTGTATTTGTGTGTGTGTGTGTGTGTGTCTGTGTGTGTATAATGAAAAAAAGGATAATTTTTCATTGCCCAGTAAGTAGGATAAATGCCCCAAATGAGAAAGTGTACCAATATTTGGTGAGAGGACTCCAAAGTGTCTGGTAACAAGTATTTTAGTAGAGCCTGGGGAAAATCTTAGAGCATTAGCAACATAGAAATTTCTCACCTGACATGTAAAATCTCAACAAAATCAAACCCTAATTAACAGTGATTTGATATTATTCCCCCTTTTAAAAAGATGATAGGAGTTCAAATGGATATCAAAAGACAAGATGAAAATCCCTCAATATTTCTTCAATGTAGAGGATTTGTTTGCTTGGTCTAGTGCTAGAAATCAACTACTCTTCCTCAGAGCTACCTATATTGCTTCATATATATAGATGTAGTTTTTGTGGGTCATGGGGCTTGAACTCGGCCTGGGCACTGTCTCTAAGCTCTTCAGCTCAAGGCTACCTCCTTACACTTAAGACAATCCCCACTTCCCATTTTCTAGAGATTAACTGGAGATAGGAGTCTCAGGTAATTTGAATCTTGATCTTCAAATCTCAGTCTCCTGAATAGCTAGGATTACAGGCATGAGCCACCGCTCCTGACTATAATTTTAAGTAGTTGTACAAAGGAGTTGTCATCCAACAAAGTAGTATATACAAACAGTCAATCTGGATTGAGGTCACCCCTTCATCATTGTCTCCAACCCTTCCAACCACAGTCATTTCGGATTTTATGACTGTATTTTCTCTGCCTGTCCTCTTTCTCTTTGTCTACTCTCTTTCCTTAATTTTACCCTCACCCTTTGAAGTACAGTACCATTTCCTGATATTTACTTTGTTGGACTGTTAGCCTTTCTAAGGAATCGCACCATTTTGAGTTCTCCCCTGGATCTCCCATATTCTGGTTAGTACATCTGTATACACTTGGTTACAACCACCAAGTATGTAGTCAAATATTTATAAATTAATTATAGCTTCAATGTATGTGAGAACAGTTATCTTCCATGTAATCTATAAATATGCCTATTTTCTTCACTAGGTCATAATTGCTGGTCTATATGTCTCCCCTCACACAAGAAAATACAGTCTTTCATATTATAAGCAATGAACAAGAGTTAAATTGCATTCATTTCTTCATATGACAGCACCCCCGGCCCCCACATATACTCACTCACCACAACATAGAAATGGTTCTTTGAAGTATAGGCAAACATGGTATTCTATATAAATTCCAAGATGTACAGTAATAACAGCAATCAAAACAACACTGAAGAACCACTAGACTGCTAAGTCTTTTACAAGTTTCTCACAGATTTCCAAGCTTCTTTATTTTCTTCAAAGCTAGGAAATTGTGTTTTCCCTTCGATAAACCCACATATTTAGGTCTGTTTCATAGTTTCTGCACACATGAATTCTAAGCAGCTCAAAACGGGCAGAACACATCCTTTTGTGTCTGAGGCATCATTCCTGCTCATCAAATAAAGAACCTAATAATCAATGGAGAGATTTTTTTGTTTTGTTTTGTTTTTGTTTTTGTTTTTTTGCCAGTTCTGGGCTTGAGCTCAGGGCCTGAGCACTGTCCTTGGACTTTCTCAAGGCTAGAACTCTACCACTTGAGCCACTTCCGGCTTTTTTCTATGTATGTGGTACCGAGGAATCGAACCCAGGTCTTCATGCATGCTAGGCAAGCACTTTAACCACTAGGCCAAACTCCCGGTCTCAATGGAGAGATTTGTGCATTGTATTAAAGGAGGCTGGGGAAGAAGTGAACCAATACACAAAGGGTACTTTTTATACAGCTTTATTTCAATTTATCTCTCTATATAACTGTTATCTTTTTTCAGATTTTCATTGTAATTGATAGAGGGGTTACATTTATATTCACCAGATAGAAGGTGCATTACTTCACATAAATTGACACCCCTTCTCATGTTTTGTCCCCATTTTCCTTCACCAACTATTATCTCATGCATGCATTCAACAAGTATTTATGCTTACACTTCCACTCTGTCCAAGGCAGTAAGCCAAATAGGCACTATGAGAATGGATTAAATGAATTTCATGCGGTAGAGAAACCTTAATATTTTGGAAAGTAGGTAAGTCATTCATCTATCTGCATCTAACATAAGAAATAAATGGAAGAGAATCACAGAGATGTGATGACAAAGAAGGTAGGAAAGCAAGGGGTGATGTGACATTAATCAATGGTCATGATTAGGAAGAAGTTCTGTTATTCTACAGGTCAGTGGGGATAATCCCAATTAATAATAATGCATTGATAATGTATAGTCTGAGTTTCCCTAATGTAGTAACCTGTCAGGATTAGCTGTCTGATTCTGTTTTGTAAAATATTAAACTGCTTGACCACCTGCGTGTGGTGTTTTCCTGGTGATCAGGACCACCTGTGTGTGCTGCTCTCCCTTAAAAGCTCAGCCACCAGGGAAGGCCGGGGCTGCTTTCTCTATGAGCCTGAAGGTGGAGAGTAGCCACTGCACTGCTATTAAACTGACTCCTAGCTCTGTTCATTGAGTGCTGGTGACTCTATTGCTGGGGGATTCGTGGGTCCCCCAAAATGACTGGGATATAACATCTAATTCAAAAATACCAAATCTAAAACCCTCATGATCTAAAGTTTCCAGAAAATGAATGGCCGATATTAATTTTGCGTGCTTTAAGATCTTTGAGTATGAATGTGTGTGTGAATGGGTATGAGTGAACATTGTTCAAGGTTAAATTGTCAGCGTGCTATGTAAACAATGGATAAATTTATACTTGAAACACAAAAGCAATTGGGTAAATCTAAGTTTAAACTTCAAGAAAAGTATTAGGTTTAAATGTTTCCTATGTCTCAAAGGATTATTGCATTTTTTTAAAGAGAAACTGGTAAAAAGTATTTTTCTAGATCCTGAAATCTGCATTTTAAAAATCTGGTATTGCAATGCATACAGCTGTTTACATTGCAAGTTTAGCACAGAGGTATTAGGGAATTTGGAATTTATTACTTTAAGTTAAAGTTTGGAGACATGTATTAGAGATTTAAATGTAAATTTGTTTATTAATGTCAGAAACTTTGCCTGTCTGTCTTTTCTTGCAGACTGACCCTAGAAATCTGATGGTAAAATGTGGATAATGTGATTAGTATTTTAAAGGAATGTTTAAAGTTTTATCTCCATGCAATTGGGTGTATTTTAAAAAAAGGAAGGAAACTAAGTCCAGACTTAGACTTTTGGTGCACTGATGTCTGTAGTTCTTGCATTAGGGAAAAACTGTTATTTGCGTTTAAACTGTTGTTGGAGTTTTAGGCAGTAATCTAAACTGCAGGAAAAAACAAAAAGCCTCTTCTAAAGGCAAGGGGAGTGCCTTGAGCCCTAGGGTGCCTGAAGACAAAAGGATTTCTTTGTGCCCTTAAAGGTTTTTCAATTGCAAATAAAGGCTAAGGTGTTAATTGTTTAAGCAAGTATCAGTAAAAGTTTTTAAGAACATTGGAAATGGGTTTCTAAACAAAATTTGAAAGTTGTCTTAAATGTTTGTTTGAAGAAAGAGTAAAAAGGAAAATTAGGACTACCAAAATGATTGCTTAATTGCTATTTAGCACGCTCTTGTAAGTCTCCTTATACCAATTTCCAGCTGGGCCATGGAAAAGGATAGCAGATCCTCATTCATATGTAATTTTGGCCCTCACCAAGTTCTAGGTAAGATCATGCTTAGAGACTATTTTTGAGTTGACCACCTTGTTGCTTCTAATTGGAGTGGCCTTTTGTAGGACTCATTGATCTGAAAGCTGCAGTTTCGAGCCAACCCGGGCAAAGTCCCGGTGAGACTGTGGTGTCTAATCTGGCAGCAGAGTGCTATTGAGGCAGAGTTGCTTTGGAGCTCGAAGTGGCAGAGTGCAAGCCTTGAGCTGCAGAGCTGAGGAGCGGCACTCAGGCCCTGAGTTTGGGACTTAAAAGTGGCAAGGTGCTAGCGTTGAGCTGGAGAGCTGAGAGACAGCACCCAGACCCCGAGTTCAAGTCCAGCAACCAACAAAGTGAAATGCCAATGGGATGTTTATCCCGGTGTGAAGAGACACTATTGGGATGAGAGCAATGAAGCATCCAGATGCAGTAAGCCACTGCTTGGATCGCAGAGATGGTGTCAGATCCTAGAGTCACTCATGCTTGGCCATTCAATATTAATCAGAGCTGGGAGGTCATAGAACAGTTTGTAAGCATGCCTTACTAATGCCCATGCCTTTCATAACTGGGCAGGAACTTGTCAATCATCTGTGAGAGTGGGTAGTTTAAAGTCCTAACTAGTGAATTCAGGAAAGTTTGTGGATCTGAGGCTTGTGTCCCTATTGATCTGTTTAGATCTGGCAACTGAAGCATAGTTAGAGTTACAGGGATTAAGTTCCCCAGACAATCAGGAAAATGCCTTTGCAAATGGGTGCTAAGTAAGCTAAATTATTGTAGCCAAAGAAGATTTGTGCAGTTGTTAAATGCTGAATATGATCTCTAGTTTGGAGCAAATCATTGTTCCTGATAGCTAATCCTGGCAACCCCTTGATAAAATAGGCTAAACTTTTTAAGGTCCCTGGTCAAGTACAGAGACAACACCCCTGAGTCAGCTTGAAGAAGTTACAGAAGCTGAATCTCCTCCCATCAATCCCCTTTGGATAAAGGGACCAGGGAATCATTGGGAGAATTCACTGAAGTCAGGCCTTAGGTTAAGCTTCTTTAACCAGTTTGCGCAGAAATTTGCAGGCAACCCAGCAGAAGGTGTGACATTCCATTGCAGTTCCTGAGAGATGAAGCTGCTGCCACATATTCTGCCCTGCCTGATTCCACCACCGCCGCACAGCTGTTTCCTGAGAGGACTGGAACTAAAAACTCTTGGTGATGGGACATTCTTGTGCTAAACTCAAAGTCCCCTAGGTGGTTGCAGCCATTATGGTGATGCTGGATGGGTGAATTTTCCATCCAGTGCTGAACAGCCTAAACGTGGGAGCTGCTAAATGGGTATGAGGACTATGGGGCCCCCAGAGGAACCATAATCCCCACCCAAGGGATACGCACCTGCAGTTGACAGGTGTAGGTATCTACGTGAGGTGCAGCTAAGACTGCAAGGAGACGGCCTAAACGGCCATCAGTCTCAGGGTCTCCTGCGGGACACGCCCGGTAGCATGGAAGTTGGTACCTATTAAAACCCTTCCCCTGCAAAAAGATGCTTGGCCTCAGCAGAAAGACAGACACATCAGCCAGTGTGTCTTGCTTCTTGCTCAACATGGCCCCCTTTCTAGGCATGAGGGCCTCTGTCTCCCCTCTCAGATTAATGCCTACCATAATTAAGATATTGCCTAAATCTTTGCCCCTCACTTATTTTAAGATGAAAGGAGGAGATGTGGGAGACATTCTCCCCCTCCCTAAATTCTTAGTGTAAGAATGTGCTTGCATCTTGTAATTAGGTCACTAAGCAACACATGCCTGCTTGCGTTGATATGCAAACATCCTACCACCTGGACTCTACCCTGAGCAGGAGCAAATATCCTACTACCGGACCCTCTACCCTGAGCGGTTCCTATACCCCAACCCCCTCCTGCCTCTCCTGAAGAGGCATATAAACCCCTGTGTAAAAAATAAAATTTTCAGCTTGATCAAAAAAAAATACCAAATCTAAATGGCCCCCAAATCTGAAAATAAAACAAAACTTTTGATAGTCAACATTATTATGTTGACTCCACATGTTGGAGATCTATTAAAATTTGTTTTATGCTCATTTTAACAAATAATGCACATAATTAACTTCAGCTTTGTACAATGGACATATTGACACCAAATAAATTTTATATGTAAGACTTTGATCCAATTCCCAATATATGTAATTATGTATATGTAAATATTCTAAAATCTCAAAATATTTCTCACACATTTCTTATGCCAAACATTCCAGATGAGAGATGCTCAAACTGCTTCAAAATAGAGAAAAATAATCAGGACTATTTCCACACAAACAGAAATATACCTATGTATGGATAATGGATATACTTTTCTTAAACTAATCTGACAATCATACATTGTATATCTATGATTAAATATTATATTTCAGGCCATAAATTTGTACAATTATTTGCCAATTAAAAGTGAAATAAAACTTAACATAATATCCCAGGAACAACATAGTGAGCAGACTTTTTTCTCCATTGTATTTCAAAGCCTCATTAATGTTGTGGAATGGAACCTTACTTCTTCATTGTCTAATAATGCTCAGGGCCTGAGCAATGGTCCTTGGACTTTCTCAAGGCTAGAGCTCTACCACTTGAGCCTCAGCACCACTTCCGGCTTTTTTTCTATGTATGTGATACCAAGGAATCGAACCCGGGTCTTCATGCATGCTAGGCAAGCACTTTAATCATTAGGCCAAACTCCTGGCCCTGCACTATTGTTGATACACTGCAAGTAGTTGTTTTAAGTTTTTGGTTTTCCAAGAAAAGATGTTATGAATCTCCACGAAGAAGAAGAAGAAAAAGAAGAAGAAGAAGAAGAAGAAGAAGAAGAACAAGAAGAAGAAGAAGAAGAAGAAGAAGAAGAAGAAGAAGAAGAAGAAGAAGAAGAAGAAGAAGAAGAAGAAGAAGAAGAGGAGGAGGAGGAAAGAGTAGAACAAGAGCAAGCAATTTTCATCAAGAAACCAGTAAAAACTCTCTGGATAAGAAAACTGTCAACATGTTCACACTTTTAATCCTAGCTACTCAGGAGGAAAAGATCTGATGAGCACAGTTCAAAGCCACCCCAGGACAGAAAGTTCATGGTTCTCTTATTACCAATTAACCATAGAAGGCATTCTGGCAGGGCCAGAAGCATGGTCTAATGGTAAAGTGTTTGCTAGCATGCACAAAGCCTTGGGTTTGATTCTTTGGTACCACATATTTAGTAAAAGCCAGAAGTGGTACCATGGCTCAAGTGGTAGAATGTTAGCCTTGAGAAAGCCCAAGGATAGTGCCCAGGCCCTAAGTTCAAGCCCCAAGATTGGCAAAAAAAAGCTTCTGGCCCAGAGTTCAAGCCCCAGGACTCCAAAGAAAAGAAAAAGGGAACAGTCAATTTGAGTCAAGTAGTAGGAGGGAAAAAGAAGTAAGGAAACCATTACTTATCTAAGTACTTATTTGCTTATTTATTTTTTCTACAAGTGCTCCATGCTTTCCCATCCAAGCAAATAAGTCAATGTTTTATCCACTAGTGATAATAAAGAACAATATTATTTTGCAAAAATTTTTCATGACTCTGATGTCCACTCTTCTAGAAAATGTATATTTCGTTTGGTAACTAGGTTTACGTTTGGCAAATCGGGTCACACACAGTAAGTGCACAAATGAGTGCGTGGAATGAGGCTATACTTGTGGAAAAATTACTTGCTTAGCAATTAATGAGCCTATTTTCATTGATGCCTGAGGCTCTTGGAAAAGTGATGGGAACAAATTGAGGCAATTTATTTAGAAAATTCAAAATTGTTCACATGGATGGTGTTTGTTATCTGCTCCATTTACAATGAGCCTCTCTCAGTATCCTTTACACTATAGTGTAGTAAAAGAATTGCAGAATGAAAACATGAGTATAAACATCAGAAGTATAAAAATATTTGACCTAAATTGCAGGCTTATAAATTGTCCCATGGAAAATGGAAGGAAATAGTCCTGCATGTGATAATACGATGAAGAATGGCTGAGAGAAAGTGAAATTAGAGAAACTTCCTCATAAACTATGCAGTAATACACAGTGAAGAAGAATGAGTTGCATACAGCAATAATCTGTTTAATCATAACTTAGAAATGCCCCTGGATATTGATAGGTAAGGTAAAATAAAGCTTGAGATAATTGAACCAAGTCCGTTGCTTTGAAATTTTCCTAATGAATAATTTTCTACATACATTTCAAAAACAAAATGATTTTAGGTGAACTTTTCTTAATATCTAACCTAATCAGGTATATTATCTACCTATGCATATAAATACATATTTATCCATGTAGAGCTATCTATCTATCTATCTATCATCTATCTATCTATCTATCTATCTATCTATCTATCTATCTATCTATCATCTCCATTTCTCCTCAGTAGGAAAGCAACTTCTAAGATATCTCTAGACAGATAACTGTGTAACCTCTGTCTCACCCCAGTTTACAGCAGCCAGGAGCAGATGCTGCAGAATGCTATTCAGGAATGAGTCTTCCATGGCTCTTCATGCTTCCTTCTGTTTTGATATTATGGTACCAGGGGAAAATGACTTTTGAAACATTACTCATAGAAGTTGGCATCTTCTTATAAAACTCATTGGTTTGTTTAAACTTCACAGACTTCAACAGCAGAGAAAGATTTTGTTCCCCATTAGTACCTAGATATCTTGATAATAGATGTCAAAATATGTATCTCTTTAGATTAATCTCTTTAGAATAATACTTTCTTTGTTGGAGGTGGGCAACTCACACCTATAATCCTAGCTACTCAGGAGACTGAAACCTGGAGGCTTTAAAAGTAAACAGGATTCTATCTTTAAGCAACTAAAACCTAAGTTGGATACATGCTTCAAGTAATCAGCAAACAAAAAGAGAATGTGAGCTCTTAAGTTAAATTTCTGTACCAGAAAAGATTATAATATGAGTAATAATAACAATGATAATACCCACTTTTGATTTTCTGTTTTGAAAGGATGAAGCTCTAAGAAATAAAAAGTTAGAAATAACTAAATAGAAAATAAGTGGTGACAGAAACAACTAAAGCTTCGGAGTAAATTTTAGATCATTGAAACCTGAAATTCTACAGAATCACTTTGCATTTTTCTGAGTCGCATCCAGGAAAGTGATTGTCCCAACACAGATTACCAACAACTCTGCTTAGATCTGAAATACAAAGGAAATCAACTAGATGCTAAAAACAGACTTAAGGTAAGAATTCTGAACCAACACTAGCAGGTATATTTCTGTTTGTCATGTCTGAGTGAGAGCTTTACCAGCTCCTAGTACCTACTGATGAAATAATATCAGTAACATAGTTAAAACATACCTACATGACTTTTTTGTTCATCGAATGTGCAAATATCTAAGTTTAAAGACAGAGCGAATAGGCAAAAGTTTTCATTTAAAAAGCAATACTTTGGGGCCGGGAGTTTGGCCTAATGATAGAGTGTTTGCCTAGCATGCACAAAAACCCGGGTTCGATTCCTTGGTGCCACATACATAGAGCCTTGGTGGCGATGCTCAAGTGGTAGAGCTCTAGCCTTGAAAAAGTCTAAGGACAGTGCTCAGGCCCTGAGGTCCAGCCCAGGACTGGCAAAAAAAACCCCAATATTTAGATCTTTTTACAAGACTTTCAAACACTAAGTCATTAAAAAATTATTATATAGGAAAGGTGATTCATGAGTTAGGTTTACTTGGAAGACACTAGTCAGGATAATCTCAAGATTTGTTGCTAGGCAGTCAACTACCTTTGCTTCTCGATCTCATTATATTGATGTTTAAATGCTAAGTTATATTTTATAATTACTAAAGTAAATCTTACTCTCCATAAATCTGAAATTTTTAGAAATTTTGTCCTCTAGGCATGATTATGACTCTACATAATATGCAAAAGTGAATTCATAAACTATCAATACAGTCTAGGTAAGTAACTTGCTATCTAAATTGTAGAGCTGCTTCTCTGCTCTAGATTTTTCACTTGGCATGCAGCAGTCAAAAAGACCATATTAAAAGTAGTTATAATGCATATGCATTATACATTGTGATGATATTGACAGGCTTGTATGTTTCCAAATGTTCAAAGGATGCACTGTCTCCAAATGCAAAGGATGGTGAGCCATCTGAAACTGCTAAGAAGGAATAAAAGTTATTTTCAAAGTCAAAATTCTGACAGCCAAAATGAGCTGTTAAGGTGAACAGAAACCTTTCAGTGAAGCTAATTTTTAAGCATTATTCTTACTTTGCAGTCTAAAGCAGCCTGGCATACATGGAACTTAGGATTCAGAAGCCAAGATGTAGCTATGCATGTCAATTCTGTCCCTACCAAGCTTTGTGCCTAAAAATCTAGTACAGATCATTTATCCCAGGTTATGAACTCCGAATACTCAGCAAGGATAACCTGCTCTGGAAAATTGTTAGATAATGTAATGTTACTGCAGCTGAAAGCCTTCTTTGACTGTTTCATATCAAAAAATTTGAATTTTTTTAGATTCTGAAGAAAATGATATATAGTAGAAGCACCAGAGCAAGAAATGGTTGCTCTCCAACAGCTGCAGAATTTGATGGAGCATTTGAATTTTCCCCATAAGGTTTCCATTCGGGCTTTTCATTATGAGACTGGAAAAAACTGCATGCAGACTTTGCCACAGCTCTGCCAAAAAGGCAAAATCATTTAGCTAAATTCTATTCAATTTAGAAGGATTAGTTTTAAAATGAGAGTGATAATTAGTGTGGATGCTGGCTAGCTCTCTTTGTTTTTCCTTCAGTAACTCTTATTTTACCTACTCAATATATCAGGAAAATGTGTATGTGTGTGTGCGTGAATGTTTGTGTGTGAGAGAGAGTGTGTGTGTGTATATGTATGTTATTCTGCATGAAGAGCTGCTCATGTACAATTCAGTGGTCACAGTAGTGGGTCTTGGCAGAGCCATTCAGAGGCATCGCTTATTTGGCCCAATTCCCTTCCACTAATGGTGATTGGAAACATAGCTGGCAAACCATGGTTTCCCATTCAACTCTAACAGTCTGGCTGATGTGAAAATTGTTCATAAGTGGTTAGAGCATACAAGTTTGGTAATGTGTCCACTGAGTCTCTATGGTTATACTCTCTACCAAACAATATACAACACAGGTCCTGTGTCCCATAGAACCTTCAAAATGGAACCCTAGAAGGTGAGATTCATTTCGAAAAAAAAAAAGTCTGTCTATTGACGGGCTTTTAAGCACAGACTTTAGACACACTCAAAATATGTTTGTCTTATATTTTGTTTCCTCAGTACTTTAACATCTGTTCTCTAAAGCATCCTCTGCTTTCTCAGGAGCATTTTGCCCTGAAGTTATTATCAAGGAATTCCCTCTAAGCTTATATCCTAGCTGTCAACATCACCCAGAAGACCTGACATCTAGGTACATTTGAACAGCTGAGATAGAAAGCATCTGGTTTATTGCTCAGATTCTTTCTCATAACACCTAAACCAAACAAAGCTCCATGAGGTCTATCAAATAAACAACCACCAAGATAGAAAAGTTTTAACCAATTAGAAGGTTTTCAGATAGTTCTATTGAAGTAAAACAATGGGAAAGACAATTTTTTCAGAAATTAGAGATTTATTTCAGTATTTGTCCCTATTTCAATATTATACACCAAAATTGTGCCTATCTTCATTAAGCAAGGTCAAAAAATAATTTTACATGAGAGAGGAAGGTGGCTGCTTAAAGCAGATGGCTGTGACAGGCTTCACACCACAATTAAGAATTAGGATATAGTCAGAAGCATCCTAATGTACTATAAACAGTTCATGAATAGCAATGTTACCTAATATTAGCCTTGAATTATATACAAGATCAGTTGGTGAAATAATCATAAACACATATTCAGTGGCCCTGAAAACCTTGTCCAAGGAAATCAAAGAGGGAAATATTTGCCTCCTTTGATTTCAAGTTCTGCCCATCTGAGTTGCCTGCACTGTCACTGGCTGTCTAAATGTGTGGGCCCCCAAGGGTTGCCAAATGTTCCAGCATATGCAGAAGCTTGGAGTATCCAAGGAAGGGCATTCCATTGACACAGCATGGAATGCAATAATCAGGGACAAGGGATTCACAGGATACTCCTGGGCCAAACTGCAATCCCTATCACCAAAGCTGAAGCACTTCTGTCTTGGCCTTCCCTGAAAGAGTAAAAACTCTGTCAAAATACCCTGCCTACTCTCTGGTTTACATGTGAATAGGGAAAATCTGAGATAAGGCCTTCACAGGATCTCAAACACTATGTCATCTCCACAGACATTTGTTTGTGTTTTGTTTTTTGGTTGTATTCCCAGTTCCATATTCCTGTTTATTGAGATAACACATCCTCCAAGAGTGACTGGTACAGAGTGAAATAAGAAAAGGCAAAATAACAAGAATTATCTCTTCTTTTCTCTTTTATTTTTGAGGTTTTCATTTTAAACCTTTTTTTTCTAATATTAAATGGAAGAAGGTAAAATTCTTCCAAGAAAGAGTCATGAAGGAGTAGAATTTTTTTCATATGTTTTTATTGTAATTAAAATAAGGGTTACATTATATTCATCAGATAGAAAGTGCATTACTTCACAAATATTAATACCCTTTCTCATGTCTTCTTTCCCATTTCCCTCCCCTTCTTCCCCCCTCACAACTTGATTTCCCCTTTCCCTCTCCTATTTCAAACAACCAATTAAGCATATATAAAATATATCAGAAAACAAGGTGAAATATTGTAACAATATGAGATAACCAAGGGACAGTAAAAGAGATGAGAGATAACATAGTACATCAATGACAAAAATCACTCATTATATGGCTTTTGTTTTTATATCCTAGAGGTCCTTTCATTTAACGTCATACTGTATGGCCTTATGTATCTAGGTTTTGCTCTATTGCAAATCTCTCCTAGGAGAGCCCAAGGTTTCTACTGATTATGACAAATGAGGGAAACCATTGAGACTATGTTCCTTTGAGTCTGGCTTACTTCACTTAATATGATCTTTTCTAAGTCTTTCCATTTCCTAACAAATGTGGCGATGTCATTCTTTCTGACAGCAGCACAGAATTCCATTGTGTACAAATACCACATCTTGTTAATCCACTCATCAACTGAGGGACATCTGGGTTGGTTCCATATCTTTGCTATGGTAAATAGTACTGCAATGATTACCGTTGTCTTAGTGGATTCAGTATGTCCTTGTTTCTGGATGATTGGGTAAATGCCAAGTAGTGGAATCGCTGGGTCATAGGGGAGTTCTATATTTAGTCTTTTGAGGAACTGCCATACTGCTTTCCATAGTGGTTGGACAAGTTTGCACTCCCACCAACAGTGTAGTAGTGATCCCTCCTGTCCACATCCCTTCCATCATGTGTTGTTATTAGATTTTCTTCTTAGACACCCTACACTAGGATTAACTCCAAATGGACCAAAGACCTTGAAGTAAAAGCCGATACACTGAAAACTTTACAAGAAGGAATTGGAGATACTCTAGGTCTCCTTGGCACAGGTTGAAACTTTTTTAATAAGAACCCAGAAACACAACAAATCAGAGAAAGTCTGGATAAGTGGGACTGCATTAAACTGCAGAGCTTCTATATGGCAAAGGACATAGCTAGCAAATTAACTAGAAAGCCTACAGAGTGGGAGAAGATCTTCACTAACCATACAACAAAGGCCTCATATCTAAAATATATCAACAGCTCAAAAAATTGAAGCACTCCAAAACTAATCTCCAAAGAAACAACCATCCCATTAAAAGATGGGCCAAAGACTTAAAGAGAGTCTTCTCTGAAGAAGAAATTAGAATGGTCTATAGACACATGAAGAAATGCTTGACATCTCTTGTCATAAAAGAAATGCAAATCAAAACAGCTCTAAGATTCCACCTCACTCCAATTTTTTTTTTTTTTGGTCAGTCCTAGGGCTTACACTCTGTGCCTGGGCGCTGTCCCTGAGCCACAGGGCCACTTCTGGTTTTCCAGTTTTTTAGTGGTTAATTGGAGATAAGAGTCTCAAGGTCTTTAGAGCCTGGGCTGGCTTTAAACCTTGATCCTCAGATCTCAGCCTCCTGAGTAGCTAGGATTACAGGTGTGAGCCACCACACCTGGTAGAGTAAAACTTTATTGATAATTTATAAATTCTTTCATTCTGTTTAAATTGTTAAGAATAAATTCAAGGTTTTGTTCCAGAATTTATTTTATCTCAGATTAAGGTTTTTAAAATTTCAGAAACTGTTTCTTAAGGTTAAAAGTGACAAATAAATCTCTTTATATGTGGTTACATACAGACAGATAAATTGATGAAAAACTTGTCTATTTTAGGATATGTCAAGCCTAATTACTCTGGGAGTCCACTAGCACTTAATGTCTTTAAACACACAATTGCCTTTCTGAAATCCAAGTTTACTCACCTGTAAATTAGGATGAAAAAACACCCATACTAAGTACTCCACAGGATTGTGTCATAACACTCAAACAGATAATTCACGGAAACAGATTTTAAAAGAGAAAAGCATGCTGTGTTCCCTGTGATATGTAGCTATCACCACATCTCCTTTAAGGAAGGAATGCAAAATCACATCTGAAATTAAATGTCGATGTCTCTGCTCTCATCCCCACTGTTGTTTGATTTGTGAGCTTCCCAAAAATCCCGACTAAAGAGCTGTTTTCTTTCCTATTGTTTAATGAAGTCTGTGCTTTGCGAGGAAAGGTGTATTTTTCTCACTGTGACCTGATGCCATTGTACTCTCATCAGAACCTAGCAACATGCCACAAATGAGAGGTGCTAGCTGTCTTCTTGCCCCTAACAAAATGCTGGTCTCTATATTATAGATGTGGTGATTCAAGATTCTCCCTGCCAGCTGTACAATTTGTAACCTGTTAAAGATCTGAGAAATTGAGGTTAGTCCAGGTGACAGAAAAGGAGATAGGGGGGAAAGGTTACTAAAGAAGTATCTTCTCCAGAAATGGGAGAGAAAGAAGATCTTGAGATTACAGGTTCAATAAATTAATAATGTTCAGACACTAGCTTGCTTTGGCTCGTTCCCACACAAATTACAAAGAAGTCAACGAAGTAATATGTACATTTAGAACTTAAAAGAAACTGAGTGTTTCCAGAAATGGCTTGAGTGGTATAATACCAGCCCAGCAAAGTTGAGGCATGAGTACAAACTGAACTATGGGGGAAAAAAGAAAGAAAAGAAAAAGGGAAAGAGAAAGAAAAAAGAAAGAAACATGAAATAAAAAGAATATGAAATAGAAAGATTGAAGTACACTCTATACTGGTAGCTCCGAACTGTAATCTTAGAGGAGGCTGAGATATGGAGGATTATAGTTAAAGTCCAGCATGCATAGAAAAAAAAAATCTGTTCCATCTCTAATGTAACCAGTAAAAGATTGGGTAAGATACAGGGCTCAATTGATAGAGCAGCAGCAGAAAGCAAGCAAGCTGAACATGCATGAGGCATTGAGTTCAGACCCCAGAACAGGAAAAGTAATAATCAAAAGGATCTTATAGGCTATTTTGTTCATCTTATCCTTTAGAAAAATTTGATATTTAATTTCTAAAACATCTAATAGATTTATGGAGGAAAGAAATAGGGCTTAAGAGAGGAGGGGATAATTTTCCTCTGTTAAACAATCTGAGTCCTTCAAACCAGGTAATCATTTGCTAAAGAATCTCTGCAGGAGATGCTGTGCACAAAACCACCTTAGCTCTCTTATCCTCCATCTCATATTCAGTCTGATGGACAGTATTACCACTGTTATTTACATATAGATTGCTCTGTACTATTATATATTGCCTAATCTTAGGCATTCATCCCCCGTGAGCATTATCGTCTTTATGTGCAGATGAAAAGAAAACAACATACAAAGGTTAAGTGACTAATAGACATTCAGTGGCAAACAAGGAACTGAGCTTTGGTCTTGACTATGAAACAACAGGCTCCACACCTACCAAATTATAAACAAAGAGTTCACTTCTTGAACATATGAGCGGGGCTCAAGTTCACGTGCCTTAATGCCTTGTCTGAAGGGGAGAATTAAATCGTTAAATCTTGGCTTACCCTTTCTTCTCTATTTTATCTAGAGGAGGGGTATAGCACAACTGCTCTTAAATCTGCCACATATGGTCACCTGCAGGCATAGATCAGAACTGTATCTAAAAGAAAAATGTTTTTCCATCCTATAAAACCTGCCACTCAAGCCTGCTCTGCAAAGCACAGTATTATTTCTTCAGTCCTTCATTAACTTGTAGTGGATTAATGGCAACCATTTCCAACTGACTCAGAACTCAAACACTTGTGAATAATTTACCATAAACATACCCAGAGAAAAAGAAAAGGAGAGAGAGAGAGAGAGAGAGAGAGAGAGAGAGAGAGAGAGAGAGAGAGAGAGAGAGAGAATGAAAGACCTATTTATTGGAGATGAGGGCTATTGATATTTTGCTCAGATCCCTCCCATAAAAGTATAAAATTGAAAAGAATAGGATTTGTAATTCTAATTCCCATATATATGAAATCTTACCTTCCATTAAAGGGAAAACTAAGAACTTAAGAAGTAATGTATCCAATTCAATAATCCTTAATGAAGCCATTAACCAGGAAAAAAACCAAACTCAGCAACAAATAGCAAAGTTGCCCACACATGATAGTTCTGAATTAACAAGACACAGTTTGACTAGTTAAATGTCTAGATCTTTCACTGTGTTTAGAAAACATATGATTCTGTACAATCAGGAGAGTTAAAGACAATTCAGAGGTCACTTGACCTATTTGACATTATTTAAGGCAAGACAATGTTATTATCTTTAGTTTATTTCTGGGCTAGCATAAATTTTAATTTACCAGTGGCCTCAGATCTCCCTAAAAGACATCATAAAAGGGAATATTTCTTTGAACATGTCTAGACAGTGTGTTTGTCAATATACTTTACAATATGCATTTGTGGTTTACATTTTTAAAATCAACCAACAAATGTCATAGTGTATTACATTATCTTTCTAAGAGGTTTCCCACAAAATAGAGCTTTGTGATTTTCCACTGAACACTCCAGTCATCCTGTTATACTTCTGGCACAAAGCCTTACTCCAAATCTCAGACTCCATATACATGCTTTTAGTGGTCCCATTAGATGGGTTTTATTTCCTATGAGGAATAGCTGCTTCAATACCTAGCTCTGGGTTTCACATGACTGGAGCATAATGCTACTTTAAAGAAAGAAAGAAAGAAAGAAAGAAAGAAAGAAAGAAAGAAAGAAAGAAAGAAAGAAAGAAAGAAAAAGAGAGAGAGAAAGAGAGAGAGAGAGAGAGAGAAAGAAAGGGGAGAAAATACTGCATTCTTTTCTTCAAATAGATGGCTCTTGAATTTTTAATAACCAGTCAAGAATTATTTTTAGTTTCTCCTGATGGATGCAAGAAAAACAAACATTTTTATACCTTAAGATTAATATAACAAGGCTGTGATTATCACATACCAGTATGATTAAACCTCTAGTATGAAACAGTGGAGACCACATCTTTTTGCCTTGATCCTGGAGTTTGCTATTAACTGATACATACCTAATGTCTGCATTTTTGTTACAGTTTGATGAGCTTTGGAAGTGGTATGGCTAAGGCTATTTTTCCTTGGGAAAATTACAGATATGCATAAATGGAGACCGGTCAGCAGGCAGAAGTGATCTGTTAAAGTCTTCCTGGTAATATATCCTGCTTCTTAATTTCATAAAGGTCAGAGACAAACCTTCAAATAGGGCCTATTAAAATTCTGCAAGACCAAGCCTGTTCAACCTCTAATATCTACGTGGAGGGTGAGGGAGAGGAAATAAGACTCCAACCACTTTTACAAGGTTAGAGTGGGCCCTGTGTACATACGGCCATCTGAGGGGAGGATCAAGCTCTGAAGATTTTAATTTCAGTGAAGTCATACAGAGCTAATGGAGCCACTGGCAATCGATAGCTCCCTCTCTCCTGTGAGAAGGAGAGATTTATTGAGCCCTCCCCACTGATTCCACATAGAGTACAGCAAGCAATGCTGATCGTTGTGTCTCCTAATTCCTGCAGTGTGCAAATGACTGGCCATTCATCGCAGCGATCAGCTTTCGCAGCCAGTATAGAGTTCTCCAATAATCTCTTAATATGTCCATTGGAAAAACATCTTTATGCCATTTAGGCTGGGGGATAAAGGGAACCAATAAATCATTTGCCCCTCTCCCTTCAAGTTCAGACTCCACTCAGGGAAAGATACAGGAGCCAGGATTGTGATGGTCAAAATAACAGCTTTATTATTACTAGTGAGCCGAGCCTGTTGTTCCAGTGAGCTCCTTTGCCTCCTGCCACAGGCCTTTGAACCATATTGATGGTTCAGCATATACGTTCAGTCTGTGGCTTCAGGGTCACACACAAAATATGGACTAATGACTGTTAGGCCCTCAAGTTCTTCACTAATCCAAACAGCAAGTTTCTAACAAGTACTAGAAATATTTCTCAAAACAGTTTCTTTTCATAACAAGTTTTTCCGAAAGGCAGGTATTTCCTAAGAACTTAAATCAAACCTCTATGTTGGCTCTTAGGGTATATCTATCTTTATCCACTTTATCTCTCCATAGTCACTAGAGAAAATAAAAAGGCCTGGTGTATGACCAATTCATCCAATGGTGATTATTTCTCATCATAATATATACAAATGCTGCTTTCTCTCCTGTGAGCATTGTATGCTGGAAAATGTGCCCTAGGGTGGTTATTGAGTCCTCCACCACTGCTAGCATATAAACTGGGAGTTAACTGCATTTTGCACGTGAAAACAGTTTGGGCATTTATGACTCAAACTACATGAGATCATGGTTTGTCTGTCTCTACTTGGAACACTGTTGTAACTACTATCCACTGAACCACCAGAATCAAATCAGCCACCAAATGGCATCCAGTATGTTTTCCCTGTTATGTAACTGTGCTCACTGCTTCTCAAGTCATATTGTCAAATGTTATTAAGGAAATCAGATTTCCCAAGTGGCATCTATTGTTCACAAGTTCTCTGCCATTTTTGTGCAATTAAAATGTGAGCTGGTGAGCTTACTAAAATAAATTATTGTCTCAGAATCACAGAACACAGGAACACATACAATGAGCAAGTTTCTTGACTTTCACTTCACGTGAATATCTTTCTTTTTTTGTCTTTTGCTTGCACTTATTAAATTTGCATTTATTAAATTCAAATGGACATCTTCAAAGATCAAAGAAAGATCAAATAGTCACCTGGGACTGTTCTCAGCAATTCAAAGGATTAGATCAATGGTGTAGCTGTGGCTAAAATGAAATCATCAGATCAAGGGCAAGTTCACTAAGCAAAGCACTCATCATCCTCAGCATGGCAGCCTACAGAGTCATATAACAGGTATATGATCACTGTTTTGTCCTTTTTATTGGTTCATAATACACAGGTATGAACTTGCCTAGTAGAGCAAGAAGAGAAAGATCATGCTTAATTCCCCACACTCTCGCAACTTCCAAACATTTATGTCTAATGCTTTCTACCAAGTTTTCTGAACTCTGGAAACAATCAGAAAAAATGTCACAAATTTTAAATCTCATTCCTACACAGTTGAAAAAGGAAAACTCAAACAATAAATTATTGGAGCCAGGAGTGTGGCCTAGTGGTAGAGTGCTTATGAAGCACACATGAAGTCCTGGATTTGATTTCCTGGTACCACATCCACAGAAAAAGCCGGAAGTGGTGCTGTGGCACAAGTGATGGAGCTCTAACCTTGAGAAAGCTCAAGGACAGTGCCCAGGCATTGAGTACAAGCCCTAGGACTGGCAAAAAAGTAATAAAAATTTTATTTAAAAAATAAAAAATAATCCTTTTAATGTAACTTCCAGCTCAGACTCTGACAGGCTCATGCCTGTAATCCTAGCTACTCAGGAGGCTGAGGTCTGAAGATGGTGGTTCAGAGCCAGCCAGGGCACTAAAATGTCCATGAGACTCTTATCTCCAATTAATCACCAGAAAACCAAAAGTGGTGCTGTGGCTCAAGGAGCAGGGCAGTAACCTTGAACTGAAGAGCTCAGAAATAATATTAAGTCCCACAATTGGATATACATATATTATATATATATATATATATATATTCCTCTCTGGCTAAGAGGAGCTTTCTTTTCACTGTGTTAAGTACATAGGCTACTATTTTAAAGGCAAAGCAAAAAGAATTCTGCTTAAAATCTCCTCATGTGTTGTATACTAAATATTATATAGGCATTGCAATACTAATAATATCAAATTTTCATATTAGGACATGGAATTCATTGGGAACTAATGGCTCATGAGTGCAATCTTAGCTGCTCAGGAGGCTGAGATCTGAGAATCATAGCTCAAGGTCAGGCCAGGCAGGAAAGTCCCTAAGAATCCTATGTCCAATTAACTACTGAAAAGCAGAAATTGGACATTTGTCTGCCTAGACTGGTCTCAAATCATGTAATTCTGCAGAATTGTGCCCACTGGGCCCAGCAATATAGAGCATTAGCCTTAAACACAAAATCTAAGAAGCAATAACCAGACCTAGTTCCAGGACCAGCACACACACAGAAAAGGAAGAAACAAAATTGTCCCACAGTTTGGTATTGTAGCAAGAGGCAAAGTAAAAATTACAACTATATATCCTATGATTCTATATCCACAATCAAAACTGGCCATTATCTTCTTGTTGTATGACTCATGAAATCATACTCCATGATTGAATTATTCCAAAGGTACAAAATGCAGAATACCCTTAAAATGGTTCAGATTTGGGTGACCCACAATAATTTTAGATATAACTTTTCATTCATTAATCTATAAACATGCAGAAATTTAACAAAAGAATTTTAGAAAAGAATTCAGGTTTTTAGTGTCATATATTACTTGGTTTTCAGTCAAAGGATGAGAAAGGTCTATATAGAAATTATCATGGAATTCTATTATCCAATGTGTTGTGATTCAAATTAAATAAAAGAAAATTGACAATGATAAATCTGAAAGTATTCGACTAATATAGAAAAGAGAATGGGGCAAAACCAGTTGTGAATTCCAGTGCTGAGCTTCCTTGACTGCAATATGTCAACTTTAAAAAAAAAACACCAAGTAAAACATTTACAAATTAAAAGCATTTACTTCCTTACTGATAGCATGAAGATTAAAGGAAGATGGAATTTTGTCAGCAGATAGCTTATGAATTGTCTATAATAACAAAAATATGAGATTTCCTTTAGACAGGATGCATCTCTCAAACTTTCCTTAAACTTTTAATCCTGCTTCCTCTACCTCCACAGTACTGTGATTATATTTGTGAACCAACCAAATCTGGCTGAAAACAAAAGATTATATTTAGTGTGGGACATAGTCAGGGATATAAATGAGATACAGAAAACTGTAATATAATATTTCTACATTTCAGAGAAAAGAAAGAAGATAGGTAACAATTATATCTCACTTCAAAATTGTAAATAGCTATCAAAGCAATATAAGAAGACTCTATAGGGCATGGCTCATTATTTCGATGCGCCATACTCTGGCCTTTCCTAAAGCATAGTAAATATTCCTTTAATAATGGAATAAAAATACTTTAAACAGTACAAATGTAAATTAAGTTTTTTTTTACTAAATGGTGAAATTTCTAATGTGGTCAGCAATGTGCCACTGGTTCTTGCTTGCTGTTAAAATAACTTATATTTGATTAACTGTCAGCATATACAAAACCTAAGCATATTTATGAATATCATATGGCCTAATAGTTCTATTCCAGACGTGTACATGCTTTCCTCTTTTATGTGAGCCCTAAAAGACAGAGATAAGAATACATGGTTGGTATGGTAAATTGCTGGGCCAAGTGGGCACAATTCTTCAGAATTACATGATTTGAGACCAGTCTAGGCAGGAAAATGTGTTGGATACTATCTCAAACATTAGCTGGCCATAATGTCATGGAAACCATGCAAACGACTGGGAGAATCATGGTTCCAGGGTAGCCTGGGCAAAGAGTTTGCGAGACCATATCTCAATGAATTCACTGGGTGCGATGGTATGTGCTTTCCATACTACCACTAGTTGGGATGTATAAATGGGAGAATCATGGTCTGGGATTCTCAAAACTCACACTTCCACAAGTGGGGCTCAATAGAGCACCTGATTACTAAGCACGAAGACCAAGTTCCTAAGTTCAAACTTCACTGTTAATAAAGAAAAGAGAAGGAAGAGAGAGAGAGAGAGAGAGAGAGAGAGAGGTGGGGGGGAGAGGGAGAAAGTTGATCAAAGAATACAATTAAAACTATGAAAGTGAGGTCAGGAGTTTGGCCTAGTGGTAGAGTGCTTGCCTAGCATGCACAAAGACCCAGGTTCGATTCCTCGTAACCACATACATAGAAAAAATGCTGGAAGTGTTGCTGTGGCTCAAGTGGTAGAGCTCTAGCCTTGAGAAAGCCCAAGGACATTGCTCAGACCCAGAGTTCAAGCTCCAGACTGGCAAAAAAACAAACAAAAAAATCCTATGAAAGTGACAAATCATAGAGCAGACTAACAATGTTACCTGTGGATTCTTGAAAAGGTAAAGATTGAATAAACTACAGGATGGCAGGTCAAATGCAAAGGAAAACATAAGAAATGTTGTCGATGATACAGTTCCAAACCCCACATGTATTTAAAAGGAGAATAAAAAGCATTGTGAACTAATGTATGCCAAAATTCAAAACAGAAATAAAACACCCACAAGAAATAATACATCAAAATTAATATAGGATATCTGAAATTCATTTCTTTTAGAATCAGTTAAAGGGTTGAAATCTATCATCAACACATTTTATCAGTAACACCCCAGGCACAAATGGGTTTATTGATGAAATCAATCAAAGACATTACACAAATTCTATACAAATACAGAAAATTGAAAGGGAGAAAGAACTTCTAATCAGGTTTTATAAAGCCCATGAAAGTCTGACAAATACATTACACAAAAAGAAATTTGCTGATGATATTTCTATGCACACAGACCCAATAAAACTCAAAACATAGCAAGTTAAATGCAGCAATACATCGGCTATCAATACTATGCAAAACATCATCACTGAGAGGTATTCACAACAGAAAGCAAGGGTGATTTCCCATCCCCCAAATATATCAATGAGCTTTACCACAATAACTGAATAAACATACACCATATGAACATTTCAATAAATAAAATGCATTTGGAAAAACTCAACTCTTATCCACAATAAGCACTCTCAGAAAATAGAAATATAAGATTTCTATAATTTAGAAATGGCAACTACAGTTGCAAAGATTAGAGACAAGGCAACAATCTATACTTATCACTATTATTCTATTTTAATGTAACATTAAGGAATGCATAAACCTTAAAAATAAAGAATTAGAGTTGCTATTTAATATATAATATGCACATCTTAAATAATATAGAAAAGAATTAATCAAATTAAATGGATTTATGAAGGTGACGGGGTATAAGATTAATGTATAAAAATGACATTTCAATAAAGCAGTAGCAAAGAATTTGGAAAATAATGAAATAAATTCTAAGAAATGGAAACAAGAGGTTTTTATTATACTGCTTCAGGTTCTTTTTCTTCTTCTTTCTTTGGTGTACTACCTTTTGTCACTGTTTTTGATTTCTGTACACTTTGTCTTTATGTAAGTTCATATGATTCAGGAAAGGGAAGGGAAAGCACAGAAACAGTGGAACAAAGGAAGAACCAAATTCAGCAGTGATACTCACTAGACACTACGTTAGAACTATACAACTTGGGGAGGAGAGAGGGAGGGGTAAGAAAAACTGGGAGAAACAAGGGAGGGGTGATAATGTTAAAAAAAAAAAACATGTACTCAATACCTGACTTATGTAACTGTAGCCACTCTGTATACCACCATTACAATGTTTTTAAAGTAAAAGAGGTAAAAAATACTCCTAACATTCCCTTTAGATCTAAGGTTAAAAATATAGATTCAACAGACTGGGCATACTGATTTATTTCTCCAATCCCAAGTTCTCAGGAGGCAGAAATCTGAGGGATCACAGTTTGAGGACAGCCTGGAAACATAGTAAAACCAAAATCTCAACAAACCAGGCAAGTGTAGTGGTCTATGACTATAATCTTAGTTAGATGGAGAGTGTAGGTACAGAGATTACAGTCGAAGGATATCATCATGGAAAAAATATATGAGAGTACATTTAAAAAATACACGAAAACTAAAAGCAAATCAGTGCTGGCAGTATGGTTCAAGTGCAGAGTTAAAACCGCAATGCCAATAAATGAAATAACAGACAAAAAAACTTTAAGAGCAAAACATTTCACAAAAATTAATAAAATAAAAATCTAAATAAATGAAAATTTATAGAAGATTCACTTACATTATAAATATGTCCATTCCTTTGTCCATGTTTCTCTATAAATGTATTACAGTAACTATAAAGATAATAAGATAATATGCTGTTTTCTTTGGTTGAAACAGGCACATTGGTTCAAAGTTGCATACAGAAATGAAAATCTGTTAAACCCAAGTTTAGTACCTCAAAAAAGAATTATTTGGGGAGATTTAGTGTTGATTATAGTATTTATTATAAACTTACAGCAATTAAGAAAATGTGTTGTTGACACAAAATAAAAATAAATTTTAATTAGTGAAACAAAGTTTATAGCTATTTGTCAACAAATATCTGAGGCTGCTCAGAATAAGATAAGAGAGATTTTAATGATTCTGGAATCATTTGACAAATCTGTAGAAGAAAAATAGACCATAGCACCTATCTCAGACCAAATGTAAATATTAATTTAATCTTTATTATAGTTCTAGAGACAAAATATAAAATATGCATCATTAAAATACATAGATGATTTTTTTAATTCTGTGATGGACAGACATTCACTCCTATTAGGAGTGAAATTTAAAAGGTTAGAATAAATGTTAAAGTCAAAACTTTCTGATCTTTAGAAGACATCACTAGAGGGGCCGGGAGTTTGGCCTAGTGATTAAAGTGCTTGCCTAGCATGCAAGAAGACCCGGGTTCGATTCCTCGGTACCACATACATAGAAAAAAGCCAGAAGTGGTGATGAGGCTCAAGTGGTAGAGCTCTAGCCTTGAGAAAGTCCAAGGACAGTGCTCAGGCCCTGAGCTCAAGCACACGACTGGCAAAAAAAAAAAAAAAGAAGACATCACTAGAGAAAATGTAAAAGCAAACTATAGACTGGATAAAAGGATTTGCTAGATGCATTGCTATATTAAAGATTTAAATTTCGATTATATAAATATTTCTAAAACTCAATATTTCAAAAAACAGTCCAGATAACAAGGTAAGACACTGTGAGAGGACAACAAGATGATGGGAGGGGGTGTGGGGAGGGAAACGGGAACAAAAACATGAGAAGAGGTATTAATATTTATAAAGTAATGCACCTTCTATCTGACAAATATAATGTAACCCTTCCATTAATTACAATAAAATATTTTTAAAAACAGTCCAATTTAAAAATTAAATTTGAGCACACACATTTTACAAAAGAAAAATTGAGAATAAGTCTATAAAAAGGCATTGATGTAATGTCACCGGAGAAAACTCCAAATGAAACCAACAGCCCAAACTATACAAGTGATCAAAGGAAACTGCTGACAATCTAATGAGATTTATAAATTATTCAGTTGCTTCGCATAATCATTTGGTAGTTTTTTACACAGTTAAACTCATACTTTATGACAATAATTTCATCATAGCTATTGGAGTAGTTACCTTTTGATGTAATAATTTCTAGATATTTGTCAAAGAGAAAAGCATATCATATATCCTGAAATGACATGTAGCAGAATTTTTGTAGCTAATCTACTCTTCACAGCTCTAACTTGAAATAATTCAAAAGTCCATCAACAATGGACTAGTAGAATGCTATTCTAGAGGGTTGGGGAGGGTGGAAAAATGCTTCTTTATTTAATCGTATAGATGAATCTCAAAACCTTCCTTTTGAATCAAGAGAAGCCAGATGGAGACACAACTAGAGATAGAGGTTTAAGAAAAA
This sequence comes from Megascapheus bottae, assembly GCF_031878675.1. Taxonomy (NCBI): domain Eukaryota; kingdom Metazoa; phylum Chordata; class Mammalia; order Rodentia; family Geomyidae; genus Megascapheus; species Megascapheus bottae. Next base: position 52,366,738 of record NC_143511.1, on the reverse strand, counting down.
GCATCAAATAGATGCACATATTTTTCACAACATCATCATCATAATATTCAAAGCTCAGTCCCTATTCCATCAAATGGAATGAATTAAGTATGAGACATTCATGGAATTTTGCTCTCACCAAGAATACAATACCATCCCTGATCTTGTATTCACAAACAATGTTGAGGAAAAATCATATCAAAGAGTACTATTACATACACTATTTTAAAAGTAGAGAAAAACCAAGACGTACTGTTAGGAGTTGCCATAATGATTAACTTTGAAAATTAATGAGTAGTTGGATCATAAATTTTCTGGAAGCTAATATTATGCTATTTCATCATTTGGATTTTGGCATTTCCTTATAAAATTTCATTTAGGTGTTACAGGTGCTTCAGGTATTTTATATGCACTTTTCTTCAATAGTGAGTATATGTATTTTCAAAGAAAAAGAAGATGAAGTGGCAAGCCAGAGAAATACCTTCCATCCTTTGGCCATGCGATGTCATTCATAGCTGTCACAATGCAAGGTGGTATGAGTTCATCTGCCTAATGGGGGACAAAGGTGATTGAAGAGCTGCGGGTTTTTGAAATCTTGTTTGCCATGTACTTCAGAAGAAAGAAAAAGTTTGTTTTTATTTGAGCATCTGGCCATTTCAGGTGGCCCTGCAGAAAGACCAAAATTTATTGTGGTGTGGTTATGTAGGCCACTTGTTTATATAGAGAATTTTATGGTTTAGTTCCCCGGGCTTATGTTGGTAATTCTGTTGGACTTTTCTCTGTTAATTATCCTCCGGGATACCAGCATGTACACAGATGTCAGTTCAGATGGGCCAGCGTGTATCTTTCTGGAAGCAATGGACTCTGAGTTTTAACCAGATGGTTGAGGCAAGTTCCCTTAAGGCCAAGCTCATTCTAAACTTTGTCTATGGATATAATTTCTGGAGAAGTTTACATTCCCAATCTCTAATCTGATTTGCCAACTCATTAGCTCTTTCCTCTCATGATATTTTTTTTCTAATTTCATGGTAAATATCTAAATAAGAGTCAGAATTTTTTCAAAGAAATTTACTATGTATCAAGCACTGTCCTAAATCTTGTCTGTGAGCTTATTTCATAAACATATAAGTCAGAAAATAAACATTACAAGCATCATGATTAAACATTCACAAACATAATCAGAAATCAAAACTAAAGAAATGATCACATTGGTGATCATGTAAATGTATAGTAAACAAGATTTTCCAAAACTTTTCCTATAGTTTCTTACTTCATTGAGAAATTATCACGCATAACTTCTTTGGATTGAATCATGGTCATGTGGATTTATTTTTACTAGCTACTAATGATATACTCTGGAAAAAAATTCTCAGCCCACTTTATAGATATCACAAATGGCACCATTAATATCTCCAGCATGTTGCTAGATGGAACATGAAATTCACTTTATTCAAGTGTCTCTGGGTCTTAAAAAATACACACACACATACACACACACACACACACACACACACACACATATGTATACCAACAGAGTGTAAAGACAATGCATAGTTAGTTAACAGTTTTGTCTTGCCTTCTTATCTTTTATTTATTGATACCTTATTTCAGTAAGAAAGCTATTAGACCACAGGTGCATGATTACCTGTATGTGTCAAAAACACAAGTACTTTAGTGAAGGATATCAAATATCACATCTCTTACACCTTCCACAGGGCTGATGTTCCAAAAAAGCACCCCCCATAATTGCTATTATGATTTTTATTAATATTAGATGTTGAGTGTATTCAATATCCCTTATACTAGCATAAGTCTATACTTTTCTAGTAAGTCTACAATTTTCAAATGTGATACAATAATTTTAGTAGATAACTGCTATTCAGCACTTGAAGTAACAAATCCTTATAAAAGATCCTTTTATCTTTTTATACAGCAACTGGAAGAGAGGAAATGTGAATGCAGATTACTTGATTATAAAGAGAAAGCTTGTATTTGATTTTGTTATTTTTTCCTACGAATAAACTTAGATGAAGTAGGGATTGAGGATGTGTGAATTAGAGTAAGTGGCTCTTAATTCCTCCCCCCTCCCAATCTCTGGTTGTGAGGTTTAAACTCAGAGCCTAGGTGCTGTCCCTGAGCTTTTTTGCTCAAAGCTAGTGCTCTACCACTTTAAGCCATAGTGTCGCTTCTGGTTTTCTCGCAGTTAATTGGAGACAGAAGTCTTATGGTAGTTTTTTGCCTGAGCTGGCTTTGAACTGTGATTCTCAGATTTTAGCCTCCTGTGTAGCAAGCATTACAACCCACTAGCCTGCTTAGTTTTAACCTATAGGATAAGAAACAAATCCCATTTCATCTCCTGTTTTATCATTGTCCTTTGTTCAAGGTGCTACTAATGAAATCTTCTCCTCACTTGTAGGCACTGTGAATAGCCATTGTCGTTGGCATGCCAAAGCCATAATTCAGGAGCCTTGAACACAGGATTCTCTTTTTTGTGCTTTAATTACAGAGGCTATAATAAATGTTATTATCCCTCCCTACTTTGTGTGCTACAAAGCTTTTCACATGAGTCCATCCTACAAGTTATAACTCTAACTCCTTACAATACATTTCACCTCTTCTAGATCTAGGGTTTATATGACTGAAATCAAATGCAGTATTTCACTGTGTGTCAGAGGTTCAGCACATATTTAACTCCCAGATTGGCAGAGTATACTGTTAAAGTGAAGGCATTCATAGTAGTAGAGAATCTACCATTTGAAACAGTGATATGAGGAAATACCCTGATGAAAGTGGGGACACTGAACATGGAAATTCAGATAGGGTTTCATTAGTAGTGGAAGAAATCTCCCCTACCATTGGACTCTCTTCAATCCCAGTAGAAGAAGCCTCTCTACCCCCAGCTGCCATGACATACTCCCCAGTAGCACAGCTTCTCAATTCACAGTAGTATTGGCCTTTCAATCGCTTTCAGAAAGATTGGGCCCTATATCACCTAACCCCACTGCACTGCTTTTCTTAGGCAGCTGCCAAGCCAATCATTGATGATATTTCTCAGAACTCACATCCAAAACTCCTTCATGTTTTCAGGACTTGCAATGATACTCAAGCCTCTAAAAGTGATGTACAAGGTGTGCCATATAAAAAAGTGAGTTACACTTTAAAAGAATTTCTTGCAGGCAGGTAGAAAATATGTGTGGTAATAGACAGTAAGAGTGTGAAATAATGGTATATGAAAATTGAAGTTGGAACAGGCAGAATTGGTAAGAATGGTCTTATCAAGCAGAGTTTCTGGATTTTGTGTGGGGGCTCAGAGGTTTAGAAAAGGCACTAAGTGTTGTCTGACTACTTTGTTGAGACATAGAAGTGAAAGTTACCTACCATTAACAAATTAGAAATGTCAGTGTTATCTGTTTCTTCCCTCCTACTTTCACTTCTTTTCATTTCACTTCCATTCCTTCCCTCCCTCCTTCTCTTCTTCCTTTCTTTCCTATCTATGCTGCTTTTTTCCTTTCTTCTCTTACCCTTAAGGTCAGATGTTGAAGATCACTTTGCTGTTTTGAGTTAAACCTTCCTGTTTCTCTAAGGTAGAATGAAGGAAAAAAGAAAGAAAGAAAGAAAGAAAGAAAGAAAGAAAGAAAGAAAGAAAGAAAGAAAGAAAGCAAGCAAGCCACAAATGAGACCCAGTGGATTTTAATTTAAGGATAGGACATTGCAGGTTACAAAGATGAGATTCATAAGGGAGTGATTAATTTTCAGAAAGAATTTATTATAGCGAACCAAGATTTTTCTCTGCATAAAACGTCATACCTCAATGTAAGGCCTATGCTTTCAAAATGGCTGATTTGGTGAAATTGCACACAAATTTTCAGTAATACTTTTTGAAAGGAGGAAAGGATTTGTAAAATATAAGATTTATTTTTCACATTAAGATCTTGTGCACTGGGATTCGGTGGAAGATGACGGCGGTTCAGGGTGAGACATACTGAGCTCCTGCCAAGATTCATGTACTGGCAGTGCAGGAGACAGTCCTCTACCAGAAATTGATCCTAAGTAAGCTTTAGGACCACAGAGAAGTCAGGCAGAGAGGAAAAAAGGGAAGAATACCAGCACAAAAAGAGAGCCAGCGCAGACCCGCAGGCTGCAGACAGAGCCCCACAGAGCCTGCACAAGCCCAGAGCCGACACGCAAGGACCTGCCAGCTTCATGGAACCGGAGAACCCAGAAATTTGTGAGTAGCTCCAAGGAGAAGTTTCCACTTCTGCTCTGGAACGGCATTGGGAGGGAGCCCCTCCCCCACCAGCTGAAAGCAGCGCCATCTTGACTGCTGACAAGGATCCAGGCCAAAGCAATTGGAGCCTGAGAGATGTTGCTGACAGCGCCACCTAACTGGCAAAGGATTTCCCAGAGATCCCTTAGCCAGAAATCCAGCCCCAGCGCTGCTGAAGTCCATCCCCCTGCACAGCCCGCAGACCTGGTAAACAAAGCCGCCCGCAGATCTTTCAGCTTTGTTTTACCAAACAAGCAATCTCATCCGAAAAACTGCAAAGCCAAATCACAAGAGAAAAAGACTTTGTGAAGTGTTTAGATCCCGAATTTAGTGGAGACACAAGTTTCCTAACCTCTCCCCCCACCAAAAAATAAAATAAAACTGAAGAATACCCTTTTTTATCTTTTTTTTACCCCATTTCATTTGCATTTTTAAATGTTCTTATTTTTCTCTTTGCTATTTAATCTACACCTTTTTTTCTAATGTTATGACTCATTGCTTTTCTTTTTCTTTTTTTCTTTTTTTCTCCTCTCTTTTCCCACAATCCTGCTGTCACTATGGTTGTTCCTAGAAACACAGTGACAGCTCTGGGTACAGTTTGAACAAAAACAAGATCCATATTGATACAGTCACCTGCTTTTTAAACTCCGGGTCCTCAACTCTAGTATCTCTTGAGTAAGAACTCAGAACAGTGAGGAATCTTGCCCCCCACCTTTTTTCTTTCTTTTTTTTTGTTTTCCTTTTGTGTGTGTGCATTCTGTTTTCTTTTATTTTGTTACTGTTTTGTTTCTTTTATTCTTTTTTTCTTTCTTAAATTGGTATCATTGAAATCTCCTATATCAACCTCTCACTTTTCTCTATATATTCTTCTTATTACTCTTCTTATTTTGATGTTTTCTCTAAGTTCATTTAAAATTTCTACACAAATACTCTACCTGTCTATCACCTTAGGTCAGTTATCCTTGCACGATACCCTTTCTTCATTACTATAATATTCTTACACTCCTGTATTATTCTTTTCCTACCTCCCTTGTCCTCTTTCATATTATTTTTCTATCTCTGGTCCTCTGTTCATCCTTCAACTCTTATAAAGATAGCCTCTTCAAAAAGTGATGCTGGCCGAACTGGTTAAGCACATGCAGAAAACTAAATTTGGATCCTTCTTTATCACCCTACACTAGAATTAACTCCAAATGCATCAAAGACCTGGAGGTAAAGCTGACACACTGAAAACTTTACAAGAAGTAATAGGAGATACACTAGACCTCCTTGGCACAGGTCAAAACTTTCTTAATAAGGACCAAAAATCACAACAAATCAGAGAAAGTCTGGATAAGTGGGACCGCATTAAACTGTAGAGCTTTTGTATGGCAAAGGACATAGCTAGTAAAGTAATTAGGAAGCCTACAGAGTGGAGAAGATCTTCACTAACCATACAACAGACAAAGGCCTCATATCTAAAATATATCAACAACTCAAAAAATTGAATCACTCCAAAACTGATCTCCAAAATAACAACCATCCCATTAAAAGATGGGCCAAAGACTTAAAGAGAGTCTTCTCTGAAGAAGAAACAAAAATGGCCTATAGACACATGAAGAAATGCTCAACATCTCTGGTCATAAAAGAAATGCAAATCAAAACAACTTTAAGATTCCACCTCACTTCAGTTAGAATGGCCAGGATCAAGAAAACTAATAACAACACATGGTGGAGGGGATGTGGCCAGGAGGGATCACTACTACACTGTTGGTGGGAGTGCAAACTCATTCAACCACTATGGAAAGCAGTATGGCAGTGCCTCAAAAGGCTAAACATAGAGCTTCCCAGCAATTCCACTACTTGGCATTTACCCAACCATCCAGAAACTAGGGCATACTAAATCCACCAGCACAACAATGTTCATTGCAGCACTATTTACTATAGCAAAGATATGGAACCAACTTAGATGTCCCTCAGTTGATGAGTGGATCAACAAGATGTGGTATTTGTACACAATGGAATTTTATGCTGCTGTCAGAAAAAATGACATCGCCCCATTTGTTAGGAAATGGAAAGACTTAGAAAAGATCATATTAAGTGAAGTAAGCCAGACTCAAAGGAACTTAGGCTCAATGGCTTCCCTCATTTGTCATAATCAGTAGAAATTTGGGCTCTCCCAGCAGAGATTTGCAGTAGAGCAAAATCTTGATACAAAAGGCCATATAGTAGGACACTAAATGAAAGGATCTCTAGGATATAGAAACATAAGCCATATAATGAGTGATTGTTTTCCTTAATGTACTGTGTTATCTCTCATCTCTCTTGCTGTCCCTTGGTTATCTCATATTGTTACAGTATCTCACTTTGTTCCCTGATATATTGGATATATTTGTATTTGGTTATTTCAAATTGGATAGGGAAGGGGGGAAAAACAAGATGAGGGGTGGGGATGGAGGGGAGGGAAATGGGGACCAAGACATGTGAAAGGGTATCAATGTATGGGAATTAATGCACCATCTATCTGGCAAATATCATGTAACCCTTCTATTAATTACAATAAAAAATATATGAAAAAAAAGATCTTGTGCATTCTTTCACACTGTTAAGCCTCTTGTCTATTCTCTGTTGCAGTGATAGAGGAGGCTATACCTGTATAGAAATACACGAATTTTACTTGGCTAAGGGCATGAGTAGAATGCCAAACACCTTGCTAGCAAGCATGAGACCTTGAATTCAAACCTCAGTATTTTTGGGAGGTCTCTAATTAAAATGGCACTTCATTAACGTTGTTGTTGGCCATTTGGGGAGTATATGCCAGGACTGGGGGTCCTGAACTCAGGTCATGGATGCTGTCCCTTAGTTTTATTTCAGTTCAACGTTAGTGCTCTACACTTGAATCATAGCTTCATTCATGGCTATTTGGGGATAAAAAACACCCCCCCCAAAAAAAACCAAAAAAAACCTCCCAGATATAAACATAACTACATAGACATAAAAATGTATGATAGGCTACATACTCTATGGACATAATGTTTTATTACATAGATTAATGCTTAATTTTAATTATGTTCTAAACCCTAAGTGCCAGGGATTTTATACAGTGATTCCCTTCTTAAATGCTTGTGTGTTAACCATGACATTTGAAATATGATGTAAAAATCAATCTTAATAAATTCTTTAATAAAAAAACCTCCAAAATAGTTTTCTGCTCAAACTGACAGTATAATCCTCAGATTATTAATCCTCAGATTTTAGCCTCCTGAAAAATTAGGATTATAGGCATGAGCTACCGGTTCCCAACTGCTAGTGATGTGTGTGTGTGTGTGTGTGTGTGTGTGTGTGTGTGTAACTTGGAATCATTTTTTTATTAGCTACTTACTCATTATCTGGAAAGAAAAATTCAAGTACCAACATCATTAAAAACAGCTTTGATAGAGCACAGTTACTACTGAGTGCCATAAAGCTGTCATAATGTTACATTTACCAATGTCTTTATTACTACAGGATATAATTAAAAAGCCACTTTTGGGGCCAGAAGTTTGGGCCAGTGGTAGAGTGCCTACCTAGTAAGCATAAAGACCAAGGTTCAATTCCTCAGTACCACATACATAGAAAAAGCCAGAAATGATGCTGTGGCTCAAGTGGTAGAGCTCTAGCCTTGAGAAACAAGTCCAAAGACAGAGCTCAGATCCTGAGCTCAAGCCCTGGGACTGGCAAAAAAAAAAGCCATTATTTGAGACTTGATTGTACTTGGTTTATGCTGGTAACTTTATAATGTTTACAATTCAACTCAAGATCTTGTTACATCAGGAAGTTGATTCTGCCTTCCACAAATGTCATCTCCTTTGAGGAGACACTAGAAATGACTATGTTAGTACCTTATTGTGGTGGTGATTTAAAGTAATCTTGGTTAAAAAGTATGAGCTTGGGCAGATTAGGGAGCAAGAAGAGATTAAAAATTATTTGTGATGCCTGATTCAACCATGTGTTCTTTCCTAGAAGGTAGCTTTAAGGCTGGACAAAGAAGATAGATAACTTTCTCATATTGGTCTTATGCTGCCACCCCTAGTGGCACTAAAAGCACTGCATAAGTGACCTGATCCCCAAGAAATATGAACTGTGTGACCATACAAGGCTATGAATGAGACATTGCCTAAGCAGCTGGGAAGATCTGAGATTGGGCTTGGCAATGTCAAGGAACATGACCTTAGCTGGCTCTAGATCTCTATGTTTACCTCTTATCTCTAAGAATTTTTGCTCTGTTGGCTTCCAGGTTTCAGTTTTCAGGTGAGAAGTGATTCTACTAGGAGGCACAACAATGATTCCACCAACCTGAAGGCCTGTGAAAACCCAATCCAGGCAGGAGTGTAGCTCAGAATCTTTGGGAATTAAGGTTTGAGGCCCTGTACCAGCCATTGTATCAGACCCATAACCCCTGCCATGTGAGGTGGTTTCTAAGAGAAAATAATAATTAAAAAAACAGAACTATGTCAGGCAGAGGTCATACCTGCTATGACCATGTACCAGTTATCAGAACAAGGATTCTCATGAGTACTTCTTTGTTTTGCTGTAAAAACATTGTGTGTCTGTCTCTCTTTTCCTCACTTATTTTCTTCTCATGAAACAGAAATCAATATTATCTTTATATCATAGAGTTTAAACATTCTTTTATGGGGGGTGCTTTTTCTCTTAAGTGTTAGGATGTTAAGTAAGGAATGACTATCATGTGGAACTTTTTCTTAAAAATAGACCTTGTACCTATTGGTTGCACAGGGTGACAATTAAACCATGTGAAGAGAAATTACCATGTTGCGTTTCCAAGTGATTTTAACTAGTTTAAGTAGTATAAATTCAATCTTGGTAAGTATAACTTTAAGCATCGTCAGGATGTACCACCAAACACCAAGATCACATGTAATATTTAGATGTGTCTCTAAAGCAGGTTCAGCATAAGTGTACAACTGAATCGGTGAACTTGTGAAGATAGTCCTCCCCAGTGCAGGCTATATCATAATGCTTTAAGGTCTTGAACAGAATAACAGGCTGAAGGAGGAGTTATCTGCTTCCTGTCTTCCTGATAAACTGGGACATACCATTTCTTCTCCTTGATTCCTTAAACCAAATACTTTATCAATTTCTTCTAATGGTCAAGCCTTTTAACTGGGGCTAAGTTATACCTCAAGGATTCTTGGATCTCTACTTGCAGTCTTTCCAAATTACATTAGCAGGTAAAATTACACTGTCATCAAAATAGCCCCAACTCCTCCCAATTCTCTGAAGAACACTTTTGCCGTATGACCTCCAAAATGACAAAAGTCCTATGAATACAGAAAGTCCCCATCATGTCTCTTCCATGCCTTTAGAATCTCATCATTTTTAATGTTCTTCTTCTGCTCTCCTGTCTCAAAACAACCACAAAAGTTGGCACAGTTAGTTCCAATCCTATTGTGGTATAAGCACAGCAAGAACAATTTGCCCTCATTCCACTTTGTTCTAAAACCTAGCATGATGCCTGATGCATTTCAGATACTTTGAAAATAAAATGTATCAGTTAACTGAACTGATTCAAAACAGTTTCTTTGGAGGGAAAATAAATCTGGGAGTCAGTGTTATCCCTTGGGAACAATATTTAGATATGAAAGATAAATGAAAGGTAAAGAAAAACTGAACTGACTCATTTCTTATTATATAAATAAGTATAACTGATGCTATAAGCCTGAGAATCTATCAAAATAATTGAGAGTTGAGTGGCCAAGTTGGGGGGGGGAAGGATAATGAGTTCATATTCATATATAGTATAATGATTTTAAGATGTTCATGGAATATTGTGGAGGCACATTAGGGGTTGAGAAATGTAGGATACAAATCAAGTCTATAAAAGTGAACTAGTGGTTACTATCTCTTAAAAGCTTGGGTGTTGATAATAGTCCAGAGTGGGGATGGAGGAAGAAATGGAAATAGAATATGTTCATCAAATATTTAGATTCTTTATCTTCTGCAACAGCACACATTCCAGAAATCCCTTCTGAATGGATCTTTATTTTAAAATGAGGTAGGTATTAAGTAATTAATTGTAAAATACTGAACATTAGTGCACCATGTATTTTATAGAAATACAATCCAACTAAATATCTTGCCCTCCATATTTCTCTTATTTTTTGTTGTTTCTTTCTTTTTTCTTTTGGTGGTGGGGGGGGCAGTCTAAGGGCTTGGACTCGCCTTGATGTTATTCTTATGTGTGTTTGACTTTACCACTTGACCTTGAGCTCCACTACTGGATTTGAGGGGTAGTTGATTGGAGTTAAGGTTTCATGGACTTTTCTACATTGAATGACAATCCTCAGATTGCAGCTTCTCGAATAGTTAGGATTACAGGCATGAGCCATTTCATATTTCTTAACACCGATGATAGAATATATATGTTAATTAATTTCTCTTTTGGTGGGTCATGGGGCTTGGATTCTGGGCCTCGGCATTGTCCCTGAGCTCTTCAGGTCAAGGCTACTGCCCTACTTCTTGAGCCACAACCCCACTTCCCATTTTCTAGTGATTAGAGTTTCATGTTCTTTAGTGCTCTGGCTGGCTTTGATCTGCAATCCTCAGATCTCAGCCTTCTAAGTAGCTAGGATTACAGGTGTGAGCCATAGTGCTTGGCTGTTAATTAATGTTTTTATAGTCTATATTTCTTCATTATAAGTTCATAAAGGAAAGACTTTCTCAATGCTATTTACTGCTTAGTTCAGTAAGTGAGTGAGTAAGGGCTCATTAAATATTTGTTTAAGAAGAACTATGGTCTGGTAATCCTATCTCCTCAGAAGGCTGAGATCTTAAGATCATCATTTAAAGCCAGCCTTGGAAAGTTTGTAGGACTCTTGGCTCCAGTTATCCCAATTGGTAGAGTTTTAACCTCAAGCAAAATCACCAAACAAGAGTATAAGGCCCTGACTTCAAGCCCCATTACTGGCAAAAGTAAAATATATCAAAGACCCATGGAGATCAAAGACCAATTGGAGAACAAAAATTGCTTTCAGTGGCTAGTGAGCAAGGAATACAACTCAAAATAGCATTTAGAAGAAATGGCTTATCCTATCTTATTTTGTTAAGAGTATTAGGAAAAAGAAACTTTTAGAAGCAGTTGAACTACCTCTTATTAACATTGAAACATACAGTCAAACATCATTCTATTACACAGCTTCTTTATTCTAATAGAAAAGCTATCAGAACATAGATAAAGAAAATTAGCTGGCTTGTAATTAGACTTCTGGGACACTGAAGGATAACTCTTTCTGTTTCAACAGCCTATACTGAATGTATTAAATATAGTGTATTACATTGACAAAATGAAACAACAGCGACATTAGCATGCATTTAAGCAGTAAATGTTTGTGAAGAATTTCCCTGTGCATTGGTGGTAACAAGCTGTTTACAAAGTACTCCTACAAAATACCCCATGATAATGCACAGCATGGATAGGAAACACTCCTTAAAGGAATCGGCATTCTGAGGAAACGTTTCTAATCGGTGATTATCTACCATATTGACCCATGAACTGTAATGATTAGAGACTGACTTCAGGTGATTCTAATATACTGACTTGTTGATGGTGATATTGTCTTTTGGTTCAATATGCTTTTCTTTGAAAGAGGCTGAATGTGAGCATGTTCAGAGGATGTTCCCTGACATCTCATCACTCCCCCAGGTTTCATTTTCTCATTTTCCTTCTGACCCATAGGCCAGAAGTTGTAGTCACATAACTGAGAACATGTCCAGATTGATAGCCATTTTTCAAACACACACAAAGAGTAAAGAACATGAGATTCCTCCCAAGTGGCTGAGAAAGTATGGATGATGTTTGGTTTTTGTAGCTACAGTTCAACTGCATTCACAGCTACTAGCCCTGCTAAGCCTTCAGAGCTTCGTTGGTGGTCTTCTGTGCTCTTCAGGCTTCCATATTGGTTCTATCTTTTTTTTCCCCAGTGCTGGGGATTAAACTCAGGGCCTGGGCACTTTCCTTGGGTTTTCTCAAGGCTAGTGCTCCACCTCTTGAGCCACAGCATCATTTCCAGCTTTCTACTGTATCTGGTATCAAGAAAGTGACCCCCGGGCTTCTACATGCCAGGCAAGCACTCTACCACTAAGCCATACTCCAAACCCCTTGTTCTGTATTTTCTCCACACAGAAACAAAATTTAAATGATCAATAAAGTGTCAGTCTGGCCTATGAATGACTCTCGCCCAATCATCCTCCTTTTTCCCAAACTTTTTTCTAAGTACTCTTTTCAGTTGTTCTCAAAACAGTAACCTCTTCATAAAGTTTATGCCCTTACACTAATTCTTCCATAGTCTGTAAAATAATTCCTTTATCACCTAGCTTCTTCCCTACTCTGTACTAAAAATTACCACACATAAGATATCTAGAAATTGTCAGATCTTTCTCTTTTTGTTCTTTTTCATGGCTTGCTAATGTTATATTGGTTCCTGGTGCCACCAAACAAATGTCTACAAAGTTAATGTTTTAAATCAATCCTGATTTACTACTTTCACAATTCTGTGTGACACATAATTCTATGTGGTTTCGAGTGTCACACAGAGGATGATATCAGAGGTGGTCGTTATATTTAGATTTCAAAGTTCACTTCTGAACATTGGTTGTGATCTTCTGTGATTCGCCTAAGGAATTGTCTGGTTTAAAGAGCTCCAGACACTAGCTCAAGACTATATATAGTTCAAGAGATAGTGCATCTATTTCTACATCTACTAGACCACATAACAATTCAGTTATCAGAATAAACATTGTGAGAACTACAATCAATGGGGAGAATTTTGCTGGGAAAATTTTAGAGCACATGTTAAAATACAGTGTCTAGCACTACTGTGACAAGAAGTCCAAAAAGAATACTTTGTAAAAGAAAAAAAAAACCTTGCTATAAGCCTCAATAGAGTCAAAGAGATAATACTTCCTTTTCTTTGGTTTTGCTTTGGATGGGAGTTGTTTTTAGTTTTTGGTTTGTTTCATTGGGAGAGAGAGGGAGCAGGACTTGGGATTGGACTCAGCATATTCTATTTATTACCTCTTGAACTATAGGCAATGTCCAGTACCCTTTTGCTGTTTGGTTTCTTCCTCATGGTCTCCACTTTTGCCTGGCCTGTCTCAGAATGTTATCTACCTTTATTTCCAGAGTAGCTAAGGTTACAGTTAAGTACTTCCTTACCTACTCGATACATACATTCTTAAGAAGTATTTTTTCCTATACCTCTCTGAAAGTATGGCTGAACTCAAGTAGAAACTGATACATTTAGTCACCACTGCAAAAATCGTCAATTTTATTCCTTTCTTGATTATACACCCTGCTTACTCATAGCTTTGCTTTAAGAATGCTTATTTCAGGGCCAGGAGTTTGGCCCAGTGGTAGAGTACTTGCCTAGCTCGCACGAAGACCCAGGTTTGATCCCTCAGTACCATATACAGGAGTGTTGCTGAGGCTCAAGTGGTAGAGCTCTAGCTTTGAGAAAGTCCCAGAACAGTGCTCAGGCCCTGAGCTCATGCCCAGGACTGGCAAAAAAAAATGCTTATTTCCCAGTTATTCAGGATGCAAATTATTCAGGATGCAAAGATCTCAGATCTCTGAGGCCAGGTATAGTGAGACATCCCACCCTCAACAAATGCTTCCTAAATTTAGTTTTATATCAGTTAAATCGAATGGAGATCTGTACAAGTTTTTAAAAACCAAATATTCCCATAAGTGGTGTGAAGTCCCATGAAAAGCAGGTTTTTATCTTTACCATACTACTCCATGCCCTATAAACTTGAGGCAAGAATATTTCCAAACTAGATGGTTAGGAAGGACACTGAACACTTTCTATATTTCAGTGTGTCACTAACTCTATTACTTCCAATACACTGCAATTTGAATGACAGTTTCATTCAGCCACAAGCTCTTGTCTTGGAACTGTATACTGCTGTGTTTGTAAATGCAATATATTTGATATTGTTACCTATCCATCTATCTATCTTCTAGAATGATGCAATTATCTACATTCTTAGCTGCTTCAAAATTGTAAGTACTAGACAACCTGTCTGTCTGCAAGTCCCTAAACATTTTTAATGATATATATTTTCCACTTAATTTAAGAGATATTGAAAACTGTATACTGGAAGCTCATGTCTATAATCTAAATTTATAGGAGTCTGGGACATGTGTTTCAAAGCCAGCTTATGTAAAAACATCCATGAGATTTCTAATAAGTCCAATACCAAATTGGAGGCATGACTCAAGTAAAGTACCAGCTCATAAGCAAATAAAGACAAGCAAGAATGTGAGGTCCTAAGATCAAACCCAGTATTAGCACATAAAAGAACTTTTGACAGTGTTTGTATCCAAAGTATAATACAAAATAAAATATGTAATGTCTATATATTTTGTTATTTTTCACAGCATTTTTCTTTATTCACAGATTGTTTCTTATGTCATATTTTATCATGATTATTAGACAAAATCTACAGCTCTCAATTTCCTTTATGATTAATTATTTTATGAGTGGTTGAGTATGACATGGATATTTTCAATCCAGAACTATAAAAATTTAAGTAAGGGAATTCATAGTGTAAGTAACTTTGAGGCACATTTTTCCACGTGATGAGTGATTTTACGTTAAGAGTCAAACATTTATACTTCTGTTCATTTAAATTTTTAGCCTCTTTCTCTATTGAATTTGTTCTGGTATTTCCTCTATTAATTATTTATACTTCATGTCTTACTCAGCCGTAGTCTCAATCCCACTATCTTATTTTTTTCTTCTAGGTTCTCTGAATTACTATTATTATTATTATTATTATTATTATTATTATTATTATTTTAGGTTGGCTATGGGGCTTGTACTCTGTCTGAGTGGTGTCCCTGAACTCTTCAGTTCAAAGATAGCACTCGATCCCTTTGAGCCACAGTGCCACTTCTGGTTTTCTGGTGGTTAACTGGAGATAAGAGTCTTACTTTTGTGTCCAGACTGGTATTGAACCATTATCTCAGATCTCAGCCTCCTGAGTAGCTAGGATTACAGGCATGAACCACTGGTGCCCTGGCTCTGAATTAGTTTTTTTTTTTTAGCTGTTTTCATGTATAGTTTGTCTGATTTTCTTTTTCTAATTGTGTCTGTTTCAGTGAGTAGTTCTGCTACTGTTGAATTTTGTGTTGTTATTGTTGACCTTGCTGTTTTCCTTGACTTCAGAAGTCCATTTTTGTTTTGTCTAAGCCTAAATTCTTTCTGAGTTCATGTCTGTGAGTAATATTAGGAACAAGACTTGAATTTTTTATTGTACTAAATCACCCCCTCAGTCTAATATCATGTTTTTTCTCAAAGTTATTCTCTTCATCTACCCCAGATGTTTTTTTTTTATCATTTTTTGTGGTACTGTAATTTCAATTTGGGATTTGCATGTCTAGTTAGGTGTTTATTACTTGATCCATGTCTCCAACCATTTGCCCTGGCTGGCCTACAACTGCAATATTCCTCCATGGTTGACTCACACACCTCTGGCATAGCAGGTATACACCACTATATCACCCTTTTATTCACTGAGATGAGCTTTCATGAATTTACTCTCCCAGCCAAACCCTCACTTCAGTCCTTACAACCTCAGCCTTAACTATAGCTAGGGTCACATGCATGGGCCACTGTATCCAGCTTACAATGATCATTACTGTGGAAGAGTCTGATTCGTTTGTTATTATCTCCAAAAATAGCCAGAATAGTCCTTTCTAGACGAGCAATAACCAGTGAAGTAATGCTTTGGTACTCTTCATGTGTTCTTAGATGCTTTCTAAAGGTTTTTTTCAGACCTCAAATGGAAACAGTAATTCTCAAGACAAAATTATCCTATTCTTTTTGAGTTTAACTGATGACCTCATCCAGAGTCATCCTAGACCTCTTTGTGTTGGTCCATAGTGAACCTCCAGGGCTAAGGTTTAGCTTTGAAAATTACTTTCCTTAGGTCTATTGTCCATTTTTTTTTGCATGGTATAACTCAACTTCTTCACAAGTCTGCTGTCTCCATCCCTACTGCTTCCATGTGGGGAATTAACCTGTCATTGTTTGAATCAAACTTGCTTGCTTTTATTTTTCCCACTTTTCCTCAGCCTAATCTCAACTAATCCTTATTAGTAGAGTCTTTCTAACATGATGGTCTCCTTACATCCCACATTGTCTTTAATTACAGTTTCACCTGGTAGGGAATATTACTCAGCCTTTCTACAGTCCTCTTTCCTTCTCTGGAAAGAGGCTCTAAAAATATCCCACTGCTATCATTCAATATTGTCCCCATGCTTGGTGTTTCTGGCATATGGATAACATCTTCCCATCTTTTTTCCATCCAAAAATTCTGAATTTACCTTCTGTTTTTGCTTTTGTTCACTTGACGGTGGTTGTTTGAGAAAGAGAACAATTTATATACGGATGCTCAAGTGGCTTCTTATCCATAATTCTTATCAACTCCATATTTTAGATGCCACCACGCAGATGTGTCCTTAAGTCTCCATCTGCTTCACATAAACAAAAAAACTTATTTTCAGACTTTTTTTGTTACACTAAGTCTTCAGGGAAATATTCTTTCTCTTTTGTGAGCATGTTTCTCCCTGTTCCCTTTTAATGTTTTTATCTCTATGCGTCTGAATGTGCAAAATTTCAATCAGTACAGGGCTTAAGAATAACAGTGTAGATGAAGTGTCATTTGTCCCCATTACTCTCCATGGAGAAGACATTCTGACAGCTTCTACATCTCACCTCTCACTCAAACACTGGATTGCTCTGTATAGAATCTCTTGCAATTTATGAGACTAACACATATTCATCAACTCAGGGTCTGCTGTGCTAAAATTGGATCTTTTCTTGTTTAAAAATGGCATTTTATCTGAGTAAGATAGAGTAAGATATAGTTTGTCTATTGCTCAGCCATATAAACTTCCCAAGACTTTCCAGGCATACAGATTTTCATCACTCTTCTGTCTGGGGGGCTGCTTCTGAAGATTCTCTTTTTAAATATGCTATTGAAAATGCAAGTGCAAAAAAGGGTCTCTCGTCTCATCATCTTCTTTAGACTCCTGGTTAAGTTGCCTGACTCACTATATTCAGAGGATCTGCCAATGATAATAGACCAGAAATCTTGGTTCTAATAAAAGTTATAATCCAGTCAATTAAATACTTCATTGGGTTTGTTGAGTTGTTCCTCTATGATTTGGGGGATATATTTTTTTAAATTTAAGCATCGGTAATGAATTAGTATATTTCTTTCTCTATTTTCTTTTTAGATGTTTCTATTTCTTTACTATACTATTATCGTTTCATTTTATTTAAGTGAAAACCAGTCCTAATTTTACCAGTCACCTCTAGTCTGCTTCATGCAAGCCAAACTTTTCCAACTTATTATTTCTTTGGTATTTCACAGTTAGTTGCTCAATTTAATCATTTTCTCAGTCACCTAAAATGTTAGCTGAGTATCAAGGACATATGCACAGCATGCTACATTCTGTGCATAGTGGGACAATTTTTCCTTGTGAATTCCCTGATTAAACTAAGTGTACTAAGGAGAATGGAATTGTATATGAAAATGTGACATGCATTTTCTCTGATTTAGTTTGTTCTGTGAAGTGTTCAGAGGTAAAAGTGAAGACATTTCCAAGTAAGAGTCAGAAAAGAGAGGCAAAGCGTAAGTGTTATTTAACCAAACACACTGAGGATAGCTGTGTTAAAAAGGCATGTTAAACTTTGAAGTAGTAGAGATTAAAATCCTTGATATATTAGAAGGATTTTAATTTGGTCCAGACAAATTAAATAATGTGAGAAATACCCAGCTACTACTCAAGTAGGAAAGAAGTAGCAGAGAGTGAATATTCCAAAGGAGCAGAGTAGAATGAGATCAAGAGGAAAGACATGGATAAATGAAGAGGAGAAGTGGAAAATGCAATCAGTAATGCAATGTATATCCTACAAAATTAAGGATGGTGAGGGAATGAGTTGGTAGGGGAGGGATGGGTGAGAATGTTGAAGAGATGACACTAAAAAAGACATATTGTGTTCATAACCTGCTTTGTTAAATGGCAACTCCTTTGTACAACTATTTAAAAATTAAGAAATAAATTTTTCAAATGAAAATGTGAAAATGCTAAACCTGTCCAACAGAGAATGGTTATGGTCCATGAATAGTTTTATTACATATTCTTTACACACCAGAAATTAAACAGTTTATAATTTCTATCATAATTATAATTTAGTAAAGCATTGCCACATAATTCTACTTAAGAAATACTTCCAATCATTTATAACTTTAAAATTATTTAAATGTACCCCTGAATAACCAATTGGTTATTTTTTATTTAAATAACTAAAATTCTTCCTCTTATCTTATTCTCAAAAAAATCTAGACTGGGAGCAGCAGTTTGGCCTAGTAATAGAGTGCTTGCCTAGCATGTATAAAGACCTGGGTTCAATTCCTCAGTACCACATATATAGAAAAATCTGGATGTGGTGCTGTTGCTGAAATAACAGAGCACTAGCCATGAGAAAGCCCAAGGACAGTGTTCTGGCCCTCAGTTCAAGTCCCAGGAATAGCAAAATAAAACTAGACTACCATAGCATAAAAGGTTTTGCTCTGTGAAATGATTCACAAATATCTAAATCAAATACATATATGTAGATCCATAATAAAAACAGAATCATGATTTTTGCCTACAGTAAGAAACAATGTGATCCATTGATTGAAGTGGCAAAGGACATGTAGATAGCAGGTAGCATATCACTGAGAAAATTAAGTTTGTGCATGGAGTGGGAGACATATAGTATTGGGCATACCTAGAACCTGGAATGTAGATTCCACTGCTGAAATATCAGGCAAGCAAATACCAGAATAATGCAACACACACATGTCTGTTCACAAGGCCGAGAGGTACAATTTAGCAACATGGAGTAGACTGAAAAGCAAAGCACTTGGGCTCAGATTTCAAGGAATTACAAAGAGTAAGATCTATCATGGTCCTCTGCAAATGTCCATGAGCAGGAAAGATGGGGAAACTGAAAAACCTAAGTCAACGGTTTACACACACCAAATTTCTTGGTCTCCTATTCAAAGGGAATTTCTAACTCTGTATTTTTAAAGGCTAAAGATAATAAATAGTGACAAGCAGAATCAAAGCATTCCTAAATTATGTGGGAGACAATTTTATAACTCACAAAGCAAAGCTCTTGAAAAGAGAGACTACATAAGATGAATTCTCTGTTAGGTAAAATAATCTTAGTGGTAATGTCTATAGACTGCCATCCTTGAGAGTGATTTTATGCAACATTTTCTTTTTTTTTTACTTGCATTAAATTATTATTTTTATTGTTATTGATAGAAGCATTACATTATATTCACCAGATAGAAGGTACATTTCTCAACAATCATTGCTACCCCTTCTCATGTTTTTTGTCCCCATTCCCTCCCCCACATATATTAAATTACACACCATTTTTCCTAGTGTAAGTCCTTTTTATTCACAAAATTATGGAGTTACTTTGACACCTAACAATTAAAAACTTATCAACTTTAGGGTTTTATGCAACATTTTCATATCATACTTTGCTGAGTGCCTCTGATGAAATACATACAATCCCAAGTACTTGGCCTTTTCTGGTGATCATGACAGCCAAATATCATTTCCAAGTGGAACTTACTGTTAACATGGGATAGGAAGAAAAACATAAATTACAAGAACATAGAAACAAACACAGAAAGAACATAAGTTACATCTCAGTTAAATTATAGCAGTGGGATGAAAATTTGGGAGGGGGTGTGATAGTCTTAACTTGACCAGAATTAATAAAGATTATTAAATCAATTTTTATTAATTCAAGGCTCAAAGCCAGTCTAGGCACAAAAGAACTTGAGACTCTTATCTCCAATTAACCTCTAGAAAATGGGAAGTGGGCCTTAGGTCAAGCTTAGGGACAATGCTCAAGTCCAGAGTTCAAGCCCCATGACTCACACACAAAAAACTGTATTTTAGAAAATATTTAAAAGAGGTGAGGTAGGTATCTAAGAGGTTATTGGTAGAAAATTAGTATCAGTGGAGCCAAAGGTAATATGGTGTCATGGTTGAGAAACAAGAAGAAAGGAAACGTTAAAGTAGAAAAGCAGAATAATAGATGAGAACAAAAACAAAGGCCATTAAGCTTTAGTTCATTTAGGGTCTTGTGGGCCATTGAGAAAATTTTAGCTTTTTGTCATTGAAAATAGAGAGTAATTAAGTTGGATCCCAGGAATGAATGAGCCATCATTGTATTTATAACAAGGGAACTGGAAAGACAAATTTGAAAGCAAGAATTATCAGAAGCAAATTAGTGCACCCTTAGATGGAAGAATTGCAGTTCCACAAAGAATAATTGCAAAATTTTAGTTGGATTATAACCATCTCTGTGTATGTGCACACACATGCATACATGTGTGTATGTATGTGTGTGTGCACATGAACATGTGTGCATGTATGAGAAAGAAAAAAACAGTAAAGATGTCTAGGAGGCAATTGCTAGTAAGACCTAAAAAGAGTGTAAATATTATTTACAGTGATATGATTATTTCTGTAATAGTAAATCAAGAGAAAATTAAAGAATTGGAGAAGAAACAAGTGTGGACTACTCTTTCAATCATTGGAACTATGATGAAAGGAGATGAACGTGTCCAAAATATATGCATACATGTATGGAAATATCACAGTGAAACCCTCTTAGATTACAAATGCATATCATTTAAAAAGCAAACTTTTTGGACACAAAGAAAAGCAATAAAATGAATGGAGCCTGTCAGAGTAGTTGAAGCTACCTCTGCATTAATACTAAATAATTAAGACTACTGGTGTGACTAAAGTGGTAGAGTGACTACCTCGCAATCATGAGAACTTAAGTTTAAGCTTTAGCACCCTCTCCTTACAAATAGTTACATTTTGAATCCACCAAGATTCATTCATGAAATCAATACCATGAGGAGTATTACTGAGTGAGTGATTTTGGGAAAAAAAGACTTTAAACACGTATTGGAGAATTTGAAAGTGTAAACATTCAAAAGAAATAATGTCACTTAAAAATAATCAAATTACCAACCAACATCCCTGAAGCAGTGGGTGACTGATTAATTAAAAAAAAAAAAAGGAATCTAGAATTCCAGGCATATCCAACTGTCAAATTAGAATCCAAATGCAGACACAGTGAGAACTGTGGACTCTTGAAGTCCTGTATTTGTTGTTGAGTTTGGGGTTATTGTCAGCAGGGCTGGGAGCCAGTAAAAGATGCAGTAAGTAAGCCAGAGTGGACAAATCACTATAAGCGCAAAGAAAATGTTGAACCTGTGATAACTATATATCCGTATACCAATGCATCATGTCTCCCAAATCTCAAGCAATGTTCTCTTTCTCTCTGTGTCTCTGTCTCTCTCTCTATCTCTGTGTCTCTGTCTCTGTGTTGTGCATCTCTCTCTCTCTCTTTCTCTCTCTCTTTCTCCCTCCCTCCCTCCCTCCTTCCCTCCCTCCCTCCTTCCCTCCCTCCCTCCTTCCCTCCCTCCCTCCTTCCCTCCCTCCCTCCTTCCCTCCTTCCTTCCCCTCCCCTCTTATCCTGGAGATTGAACTCAGGGCCTGGGCACTGTCCTTGGACACATTTTGCTCAAGACTAGTACTCTACCACTGGAGCCACAGCACGACTTCCATTTTTTTCTATGTGGTACCAAGGAATTGAATCGAGGGCTTTGGGTATGCTAGGAGAGCACTCTACCACTAGACTATGCTTCTGGCCTGTAATGTTCTCTTTTTGCCAACTGGAACCATATAGAGAAAAAGGTTCTGGAAAACATTCCTAGCTTTGCTTAATAGATTCAGTGCAAAACCATATATATGCTGCTGCTATAAGACCGACAGAAAACTTGATGTAGCTAACAGATTAAGCTTGCACCCACAGCTTGGGTAAAGAAGATGACATCGGAGATGGTGCACAAGTGTAGTGATTACATTCAGAAGACAAAATAAGTATTCAAATTTAGTAAAGCCTAATTCCAGGAAGTGACAATCATCTGTCTTGAGTGCACTGATAAAAAGCATTAAGATAAAATATCAGAAATGTCCAAACTTTTCGTATATTTTAGGATATTACAACCATTTAGGAAATGGAAATCTCCTAAGATGAGTCACTAAGTCAAGAAATGCTGTGGTAGCTCCATTACTTAGAATACATTAAATTATAGTACATGAAAACTAACTGATTGAAGGAACTTCCACAAGATAGAATATGTTACTTAAAACAAAAGATAGGTCCAGAAAAGAAAAAGCCTCAATTTGGAGCTCAATCCAGACAGCCACATTCTCATCAAAATTCCCAAAGTCTGTGTTGTTTTGAGGAAGATGAAAACACTAATGAAATATGTTTATTATACTGTATTGAATCCGATTGACCCGACATTGTAAAAAAATCATATCTATTCATATTGTGGGATTTTTTTAAAACTCTTTATGAGGAAAATTAGAAATTGTATTTCTTCAAACAACTTTTTCTGTGAACAAATTCCAAGCATCCTAAGACACTTCATTATGGAAGCAACAGTAAAAAAATGAATAAAAAGTAACCCACATTCAGAGAACATAGTGAGACTGCATTTTACTAGTTTTCACTAATCACATTTCTCACTAAATCTTTTATTAGGTCTACTAACAAGTACCAAATGATCAACTTGAGTTTCACCTTCACTGCCTTCTTGAAGTGTGTTTTTCCTCCAGACACTCTAATGAGCAGTGAAATAGTGCAAAGGTAGACATCAAGGAGAGGGGGGAAGGTAATGGACTGTATAACCTGAAAAGTATAGAATACGTTCCTGGGTAATTGAGTGTTGGTGAGACTTGGCAAAAAAGAAAGTCACTGACTATAATTCATTCAGATCTGAAAGAAACTTCTCCCAATATCAAAGCATAATGAAGAATTGAATGCAAAATGCATTGCCAATTTATGATTATAGCATTCAGTGATCCATCCAAGGACTAATGCTGTACAATCATGAATATTACAGAAGGACGTATAATGGATACAAATAACTCTCCACTCTTCTAAAGGCAGGTATACAGCAGGCAAGCAATTACAGCCAGATATTAGGGATTGGCACCAAAAATCGCTTGCATTAAAAATATAATAAAGGGTGAATTGATTCTGTTGAATCTATCTTACTAAGGAGAAACTGTGTTGGGGAAGTAAAACATTATATTTCAGTAGTAAAAATGGAATATACTTATATAACTTTCATAGAATATTGAAAAGTTCACAGAGGGGAAAATGTATTTGAAAAACTCCTATACTAGTCCTCCTATACAAATACCAGGATAGCTTAAATGTCCAAAGGTTATTGCATGGACTGAAACCCATATCTAAAGCCACTCAAACTCATATCTAAAGCCACCATTTACCTTTTTTTTCCTTTGGCAAGTACTATATGCCATGCATTCTGCTAGCTATGTAGTATTAAAGGAACAAGCTGTCTTCTCTCAAGCCCCTGACATTATAGAATAATAGAAACATGAGCAGAGAGAGACATACATAGATATAAAATAAAAGTGATAATAAATCCTATAGTGTAGCCTTTAATGTTCATTTTCTTCAGTTGTACTTTCTAAACAGATATTTCTCTTTTCCATAGATTGACAGAGGTATAAATTATAATAATTCATACATTACAAAGATTGCTGACTGTGTTATAAACCCTCAACAGATTATTGGGCAGGGCCTAAAGCCTTCTTTTACTATATTCCAAAAAAAAGACTGTATGCCAAATAGAGACAACATTGAAAACATACATAGACCTGTCTCCTGCCATACTCACTCTTTTTTTGTGGGTCATGGGGCTTGAACTCTGGGCCTGGACATTGTCCCTGAGCTCTTCAGCATAAGACTACTGCCTGACCCTTGAGCCAAACCTCACTTCCCATTTTCTAGAGGTCAATTAGAAATAAGGTTCTTTTGTGCCAGTGTTGGCTTTGAACCTTGATCCTCAGATCTCAACCTCCTGAGTAGCTAGAATTACAGGTGTGGGCCACCAGGCCAGATAATACTCACTCTTGAAACTACTTTGCAAGTCATTGAAAATAGCCCTGTGGAATATGCTGGTTTCATCACAAAGTCATTACTGGAGGATGCCCTGTTTTCATCTCACTTCTCTCACTCAACTCTGTTCTTGCTTACTTTAGTCTATGGTTTTGGTGTCTTTTGAGGGAGGTCTGATGTGTGTTTTTATATGTAGAATTAAAGAAACAAGATGACAATCCACATTAACATTCATGTATACTAGGAAATCTCCCTTAAGGAATAACATTGAGTACAGAAATTCATTTTGTATTAAAAATAGACAGGAAACTATTCCATATCTTTACCTAATTCACTTGAGAAAATCATGCACTTTCTAAACAGGGAGGATGAGGGGAATGTAATCTTTAAAAAATTCTCTAAGTAGCTCTACAAGAGTGTCACTTAACAAAGGAGTCTATAAATACAATGCATCTTGATCTGTGTCACCCCTTCAATACCCTCATCCCCTTTGACCTACTTATTTTCATTTTCTTCAATTTTATGGTATTTACTTTGAATTCTTCTCTGTGTCCTCTTGAATTTCTCCTTCATTATCTATCACTCTCCCTTTGCACACTTCCCACTTGTAAATACTCATTTTTTGATGCTTATTTTGTTGAGCTTTGACTTGGAAGGATGTGATCCTTAAAAATGTGGGAAATAAAGCAGTATCATTAATGAGTTCTAGACTTAAAATTCCATCATGAATTTCAACAAAATTTAATTCTTCCATTAAACAAGTAATGATAAGTATTGATCATGTGCCAGGTGTTGTGCTGGGGAGAAAATAATATTTCAAATTTGGAATTTGTACTCTTGGGAGGCGGAAGATGGCACCGAGACAACAGGGACACTGCCTAGCTCTCTCTCACAAAAAGAGAGACCCAGGGAGTCCCACGAGCCAATTACCTTAAGAAATCCACAACAACAACTTCAAAAAGCAATGGAGAAGGACTCAAACTGGAAAAGAAATCCAGATAAAGCTTACATCCAACTTTCTCAAAGAATTCAGAACGCGAGGGCCCCTCCCCCACCCCTCCCCACCTGCTCTGAGCCACGCGAAAAGCCGCGGCAAAGGGCACTGGGCCGGACAGCCCCTACTGCTGCAGAAACCAGCATAGGACCGGGCCAACGAGCCTCAGAAGCAGCAGAACCCAGACGTGGAACCAGAACAGCAAGCAGCAGAACCCAGACACGAAACACCGGCGGCGGCGGAGATCCCAGGGGAGTGAAATATTCCCCAACACCTTAGAGCACCCACAGCCAAACGAAGAGGCATGAGTAGCACAGCAGGTCCTCAAACCCATCGGGAAAGCAGAGCTGGTGCCAACCATTAGAACTTAACTCAGACCCCTCCACCCCGCCTGAGAAAGACTGGCAAGAGCAGGGGGGCAAGGAATTTAGAATCCCGTCCCTTCCCTCAACAGCCTCCCCCCACCATTGACTGGAGACTGACAGGCAGGCGGCGCTAAGACCCAGCACCCCACCAAGGGAGGCGGAGGTGTCCTAGCCCCACCCGCCCATCAGGCTCCTCTTCCAGGCCTCTGACTAGAGACTGACAGATGGGCTACACCAAGACCCATCACCCCACCAAGGGAGGTAGAGCTGTCCCAGCTCTCACCAGCCCAACAGGCTCCTCTCCCAGGCCTCTGACTGGAGACAGACAGGCGGGTGGACGCTAAGACCCAGCACCCCGTCAGGGGAGGCGGAGCTGTCCCAGCTCCCACCTGCCCAACAGGCTCCTCTCCCAGGCCACTGGATCTGGAGAGCAGAGGGTGCTGGGACCCTGCCTTACAACAGCGGATGGGATGTGTGGGGAAAATAGGAGAGAGCATTTGTCCCCCTCAAATCTTGAGCCGGGCATCCTCCAGCTGGGAATCCTGAGCAAGACAGCACCGAGGGGTCCCCCACAGTCACAGACTCCTGGCCAAAGCAGAAGAAACACAGTAGGGAACTAGAGGGCTGATCAGCAGCCAGGCTCGCCTTCTGAGAATCAGAAAGGCCCGGCTCTGCCCTTGGAGCCCACACCCTGGGCTGGGCCCCGCCCCTGGGAACAGAGCGGACACCTGATGGTCCTGCTGAGAGCCCCTGGAAACTCCCAAACCCCAGACCCTTGGCCAGGGGCCCTCCCCTGGAAGCAGCACAGGAAAACCAACGATCCACCCAGCACGCTCAGACTGAAGCTCACAGAGCCATCCCACAGCCCACTGTAAGGCCACTGGTTGGGCTGAGAGCTAGCCATGCAGAACACATAAGTTTTATCTAATACTTTCCAAACTTTGTACTCAAACACTCTACCTGCTTACCAACTTAGGTCAGTTATCCTTACGCTATACCTTTTCTTCATTACTATAATAATCTTACACTCCTACGTTATTTCTCTTGTACCTCCCCTGTTCTCTCTCATACTATTTTTCTATCTCTGATCCTCTGTTCATCTTTCAACCCTTATAATGCATGGATCTATACTTGATGGCTGTTGAACAATATTGTATATCTAGGTGTTCAATTATAGTCTAGGTCCAGAGGGACTTAAATACAATACAGATTGGATTGAGAGGCTTATTGTTTTGGTCATAAATTGGTTATCAGTGGTTGTATTAGACTGGTCTGTAAGTGCACAAAAAGAAAGAGTGATAATACCAATCAATAATTGTGAACGTCTAGTGTCTGCCAGCTAAAGAGGTCTAGGTTAGTTATATCTGAAAAACTATAATTGTGTTTAGTACTAATCTTGGTCCCATTTTCAAATGGGCAGAACAAGAAACTCAAGAAAAATGTCAAATCAAGGAATAACATCCCCCACCGAATATAAACAGACAATGGAACAGTCACTGGCAAACCTACAGGAGAGTCTTCCAAGTGCTATACAAATCCAATTGATAAACATCATTAATGAAAAATGTGAAAATATAAAGAAAGAGATAAGGGAAGAAGCCATAGCTAAACAAGAGGAAACCAAAAACAAGGTGAAAAGTGAAAAAGAAGAAGCCATAAAGGAGGCCATATTAAAGGTTTTTCAAAGAAAAATGGATGAATTCATAGAATCCACAAACAAAAAGGGGACCGAACTCCAGCAAATGTCCAAAGAAAATAAAGCTACTGAGCTAACCACTCAAATGGAAATAAAGGAACTAAAGAAATCCATACGTGATCTAAAAGAAGACATGCAAGGCATCAAAAATTAGCAGCAAGAAGCAAGGGAGATGAAGAATAAAGTAGAAAGCTTTGATAGCAGATTAGACAATGCAGAAGAGAGAATTTCCGGGGCTGAAGATAATTTAGGTGTTATAGAGAAAGAACAGAAAATGAGTCAATGCAAATCTAGGAAATATGAGAGAGCACTTCAGGAGGTCCAAGATACAATTAGGAAGCCTAATTTAAGGCTAATTGGTATTGAGGAGGGTCTGGAGAAAGAGGTCAATGGTATTGGAAACATACTTCAGGGAATCATCTCAGAGAACTTCCCAAATATCCAGAAGGGCAGGCCCATCCAGATACAAGACGCTTTCAGAACCTCAAACAGACCTGACCAAAAAAGAACATACCACAGCCACATTGTAAGCTGAACTGGATCAATAGAGGCCAAAGATAGGATCCTAAAAGCAGTCAGGAAGAAGAGAACAATCACCTATAAAGGCAAACCAATCAGAATAACCCCAGACTGCTCAGCAGAGACCACGCAAGCAAGAAGTGACTGGAAGCATATATGTCATGCCCTTAAGTCAAATAACTACCAACCAAGAATACTGTACCCAGCTAAGCTCTCATTCATAACTGAGGGAACAATAAAAACATTCCATTCCAGGGAAAAGCTGCAACAATATTTCGCAACAAAACCAACACTACAGAGAATTCTCAAAGATGTTCTATACATAGAAAACCAAAATAAATGCAATAGAGGGAAAGAAATGGCACCTAAACAGCATATCACGTAAGGACCACAAGAACTGTCAAGACACAGGCCCAAATAAAAGCTTTTAAAAATGGTAGGACCTAATAAATATCTCTCAATCCTAACTCTCAATATCAATGGACTCAACTCTCCAATTAAACGGCATAGGCTGTCTAGTTGGATCAAAAAGCAAGAGCCATCATTCTGCTGTCTTCAAGAGACACATCTTACCCAAAAAAACAAGCATCTTTTGAAAGTGAGAGGTTGGAATAAACTCTATCAAGCTAATGGCCCCCATAAACAGGCTGGAGTTGCCATCCTCATATCAGATAAAATAGACTTCAAACCAAAATTAGTAAGAAAAGACAAAGAAGGTTACTACATACTACTAAAGGGATCTTTCCTCCAGGAAGACATAACGATCCTAAATATTTACACACCCAATCCCGGAGCTCCAAACTTCATCAAGCAAACTTTACTTACACTGAAACCATACATAGGTCGAAATACAGTGATTGTTGGTGACTTTAACACACCACTTTCACCTATGGACAGATCAACAAGGCAAAAACTCAACAGAGAAACCTTAGAACTGAACAACTATATAGACCAACTACATCTAACAGACATCTGCAGAATATTCCACCCAGCAACAACACAATATACATTTTTCTCAGCAGCACATGGAACATTTTCCAAAATAGATCACATCTTAGGCCATAAAACAAACCTGGACAGATTCAGAAACACAGAAATTATTCCATGCACACTCTCAGACCACAAAGGCATCAAACTGGAACTGAACACACATCTCCACCAACGAAAACCCTGTAACTCATGGAGACTGAACAACACATTGTTGAATCACCAATGGGTCATCGAAGAGATCAGAACAGAAATCCAACAGTTTATGAAATTTAACAGTAAGGAGCACACAAAATACCAACTCCTTTGGGACACAGCAAAGGCAGTACTCAGAGGAAAATTTATAGCGCTGAGTGCCTACAATAACAAGTTGGAAAAATTGCAAACCAACAAGTTAATGTCTCACCTTGAGCTCCTGGAAAAAGAGCAACAAACCAACCCTAATCCCAGTAGAAGAAAGCAAATTATTAAAATCAAAGCAGAATTAAATGATCTGGAATCCAAAAAAACTATAGAAAGAATCAACAAAACAAGGAGTTGGTTCTTTGAAAGAATTAACAAAATTGACAAGCCCTTAGCAAATCTTACCAAAAAAAGAAGAGAGCATATCGAAATAAACAAAATCGCAGATGAAAATGGTAATATCACGACAGAAATTACCAAGATCCAGAATATCATGAGGGAATACTTCTCAAACCTTTATGCCAACAAATTTGAGAATCTAGATGAAATGGATGAATTCCTAGCCAATATTAACATACCCACACTGAACCAAGACGAACTAAGCCAACTCAACAGGCCTATTTCAAGCTCTGAAATAGAAATGGCAATTAGAGAACTTCCACCTAAGAAAAGCCCAGGGCCAGATGGATTCACAGCTGAATTCTATAAGGTCTTCAAAGCAGAGCTCACACCAACACTCCTCAAGCTCTTCAACAAAATTGAAAATGAAGGTTCCTTACCAAACTCATTCTATGAAGCCAGTATAACCCTCATCCCCAAACCAGACAGAGATTCATCAAAGAAAGAGAACTATAGACCTATATCTTTGATGAACATCGATGCAGCCAAGCTCTCATTCATAACTGAGGGAACAATAAAAATATTACATTCCAAGGAAACGCTGCAACATTATGTAGCAAGCAAACCAACATTACAAAAAATTCTCAAAGACGTTCTACACATAGAAAACCAACATAAATGCAATACAGAGAAAGAAATGGCACCTAAACATCATACCATCTAAGTACCACAAAAACTGTCAAGGCATAGGCCCTAGTGAAAGCTTTTACAAATGTTAGGAACTAATAAATATCTCTCAATCCTAACACTCAACATCAATGGACTCAACTCTCCAATTAAACGGCATAGTCTGTCTAGTTGGATTAAAAAGCAAGATCCATCATTCTGCTGGCTTCAAGAGACACATCTTACCCCAAAAAACAAACATTTTTTGAAAGTGAGAGGTTGGAATAAACTCTATCAAGCTAATGGCCCCCATAAACAGGCTGGAGTTGCCATCCTCATATCAGATAAAACAGACTTCAAACTAAAATTAGTGAGAAGAGAGAAAAAAGGTTACTACATACTACTAAAGGGATCTTTCCTCCAGGAAGACATAACAATCCTAAATATCTACACACTGAATCCCGGAGCTCCCAACTTCATCAAGCAAACTTTACTTTCACTGAAACCATACATAGATCGAAACACAGTGATTGTTGGTGACTTTAACACACCACTCTCACCTTTGGACAGATCAACAAGGCAAAAACTCAACAGAGAAACCTTAGAATTGGACAACTATATAGACCAACTAGATCTAACAGACATCAGCAGAATATTCCACTCAGCAACAGCACAATATATATTTTTTTTCAGCAGCATATGGAACATTTTCCAAAAGAGACCACATCTTAGGCCATAAAACAAACCTGGACAGATTCAGAAACACTGAAATTATTTCCTGCATGCTCTCAGATCACAAAAGCATCAAATTGGAACTGAACACACATCTCCACCAATGAAAATCCTGTAATTCATGGAGATTGAACAACATATTGTTGAATCACCAATGGGTCATCGAAGAGATCAGAATAGAAATCCAACAGTTTATGAAATTTAACAATAAGGAACACACAAAATACCAGCTCCTTTGGGAAAGGGCAAAGACAGTACTCAGAGGAAAATTTATAGCTGTGAGTGCCTATAACAACAAGTTGGAAAAATTACAAATCAGCAAGTTAATGTCTCACCTTAAGCTCCTGGAAAAAGAGCACCAAACCAGCCCTATTCCTAGTAGAATGAGGCAAATTATTAAAATCAAAGCAGAATTAAATGAATTGGAATCCAAAAAAACTATAGAAAGAATCAACAAACAAGGAGGTGGTTCTTTGAAAGAATTAACAAAATTGACAAACCCTTAGCAAATCTTACCAAAAAAAGAAGAGAGCATACAGAAATAAAAATCGCAGACGAAAATGGTAAAATTACGACAGAAATTACCAAGATCCTGAGTATCATGAAGGAATACTTCTCAAACCTTTACGACAACAAATTTGAGAATCTAGAAGAAATGGATGAATTCCTAGCCAATATTAACATACCCACACTGAACCAAGAAGAACTATCCCAACTAAACAGGCCTATTTGAAACACTGAAATAGAAATGGCAATAAGAGATCTTCCACCTAAGAAAAGACCAGGCCAGGTTGATTCACAGCTGAATTCTATAAGGTCTTCAAAGCAGAGCTCACACCAATACTCCTCAAGCTCTTCAATGAAATTGAAAATGAAGGTTCTTTACCAAACTCATTCTGTGAAGCCAGTGTAACCCTCATCCCCAAACCAGACAGAGATTCATCAAAGAAATATAGACCAATTTCCCTGATGAACATCGATGCAAAACTTCTCAACAAAATACTGGCCAACTGTCTACAACAACTCATCAAAAAAATTATACACTATGAACAAACAGTATTCATCACAGGGAGGCAAAGCTGGTTCAACATACGCAAATCAATTAATATAATTCAACACATCATCAGGAGCAAGGACAAAAATCACATGATTGTCTCAATAGATGCAGAAAAGGCATTTGACAAGATCCAACACCCCTTTATGTTAAAAGCTCTGGAGAAACTAGGAATCCATGGAACATTCCTCAATATAATAAAGGCTGTGTATGACACACCCACAGCTAGTATTATAGTTAATGGCGAAAAGCTAAAGCCATTCCCTCTAAAATCAGGAATGAGTCAAGGATGCCCACTCTCTCCACTCCTCTTTAACGTAGTACTAGAATTCCTAGGCAGTGCAATAAGGGAAAAAGCAAGCATAAAGGGGATCCAAATAGGGAAAGAGGAAGTAAAACTTTCCCTCTTTGCAGATAACATGATCCTGTATTTTAAGATCCTATAGACTCGACTCCCAAGTTCTTTGAGCTGATTCAAAACTTTGGAAGGGTAGCAGACTATAAAATCAACCCTCAAAAATCAACTGCCTTCCTCTATGCCAACAGTGAGAGGAACGAGGCAACAATCAGGAAAGCAACTCCTTTCGCAATAGCCTCAAAGAAAATAAAGTGCCTAGGAATTACCTTAACTAAGAATGTAAAGGACCTTTTTGATGAAAACTTTAAAACCCTGAAAAAGGCAATTAAAGCAAAACCAAGCAAATGGAAAAACCTTCCATGCTCCTGGATTGGAAGAATCAAAATCGTAAAAATGACAATCCTGCCAAGGGCTGTCTACAAATTCATTGCAATACCCATCAATATCCCAATGTCATTCTTTAAAGAAATAGAAGAGGCAATCCAAAATTTCATATGGAATAATAAAATACCCTGTATAGCAAAAATACTTCTTAACAGAAAGAACAGCGCAGGAGGTATTTCAATATCAAACTTTGGACTTTATTACAGAGCTATAATTATCAAACCAGCTTGGGACTGACACAAGAACAGGCCTGAAGACCAATGTAATAGAACTGAAGACCCAGATAATAAACCAGAGACCTATGGCCACCTAATCTTTGACGAGGGAGCCAAAAAAATAGAATGGAAGAAAGACAGCCTCTTCAACAAGTTGTGCTGGCAGAACTGGTTAAGCACCTGCAGAAAACTAAAGTTGGATCCTTCTTTGTCACCCTGCACCAGGATTAACTCCAAATGGATCAAAGACCTAGAGGTAAAAGCTGACACACTGAAAACTTTACAAGAAGGAAAAGGAGATACACTAGGCTTCCTTGGCACAGGTAGAACTTTCTTAATAAGGATCAAGAATCACAACAAATCAGAGAAAGGCTGAATAAGTGGGACTGCATTAAACTGTAGAGGTTTTGTATGACAAAGGACATAGCTAGTAAATTAATTAGGAAGCCTACAGAGTGGGAGAAGATCTTCCCCAACCATACAGAGGACAAAGGCCTCATATCTAAAATATATCAACAGCTCAAAAAATTGAATCACTCCAAAACTAAGCTCTCAAGTAACAACCATCCCATTAAAAAAATGGGCCAAAGACTTAAAGAGAATCTTCTCTGAAGAAGAAATAAAAATGGCCTATAGACACATGAAGAAATGCTCAACATCCCTGGTCATAAAAGAAATGCAAATCAAAACAACGCTAAGATTCCACCTCACTCCAGTTAGAATGGCCAGGATCAGGAAAACTAATAACAACAGATGCTGGAGGGGATGTGGCCAAGAGGGATCACTACTACACTGTTGGTGGGAGTGCAAACTCATTCAACCACTATGGAAAGCAGTATGGCAGTGCCTCAAAAGGCTAAACATAGAGCTCCCCTATGACCTAGCAATTCCACTACTTGGCCTTTACCCAACCATCCAGAAACTAGGGCATGCTAAATCCACAAGCACATCAATGTTCATTGCAGCATTATTCACCATAGCAAAGATATGGAACCAACCTAGATGTCCCTCAGTTGATGAATGGATCAACAAGATGTGGTATTTGTACACAATGGAATTCTATGCTGCTGTCAGAAAGAATGACATCGCCCCATTTGTTAGGAAATGGAAAGACTTAGAAAAAATCATATTAAGTGAAGTAAGCCAGACTCAAAGGAACTTAGGTTCAATGTTTTCCCTCATTTGTCATAATCAGTAGAAACCTTCGGCTATACTAGCAGAGATTTGCAATAGAGCAAAACCTTCATATAGCATGAAGCTAATTGAAAGGACCTCCAGGATATTGAAACAAAAGCCATACAATGAATGATTGTTTTCCTTAATGAACTGTGTTATCTCTCATCTCTTTTGCTGTCCCTTGTTTATATCATATTGTTACAATATCTCATTTTGTTATGTGATATATTTGATATATTTGTATTTGGTTATTTGGAATTGGATAGCGAATGGGGGAAAATCAAGATGGGGGGTGGGGTGGAGGGTAATGGGGACCAAGACATGTGAAAGGTTATCAATGTATGTGAATTAATGCACCTTCTATCTGGCAAACATCATGTAACCCTTTTATTAATTACAATAAAAAATATAAAAAAATGAATTTGTACTCTTGGATAACACTACTTCATGAGGGATCATGACAGGCACCTAATCCATAACCAGTGTAAGGAAAACAGGAAAATATATGTGGATCTTCATGAGACTCAAACAACTAGTTTCACACACTAGTTTATACACTATATAAGGAGACTTAAATTTCTTACAGGAGCTATGCAGCTATGAAAAAAATGAAACACTCATGCCACATTTTGGAAAGAAATAGGAATCATTCAGGCAACTCTTAAGCAGTTCATAGCAAAGCACATTCTGGATGATAAGCACAAGAAGATAATCATAAAAAGGAGAGGCTTATAACTAAATAAACACATATATATACATATATATATATGAGATAACAAGGTAAAATACTGTAACAATATGACATTAGCAAGGGACAGCAAAAGAGATGAGAGTTTATTTGTTTATTTGAAATAGGATAAGGCAGGGGGGAAAACAAGATGAGGGGTGAGAGGGGGGAGAGAAATGGGGTCCAAGACATGAGAAAGGGTGACAATGTTTGTGAGTAATGCACCTTCTATCTGGTGAATATAATGTAACCCTTCTATTAATTTCAATAAAAATATATGAAAGAAAAGATTGAACATCAAAAAAAGGTTAGACTTAGACTTTGGGAGAAAATGACAGGTTCGTTTTAAGTAGTGTTTTTCAGTCTTTCAGATCAAGAACACATTGGAAAGAATCAAAACAAGCAGTAGAGAATCCTGCCAGTTAGGAAGATACTCAGGTAATCCAATCTGGTTAAGAAATGGCAGGGAATGGCTTGGAATAACAAAGAAGAAACTAGAGAGAAGTAGCTGGAGTTAAACAGTAGTGAATACAGCATGACAGTTTTTGGTGATAATTTGGATGTGAATTGGAAATAAAATAAGACATTCATTTTAGAAAAAAAAGAAGTATAAAATGAGTACTGCTGAGAGAAAATATTTTAGAAACCCTTTGTTAACAAGATATTCATATTTATATACCAAATAATCAGTGCAAGTTGAGAATAAGACTAAGGAGAAAGACTAGGCTATGGATACGTTAGGCTATGGTAATATTAACCTACCAATCGCAATAAACTCTATATAGGGTATACAGTTGAATAAAATACAAGAAAAGAAATCATTAAAATGAATAACAAGGAATAAGAAAGCTTAAGGATGTGGCAGGGAAGAAATAATGTACAAAGAGGGATACAGTGGTCTCTTAAACTATTTAATGCTTAAATTTCAACTGAGAAAGACCACCCTCTCTGCCAAGTGTAATAGCCTTCCTTCCATCTGATAGTCTATATGGCTTGGAATCTTATATAGTAAGAGGTTTTCTTTTTAACACATTGTTTGGTTTTTCATTAAATCTTAAGTAGGTCATTGTCATGCACCTTCCTCTGTAATAGTCTAATTTTATGCCAAATTGAAATGAAGATTTGAATGTGATGTCTATCCTCCAGGCAATATAATGGACAATTATGGTCAGAATTAAATAGCCCTTTCTAAAATTCTGGGTTTCTAATGTTAGTTAGCCAGCCATACCATGCTGAAATTCAGACATTTGAGAGTAGATTGTGGGCTCCTCGAAGGCAAGAAATGTACCAAGTTCCCTAATATGCTAAATGTGCTAAATGTTCTGTCTGATGAAAATTCACTTCAGTGAATAAATGAAACATCTGAGTAAAAGACGACATCTGACATTGTTATTATGCAGAGCATGAAGTCGAGAATTTTTTAACTCTAGAGGGAAAGTAAATAATAGCTATCTGAGAAAAATTAAGACATTTTCTATACATTAGCTAGAATTACTTTTGTCCACTTGTAGACACATTCATGTATCTATTATCCAATAAAATATTCAGCAGACTAAAGTCTTTTAGGGATTATTAGGAAATGCAAGACAGCCAAGAATATCAGAGCAAGTGACTAACAAACATAATCAGCACACACATGCAAAATAGTATAATGGGAAAGCCA
This sequence comes from Megascapheus bottae, assembly GCF_031878675.1. Lineage (NCBI taxonomy): Eukaryota > Metazoa > Chordata > Mammalia > Rodentia > Geomyidae > Megascapheus > Megascapheus bottae. The sequence goes on along the minus strand of NC_143511.1, from coordinate 52,330,359 downwards.
TAATGTCACAGGACTCATTCTTGATAACACATTATGAATTCATGGTAGGTCCACAGTAAATCACTTCAGTCACTTTCTATAGAGCACAGGTTACTAACTACAGAGGAATATCATTTATTTCCTTTCCTGTTTTCAACAAAACACATTAAAAATAATAGCTCTATTGCTACAATTGTAATCATTGAACTTCAGGTGTTTCTTTCACAATATACTCTATGCAGTTGAACATCTTGAATATATACAAGTTCTGAGTGGACCAAAATGTATGAGTATATAATAAGGAGCAAAACTTGGGCCTAAAAAGTTACTATTTCCCTCAAACAATTACCTAGTTCCTCCATCACAAGACAATTTTAGAAGTGAAAATGTAGGAATATTAGATGCAGCTGAAGCGTAAAACTAAGATATCAGAAATGAGATGTGAGAAATTAGATAGCGATGTAAGCATTACAACTATTTCAGGCACATGAAATGGAAAAATGAACTAGACAACAGCTTAAACAATAAGTTAACTTTCATACTAATCAAAGTTTTGTTCCAGAATCCAGATTTTTTAACCTTCTTGCTCTGCCATCCCATTGGACTACTGTTTTAGTCCTTTGCCATGTCTTATTGTGTCACAAATGTTTGGCACAACTCCTAAAAATCTGTGTAAATAAAATAGACTTTAAGAGAATTTTCTCACTCTCCTCTTCCTCCCTTTCATGCTTCCCATTTCCCTTTCTCCATAGGAGATCAAAAGCCCCACAAGAGACTGGAGCTCAAGTTTCATTACCCTAAATTGAGTCATTTGTCCATTCATACCCATGGCTCTTTCCAGATTCAAGTCATACCACAGTAAGGAAGTGAGAAGTAGCAGATGAAGTTATTCGCTTTCTTAGGAAATACTGCCCTAGTGAACACACCAAGCATTTCCTTTCTAAAGCTCATTACTTCCACACAACTTTGCTGTTCTGGGGTTCATTTATAATCAATTTAATATTTTCTTCATATTATTATACAAATATCATTGAAATTTCTCTTGGCAAATACTCTCTCTGAGTTTATGATTTGCTACTGATTATATTCATGAAATGTATCTAAAATTAAGAAAATTTAATTTCACAACAAAGTAAGTTGAAGAAATCTTTTCTTGTGCATACAAAACTGTTTCTGGTGACAAATGGATTGTGAACACTTTCAACAATATCAATAATATTTTATTACTAGATATTTCATTTTTGGTAATGAGGAGCAAAGGATTAAAAACTTTAAAGTGTAGAAAACAAAAAAAACTTATCTAGGTTTTTGCCATTTTTCACTAAGGACAATATTGCTTTTCCTATTTTTGACTCATCAACATTAGTTTAGCTACTGAAACCTGAGGACCATTTTATTCTTAAAACAAGATGATGAGACAAAGGACAAAGGCTGCACCAGTGTAACAATGATATGCACAAGACAATACGTTAGAAATGAACTTTGCAACTTGGGAGGAGACGGGGGAAGGGAAAGTGAGAAAAACCTATGGTAAGGGGTAACAATGTTTAAGAAGTAATGTACCTACTACCTGATGGATGTAACTGTAACCTCTCTGTACATCACCCTAACAGTAAAATTAAATTTTAAAAAGAAGCAATGTACTCATTGCTTTACTAATGTAACATAACCCATCAATACATCAACCTGATAATAAATTTAACTAATAAAAAATAAATACATGAAGGATAAGTTTAAATGTAAAAAATGTCTATAAAACAAAGAAATTTTTAACACCAAAAAAACTGTGATACTGATAGTGGTGTACAACTATGTAATTTTAAAATATGGAAGTAACTTCTAGTGAGAATCCTTTACTTTACAAATGGGAAAAAGGAGACCAGAGACCAGACAATTTATTAGGAAACTTCGATGACTACAAGAAATTGTGTGTGTGTGTGTGTGTGTGTGTGTGTGTGTGTGTGTGTGTGTGTGATCTTTTGGTAGTTGTACAAAGGAGTTATTCAACAAAACAATTTATAATTACAATGCATCTTGATGAATAACATGTCTTTTATCACCTTTTATTATTCTCCCCCATCTCTCCCAAACACACACCTTCCCTACATTTTCTTAGTTTTGGAGAATATACATTGAATTTTATAATCACACTCTTCCGCTAATATTTAACCCCTTCAATATATAACACCCTCTACTTCTGAGTACCTAATTCCCGGTGTTGATTTTGTTGGACCTTGATTTTACCTTTCAAAGAAATTGTATCACTTGAGTTCTTTCCTGAATCTACCATATTTGAGGCAATACACTTGGATTCTATCCTGAAGTGTGCATTTATATGTTCATAAATTAATTTTAACTTCTACATATGAGAAAGAACAGGCATTCTTGTCTCTTTGGGCTTCACTGAGCAGGATTCCTCCACCCCAGGTTCCTATATTTTCTTTCCTATACTAATGCTCACTCTTACATCAAGTATGTAGATGACGTCTCAAGTCACAATCCCAAACTAATGTTCATAAGATCAGTCTATCTAGTTAATTACAAATTAATTAAAATATCTTTTTCTGGTGATATCTGTTGTTTCTAGCATGTTGTATTGCATATGAATGTTTTTAATGTATTCTTCAAGTATTTCATATAGGAATACTTAATATCTTTATCATAAGTAAAAATTTTGAGTTGCTAAATGTAAGCTGTTGTTTTAAATTGCTGGCCCTAGATTTTGTTGAGTCCAGTTTTGTGTTTGCGTGATTGTTTCTAAAAACAAGCAGTGAGCTCTTTTAGGTCAGAAGTATGTCTTTGTGCTAAAGACGATCAAGCATGGAATTCTGCGGGCTTTATTTTCAGTCTTGTCATAGATGATGATCTCTCAGTTGTTTATAGGAAATGGTGTATCAGTGATGAATGGTTTGAGGATATGAAAGACTAAGTCACTGTTCTCATTCTATAATCTGAGGATCTAGGGCCCCTTAAGAAAGAACAATAAGGAGCCTTTAGAGGATTAGTTGAGGGGAATGAGAGAAAGGAGAAAAACAGATAGCCCTGCAAGTCTGTCTCTCTTAATGCTAAGCAATTTATGACATTCTTCTGAAAGAGGGGAAAATGTTCTCACACACTGCACCACCACTTCCACAATTTTTAGTTAACCAGAATGTAACTATCTGACTGACTCCAACACTAAATAGTCAGAGTCAGTTTTCTTTCTTAATGTAGCTATTTGGGGACATGGTGATGCACTGCATGTCTCTGAAGCATACAAAAAGTATGCTTTCTAAGCTATAGTTTTATTTTTTATTTTTTGCCAATCCTGGTCCTTGAACTCAGGGCCTGAGAACTGTCCCTGGACTTTCTCAAGGCTAGAGCTCTACCACTTGAGCCACAGCACCACTTCTGTTTTGTTTTTTTTTTCTAAGTATGTGGTACCAAGGAATCTAACCCGGTCTTCGTGCATGCTAGGCAAGCACTCTACCACTAGGCCAAACTCCTGGCCCAGTCTTTATTTCTCTATGTGTATATTTTCAATCATATTTCCAAAGACATCTCATAAATATTAACATATATATGTTAACACACATTTACATTTATAGTTATAGTTATATGTATCATCAGTAATAGCTTTAGTAAAAAACATACTATTGACGATTTAAAGATTTTTCCCTTGAAGGGTCATAGAATATGTTGTAAATACATTTTAATAAAAGGCTGTGTGAATTTCTGCCTTTTCATCCCACTGCATCCCTGAGTAATTTATTTGTGTAGCTATGGTAGAAAAGACTAGAAGAATCAATGTATACATAAGTCTCATTTAAAAACTACAAGTAACCACTCATTCCCCCAAAAAGGAACAATTTTCTTCTTTCATCACAGATATCAGTAAAAGTCAGGCTCAAGAAAAACAGCAGGTTCAAGGAATGGTGTACTTATCAAGAGTCTGGTGGTAGCAGACTCCTGCAATGATTGTTTCCTAACTCTAGACATTCTGTGAATTGAGACCTAATAATAATTTCTTTCATTCTTCTTTTACATCGTAAATAAGAAACTAGAGAGAGAGGGAAAAAAAACCTGAGAGGGAGAAAAGTTTTATTTGCTACCGTCAATAATATTTCCTGATGTTTCTTTTCCCCTGGAGAGAGAAAAGTTAGCTGTCTTTTCCATTTAATCTGAAGCATCCACACTCTCGCTGTGTTTCCAGCTATTTCCACAAACACATTTCCTCTGTGCTGTGTTGATCTAACAAGATAGCACAAGAAAGTATTTTAATCATTGATATAGACCTGGTAGGGTGCCTCATGTATGTAAATACTTTGAACTGGCTCAGAGGCTTTCAAGTTTAATATTCTATTTTATCCCAGAAAAAAAATCTGTAGTATCACAGCTAGAGCAAAATTCAAGAACCAAAAAGCCCAACACAACCTCTTTCAGCAGAATTTTGGGTCAGACTAGCTTGTTTATTTTGCCAGACTTAATTCAGTAAAATGCTAAAACCACAGCTTTTATATATACCGGGTCTTATCTTTCAGCCCTGCGTAGGTTTTGTGCAGGCTCTTAAAATATTTTAATTGCAAGTTAGTAAATAACAGAAAACAACCTTGGTCAAACTGAATTTAAACCACAGCAAAAATACTAAGAGATGTTTGAAGAATATGAACCAACTGACAGGAGCAAAGGAAGAACCAAAGAAAGAAAGATCCACATAAAGGAAGCCTCACAAAGAAAGGACCAAGCATGGTTCTAGTGAACATGAGGCTTATGAATAAGAACAGCTTCTCTCCGGATGTTGCCTTTGTGAAGAACTATTAGTATTGGCCTTTGTGTCTCTTTTCAAGTGTATAATGCCACGGATATACTTCCTGAAATTTACTCTTTTGAATGGGGCATATCCTTTGAAAAATTGGTATCACAATATCATCTCACAATGAAGACGTTAGGCTTAAAGAAAAGAAAAATAAGGGGCTTATATTAAAAGGAAAAAAATCAAGGTATATTAGTTAGGACAAAATTGGTAGCAGATAATCTTACATCTTCATGGTAAAGTATTCTGAATAGCAATTATTACTAAAGTTAATTACAAGGACACTGATCCAAAAAGTGTTAAGAAGAACAATCATGAATAAAGCAGTTTTTCCATCTTCCCAGTTTACAATTGATACCACCACAGAAAATAATAACATTCTGTAGAATTTGCCTATATAATTCAGACTCTTAAGCTAAGAACCAGAACCATGGGGAAAAGATTAATTCAGAAAAATAATTGACTTTAGTGGGATATTCATTTTAGAATATTTATGTCACTGTCAAAAGCAAAATTGGAGCAGGTAGAGTGGTACATGTAATCCCACATACTGAAAGGGTGAGATAGGAGGATTACAAATTCAGGCCAGGCCAGGCAAGCATTAGCAAAATCTTGTCTTGAAATCAACCAGGTGTGGTGGTATGCCCCTGTAATCTCAGCCACCTGTGAAGGGAAGGTAGCAAGAAGATGGTCCAAAGCCAGATCAAGTCAAAAGAACAACACGAAAAGAGCAAACTTCTTTCAAATAAGCCTACAAAATGGGAATTTGATGAAAAATTTTCTCACATAGTCAAATGAATGCCAGAAATAATTTGTATGTTATTCAAGAAAACAAGGATGTTGTATGTGATAATTTTTAAAAGCAGCAAAATTTTGTCATTAAAGGCACAATTCTATGATACAGGCTTCATCAATCTCACAATTTAATAGATAAAACTATTGACAGACCAAGGTTTAGGTACCAATATTCTCTTACTCATTTAAGGACAAGGATATAATCAGAAAGGCATAGCTAATGATGTGCTGACAATCTCCACAACCTAACAAATAGTTTATATATTTTTCCATTAAATAGAAACCATCCTCCAAAAATCTTATCAATATTTGTTTTACACAGCAATCTGTTTCTCTGAGTGATAAGAATGAGTAAAGCTCAGCCAACACATTTTGGAAATTGTCCCAAATCAGGAATCAGCAAGGTCTAAAGAGATAAATGCTGTTCCATTTGAAGCCCATCCACCAACCACCCATAGCACCTTAGCAATGCTAAGGACTGATGTTGTAAAATTGGAATTACAAATTACAAATAATAACAAATCATTGTCCAATTAACAGCATTTTATAAACACCAACAAGGCATCGGTTAAGAGAGGATTTCATTTTTAGTCATTCTGGTTGTCAAATTACAAAAATTAAAAAAAATAAAATTTGAATCATTTCTAAGGCCAATGTTGTGTCCTTTTGGAAAGTTAGGGTAGGCATGACTAAGGAAACAGCTATGTGATGGTCATTTGCTGTAGCTCAGAGTGTTCAAATTGAAGGGAAAACCATATTCCTTGGCAAATTTTCAGGAATTAAATAATACAGCATTCCTTTGCAGAAGGTCTGTTTTTCTCAGACATAGTGAAGGTTGTAGAATTCCACTCTCAAGCCATGCTTCCCAGGATAGTACCCTCTTAGTAGGACTTTCATGGTCAGTAGTTTCTGGTTTTAACCATTAGCAGTACATAAAGTGTTGAATGCCTATTATTTGTTTGCACACTGGTGATGCATTAGACATGAAACCTTTTTGCAGAGGCTCATCTAACACATCAAAGTTTTTGAGTTTGTTACTTTAAGAGATTGGATTCCATCACTAGTGAAGACAGGCCAGCCAGGAGCTAGTGGTTCACTCTTGTAATCCTAGCTATCCAGGAGGCTGAGGGATGAGAATCGTGGATGAAAGGCAGACCAGCCTGAAAACTCTTATCTCTAGTTATCAGCAAAAATCCACCAGTGGACTGGTGGTTCAAAAGGAGGAAAGCAGACATCTCTGGGTTCAAACACCAGTATTATCATGCACACATGCATTCCCCCCCCAACAAATTCTCATATTCCCATGTCAATTCACTCATACAAGCTGTTTGAATTCCAGCTGCTTTTCTTTCTGTATTTGCAACTATTAGCTACCTCTAAAATAACAACAAAACAACATCAATAAGCAATGTATTTCTTTTTATATCTTCCTATACCTAACAATCCGACTGAAACTTCAGTGCTGAAGCTATCATGCTGAAAATATTAATGCATCATTAAACCAAGGATAGCCACTGTTTAAATATCATAATATTCCTCTTTCTCTAGTAGCTCTAGCCAACTTAACCAAATGGTACTTTTCCTGCATAAAATGAATATGTCAATGTAATACAGTTGAATAATTTCCCTAATTGCCAAAAGCAAAAACGAACTTTTTATTTTCTACATATTTTATTTATCATTTTCTTTTGTTTTTATGCCTACAGGATAGTGTTGGTGTTTAGTAGATTTTAAAAAAAAATCTATATATTTAATTTAATAAATACAGGATAATGGCTGGCAAAACCACCTGATTTCCTTTAATTTCAAGGATAGAAAAATATCTTCACAAAGAAGTTTAGTGGTATTTGAGGACCACAAAATCTCTCTTGGATGACAATGAATAGCTAACAAAAATACTTGTGATAGAAGAAAATTAAAGCCACAGACAGTATAGGAATTAAAATTTAACCTATTTATGTGGGTATTCTCAGACACAAAGAAAAAGAAACATGCAGCAAGATGACTGAGTTTTTCTAAAATGGATATGACATTTTAAAATAAATAATCCAGTAAAATAGCAAAATGAATTCATCCACAGTTATATTACCTAACTGGAAGATTATCCCAGAGAACTCTCCAGTAGGCATGTGAAAATCATAAAGAAATTGAGGAAATTGAGGGGGAAAAAAGAAGTTAAGAATGTTAGAGAAATAGAAATAGAAGTGTCAAAGTCTATTCAGTTGGAAAACTAAAAGAGATAATAAAGAGAGAAGACAGGGGATAAAATGTTGAAAAAATCATAACCAAGAGTCTTTCCAAAACTAAAGGTTTTCTGTCAGGCCTCAAATTGAAATGGCACAGAGACATAGACAAGACAGAGACAGACAGAGGATGAGACAGAGAAAATGCTCTATAACAAATTGTTTCACTGACCCCTGGGCACACAGGGGTCAGTGCCCTCACTACCCCTTGTTTGTAGGGAGAATAATGTCTACTGCATTACAGAAGCTTGTATACCATGGTGAATATGTAGACAAGTAATTGTCAATCATATAATTCCACAATGGTAAGAGTGAAAAGGAGTTTTAAAAGTCCAGTTTTGGGAGGGTCAATCCGTTAGTCTTACTACCGTATTTTCTCCCTTTCTTCTTTCTTTCCTTCCTAATCTCCTTCCTTTTTTCTTCCTTCTTTATTTCCTTCTATTGTTTCCTTCTTTTATTAGATGGCAAAGTTCAGGGTACATTGGGAGAAACAATTCAGAAAGAAAAGTTAGACATAACATTCTAAAAAAATATACCAAATCTGGATCATACATAAAGAAATAAAAATCATTTTACAATCACATCTACTATTGACCAAGATATACCAATGATGAAGAAAAACAAAACTAACGATTAATATTTATTTGAATTAATATATACACATATATATGTCATATATCTGTTGGTTGATTAAATAAATACAGCTTCAGGATGAAAATATTGAGAAATATTATAAATGTATTTTTTCACAACATTCTTTAAAATGCACAACTCTTTTTTCATTGTAATGTATACAGGAGTTACACTTATATTCTCCAGGTAGACGGTGCATTACTTCTCGCACATTGATACCACTTCTCATGTTTTGTCTCTATTTCCTTCCCCCCACCCCCTCCCAATGATCTTGTTTCCCCTTCTTCCTTGTCCTATTTCAAATAAACAAATAAATGTAGATACAATATGGTCACAACATCAGATTCTGTAACAATATGAGATTAACCAAGGGGCAACAACAGAGAAGAAAAATAGCGTAGTACATTAAGAACAACAATAACACAATATAAAGCTATTGATTCCATAGCCTGGAGATGCTTTCATTTACCCTCATCATGTACGGCTTTATGTATCTAGGTTTTGAGCTATTGTAATCCTCTGCTAGGAGAATCCTAGGAATGTACTAATTATTACCAATAATTAGTCTGGCTTAATATGATTTTTCCAGGTCTTTCTATTTCCTTACAAATGGTGCTATGTCATTCTTTCTGATGGCAGCATAGAATTCCATGTGTATAAATACCACATCTTCATCAAATCATCTACTGAGGAGCATCTGGGTTGGTCACATATCATTGCTATGGTAAATAGTGCTGCAAAGAACATCACTGTGCTAGTGGATTTAGTATGTCATTGTTTCTGGACAATTGGGTAAATGCAAAGTAGTGGAATTGCTGGCTGATAGGGGAGATCTATGTTTACTCTTTTGAGGAACCACTATACTGCTTTCCATAGTGGTTGAATGAGTTTGCACTCCTACGAACAGTGTAGTAGGGATCCCTCCTGGCCACATCCACGCCAGAATCTGGTATAAAATTTCTTCATAATGGCCACTCTAACTAGAGTGAGGTAGAATCTCAGAGTTATTTTGATTTGCATTTCTTTTATGGCCAGAGATGTCGAGCATTTCTTCATGTGTCTATAAGCCATTCTGATTTCTTCTTCAGAGAAGTCTCTCTTTATGTCTTTGGTCCATCTTTTCATGGGATGGTTGTTTCTTTGGAGATTTGTTTTGGAGAGATTCAATTTTTTGAGCTGTTGATATATTTTAGATATGAGGCCTTTGTGTGTTGTATGGTTAGTGAAGATCTTCTCCCACTCTGTAGGCTTCCTATTTAACTTGCTAGCTATTTCCTTTGCCATACAGAAGCTCTAAAATTTAATGCAGTCCCATTTATCCAAGCTATCTTTGATTTGTTATGTTTCTGGGTCTTTATTAAGAAAGTTTCAACCTGTGCCAAGGAGGCCTAGTGTATCTCCTATTCCTTCTTGTAAAATTTTTAGTGTCTGATTTTACCTCGAGGTCTTTTTTCTAGTTGAAATTAATCCTGGTGTAGGGTGACAAAGAAGGATCCAACTTTAGCTTTCTGCAGATGCTTCACCAGTTTTGCCAACACCAATTGTTGAAGATGCTGTCTTTCTTCCATTCTATGTTTTTTGACTCCATTATCAAAGATTAGTTGGCCACAGGTCTGTGAGTTGATATCTGGGTCTTCAGTTCTATTCCATTTGTCCTCAGGCCGGTTCTTGTGCCAGTACCAAGCTGGTTTAGTTACTATAGCCCTATAATTGAATCTAAAGTTTGGTACTGAAATTCCTCCTTCACTGTTCTTTCTGTTAAGAATTGTTTTTGCTACATAGGGTCTTTTGTTATTCCATATGAAATTTTGGATTGCCTCTTCTATTTCTTTAAAGAATGACATTGGGATATTGATGGGTATTGTGTTGAAGTTGTAGATAGCCCTTGGCAGAATTACTATTTTCACGATGTTAATTCTTCCAATCCAGGAGCATGGGAGGTTTCTCCAATTCCTCAGTTCTGCTTTAATTTCCTTTTTCAGGGTTATATAGTTTTCATCATAAAGTTCTTTTACATTCTTTGTTAAGTTAATTCCTAGGTGCTTCATTTTCTTTGAAGCTATTGCAAAAGTAGTTGCTTTCCTGATTGCTGTTTTGCTCCTCTCATTGTTGGTATACAGATAGGCTGTTGATTTTTGAGGGTTAATTTTATATCCTCCTACCATGCCAAAGTTTCAAGTCAGCTCAAGCAACTTGGGGATAGAGTCTATGGGGTTCTGTAAATACAGAATCATGTCATCTGCAAAGAGGAATGTTTCACTTCCTCTTTTCCTATTCCGATCCCTTTCATGCTTGCTTCTTACCTTATTGCTTTGGCTAGAAATTCTAATACTATGCTAAAGAGAAGTGGATAATGTGGGCATCCTTGTCTTGTTCCTGATATTGGCCATTCTTATTTCTTCTTCAGAGAAGTCTCTCTTAAATTCTTTGGCTCATCTTTTAATGGGATGGTTGTTTCTTTGATGATTTATTTTGGAGAGATTCATTTTTTTATCTGTAGATATTAAAATGCACATTTCTTTTAGAAAAAAAAATGAACACATATAAATGCTAACCGAAGCTGGTGATTTATGCCCCTAATTTCAGCAACTCAGGAAGATGAGACCCAAAGGATCATATTCCAAAGCCAGCCTGGGCAGTGAGATTGTCTTCAAAATAACAGAAAGCTTGACTGGAGGTTTGTTTCAAGTGGAAGAGCACCAGACGAATGAGGAATCCATCCCTCAGTTCAAATCCCATTACTTTCCCCACTTGGGAGATAGGAAACAGAAAAATTTATACTGCAAAATAAATCAATAATGAATTTACATTGCAATTGTCTAAGGAATTTAAATACTTTCCTAAACTCCTAAGTACCAATACAAGGCAAGGAGTTAGCAGGAGAACAATATCAATTCTGAGGAAGAAAAATAAACAAGTATGAATTAAAAACAATCCACAGACCAGATAAAAGTTTTGTTTTATGTAATGTTCATAACACAAAAAAATGGCACAAATATAAAACATTATTTTTCTGAATTACAAAAACAAGTCTTACTAAAGCTGATGTCATAGCAAATTAAAATGGCTAAACTCATTCAATAAAAATTGAAAACTTTCTATTTGAGGCTTAAAAGTATACAAAATGTTTCTCATAAATAACATTTAAAAAGGGGTTAGGCCACAGTAATACTGTAGGAAAAGAAAAATTCAAAAGAACACACATGGGGAAAATGTGAATAAAAGGACCTGTACATTGAATTTAGTATCAGTGAAATTACCTCTTAAAGAAAAATGCCATTTCAGTATTCAGTTAAAAATTTATTTGTCACTTAGTGCTTTAAGTTCTAGGATTAGAGCTTTAAAAAAAGAAAAAAGAGGACTCCTTGCCCTTAAGACTTTTATATTCCTGAGGGATCTGGACTGCAGAAAAAATACTCCAATTACACATTACTCATTACATATTACTCATGTGGTAATGGGTAATTTTTTTAAAGTAATTCAGGATACATAGAACTAACATTGGAGCAGGAATAGAAAAAAAGATAAATAATCATGATTCATTGCAAGAGAAGAAAATTGCAGATGAAACAGCATTGACAATCCCAGAGATGGAATATGACTTTTTTATTTACTAGCAGATATCAGTCTGGGATAGTTGGCATATAGTTGGCAAATACAGATGGACAACAGCAATTAGAACAGTCAGATGGAAATTCTGGATCATCCTAAGCATTTGAGTTCTACCTATGACAGAAATGAAAGACAGAGGAAGCAGGTAAAAAGATATATATTGAAAATAACTATGGCAAAGTTTCTGTTGGGATGTTAGGAGGCTCTCGATCACTCAAGCAAGAGAGGTTGGTGGCTTGGGCCAGATAGATAATAATGGAGAAAACAAGAAGACATATTTAAGTTTTGTACATTGACAATAGAGTATTGAGTGATGGACTGATGGAAAGTAGAAGAGGATGTTACAAGTTAAGGACTACTTCCACATATTTTGTGACATAAGATGAATCTGTGGGAAGAAGCCTGTTAGAGAATCAGGGTAGTAAAGAAAAGCTCAGTTTGAGACACATAAATTTTGAGTATTTATTAAAATAAAAGATGATATATTAGGGAGGTAGTTGAATGTAGAAATCTTCTGGAAATATAATTTTTAGTATATTATTGTAGCCAACCTACTGATCAAGATAGCACACAGAACTTCCTAGTCTTTATTTTAAATTGTCAGGGTAATGTGCAGTTACATTCGTCAGGTAGTGGGAACATTACTTCTTGAATGTTGGTACCGCTTCTCATGTTTTTCTCCCACTTTCCCTGCCTCTACTACCTCCCCATCACCTTGTTTTCCCCTTCCCTTCCCTATTTCAAATAAGCAAATAAATGTATATACAATATACCCGGAAACAAAGTCAGATATATTAACAACATGAGATAAACCATAATGGGGAAAATGAGAAAAGAAATAACTTTACATAGCGCATTAAGAACAACAATCACGGTGAGGGGGAGGGTAATGGGTACCAAGACATGTGAAAGGGTATCAATGTATGTGAATTAATGCACCTTCTATCTGGCAAATATCATGTAACCCTTTTACTAATTACAATAAAAAATTTAAAAAAAGAACAACAATCACAAAAATAAACCTCTAGTTTCCCTGCCTTGGTGTTCAGTTTGCTTAGCCTTATCCTTTATGGCCATATGTATGTAATTTTTGAGCTATTGTGATCCTCTGCTATGAGAATCCTACATGTGTACCAATTATTACACCTGAGTGAAGCCTGTGTTCCTTTGGATTTGGCTTACTTCACTTAATATGATTTTTTCCAAATCTTTCCAGGAAATATAAATTTCGAAATCATCAGATTGTACACAATTCTTAAAACTCCCATCCTAGACAAAACCACCTAATGAGTGCTAATAGACTGAAAAGAAAAGATACTCAAAGACTGGACTCCCTGAAAAACTAACATTTGAAACTCAAGGAAATGGTTAAGAAGGCATTCAAAGAAAGAGAATTACCAGTTAATAGAGTAGGAGGGAAAGTAAAATCCAAAGAGAAAGGAATGGTTGGTCCATCTAAGAGTGCTAGCACTCTTAAGTGCTAGCACCAAGTAAGATGCAAGTAAGATGCTAGATTTAGGGATATGGGATTCATGAAAATGTGTCCTGAAGAAGGAGGGAATGGAGCATGACTAAGGCAGGGCCCTTGGGAATGTGAAAGATGCTCATTCCTGCACAATTAGAGCTGTTGACTAACAATGAAAACATAACATTTCAAAATATTACAGGGGCAAGCAAAACAACAGGATAATAGGATGGATAGTGCTTTAAATACATTCATCAGGGGGAAAAGACAGACTACACAAAAATGAGCAAAATAATAAGCCTAACAAAAAAGATAAATTAACTTGAGAAAAAGGGGGAAAAAGAGCAAATGTAACAAATTTGAAGATTTAAAAGTCAGGAACAGCTGGGCTCGGTGGCCCACACCTGTAATCCTAGCTACTGAGGAGGCTGAGACTTGAGGATTGGGGTTCAAAGGCAGCCCAGGCACTACAAAGCTGTGAGACTCTTATCTCCAATTAATCTCTAGGAAGAAGGAAGTAAGCCTGTGACTCAAGGGTATGGTGATAGCCTTGAGCTGAAGAATTCAAGGACAGTGCCCAGGCCCAGAGTTCAAGACCCATAACCCTTTCCCCCACCACCACCCCCCAAAAAAGTCAAGAACAACAAACTCAAAAACAGCAAATAAAAAAGATATAAAAGTGTAATGAGGGCCAGGAGTTTGACCAAGTGGTAGAGTGCTTGCCTAGCATGCACGAAAATCCAGGTTCAATTCCTCCATACCATACACACAGAAAAAAGCCAGAAGTGGTGCTGAGACTCAAGTGGTAGAGCTCTCGCCTTGAGAAAGTCCAAGGACAGTGCTCAGGCCCTGAGCTCAAACCCAAGAGGATTTAAAAAAATTAATAATAAGTGTAATGAATCAAGTAAACACAGAAGATATAATTAACCAACAAAAGGTAGATACGTGACAGTAATCTATGACAACCCTCAGACTGGATAAATCAAGAGAGACAGGAAAATTAGAATAGAATAAAATAAAGACCTACTATGAGGGATTCTAACATACCTATATACTAATAGGATTGAAAAAAATCATGAAAAGTTTCTAGATAAAATGTAAAACATCAAGGTAATGTTCAAAATTTTTTTCAGAAACTAATGTAATTCAAGGAAAAGAAATAAATCTCTATTGACACCAAATTCCCTGTGACGTCCCTTGATTGAATATACATCTATAATGGCTCTCATCTACAATCCTCACTCCTTAGAGGGCAATCATCAGGATTTAGATTCAAGTCCAACCCAAACAAAAAAAAATAGTAAGACCCTATCTCAATCAACAAAGCTGGGTCTGGTGATTTGTGCTCAACATCTCAACTGCATGGGGAACTTAAATATGGGACTCTCTCAGTCTAGATTATGCAAAAATAGAAGATGGCATCTCAGAAGTCTCTGAATCAAAAAGGTTTGGGTATGTGTATTAAGCGGTACAACACCTGCCTACCAAGCATAAGCCCCTGAGTTCAAACTACTCTACAGCTAAAAAAGATAAGCAAAAAGGCAAAGCTTGTCACCGACATTTGGAAAATATGGATTGCACAAACATTTGGAAAACAATACTTTTCAAATTTATATAAATTATTTCACAAGTATAAATAATACATTTTGTAGAATTTTACCTAGTCGTAGGGACTAAATCTAGGGCCATCCACATACTAAGTTCACTATCACTGAGCCATCCCTATAGTCCATACTGAAATACTACTTTATTTGTCCATGCTACTGCATTCCTTACCACAGTCATATCAACAAATATGCCACACTAGAAATTCACATTGACTTTTAAATGGATACTAGAATTTGTTCTGCTTCCTGTATAAACTGACTTTGTAAATGAATTTTACTCAATTTTTGACTAAGTAGTTGAATTTACTAGATTATAATTTAATTTTTTTCTGGCTTAGCTGTGGCCATTTTACCATTCTGGTAGAATTCTTTTTCTTTTCTTCTTTCCTTTCTTCAACTTAATTTACTTGGAGGAGCTTGGTACTCATTTTCTATATCCTCAACAAAACTTTTATGTTGGATGATAATACATAAGGTAGCAGAGAAATGTTGGAAGATTCAAATATTATGGAACTTTTTCCATAAAGTGGACTTATCTCTTTCATGTTTTTTGTTTTGTTTTGTTTATTTGGCCAATCATAAGCCTTGAACTCAGAGCTTGAGCATTGTCCTTGGAGGCTAGAGTTATACCACTTGAACCATAGCACCACTTCCAGCTTTTTTCTATGTATGTGGTACCGAGGAATCAAACCTGGGTCTTTGTGCATGCTAGGCAAGAACTCTATCACTAAGCCAAACTCCTGGCCCTTTCATGTTAACTTCAAATGGAACTTCAAGTGACACTGAATTATGTCCTCATTATAGTTTCTAAGCCTCACTTTGATCCTTTTAACTTTTTTAACCTTCATTATTAGACACCTTTAAACACATACATCCTAAATCTATTTTTTCTTACATCACTTCAGAAAGGAAACAGAGATTTATATACATAAAGGTAAGTTCTGGTTGAATACAATAATGCTATACAGGATATTATATATTACAACTCAAAGGAGAAATATTAAACTAGTTGTACCCACAAAACCAATCAAAGTTTATATCTTTTTGATTCCTATATAAAGTCATACATGTCTAGAACAATCATTGACTACCTAATTTAATTAGTTAGGTCTTGGATTATTTTATGTGGAAGTAGAATTGCTATGTGGATAATTAATTGTTTTCCTCCGTTAAAAATAAGAAATACTGATAAGAACAGATACTACACTTGATCTTAGCCAAAAGGCACCCTGAACTAGAATTAACTCCAAATGGATCAAAGACCTGGAGGTAAAAGCTGACACACTGAAAACTTTACAAGAAGGAATAGGAGATACACTAGGCCTCCTTGGCCCAGGTAGAAACTTTCTTAAGAAGGACCAAGAATCACAACAAATCAGAGAAAGGCTGGATAAGTGGGACTGCATTAAACTGCAGCGCTTTTGTATGGCAAAGGACATAGCTAGTAAATTAATTAGGAAGCCTACAGAGTGGGAGAAGATCTTCACCAACCATATAAGAGACAACGGCCTCATATCTAAAATATATCAACAGCTCAAAAAATTGAATCATTCCAAAACTAATCTCCAAAGTAACAACCATCCCATTAAAAAATGGGCCAAAGACTTAAAGAGAGTCTTCTCTGAAGAAGAAACAAAAATGGCGTATAGACACATGAAGAAATGCTCAACATCCCTGGTCATAAAAGAAATACGAATCGAAACAACGCTAAGATTCCACCTCACTCCAGTTAGAATGGCCAGGATCAGGAAAACTAATAACAACAGATGCTGGAGGGGATGTGGCCAGGAGGGATCACTACTATACTGTTGGTGGGAGTGCAAACTCGTTCAACCACTATGGAAAGCAGTATGGCAGTTCCTCAAAAGACTAAACATAGAACTCCCCTATGACCCAGCAATTCCACTACTTGGCATTTACCCAACCATCCAGAAACTAGGGCATACTAAATCCACTAGCACAACAATATTCATTGCAGCATTTTTCACCATAGCAAAGATATGGAACCAACCTAGATGTCCTTCAGTTGATGAGTGGATCAACAAGATGTGGTATTTGTACACAATGGAATTCTATGCTGTTGTCAGAAAAAAACGACATCGACCCATTTTTTAGGAAATGGAAAGACTTAGAAAAGATCATATTAAATGAAGTAAGCCAGACTCAAAGGAACTTAGGCTCAATGTTTTCCCTCATTCATCATAATCAGTAGAAACCTTGGGCTCTACTAGCAGAGATTTGCAATAGAGCAAAACCTTGATACATAAGGCCATATAGTATGAAGCTAATTGAAAGGACCTCCAGGATACTGAAACAAAAGCCATACAATGAATGATTGTTGTCCTTAATGTACTATGTTATCTCTCATCTCTTTTGCTGTCCCTTGGTTATATCATATTGTTATAGTATCTCTCTTTGTTATCTGATATATTGGATATATTTGTATTTGGTTATTTGAAATTGGATAGGGAAGGGGGGGGGAACCAAGATGGGGGGGTGGGGGGAGGTTAATGGGGACCAAGACATGTGAAAGGTTATCAATGTATGTGAATTAATGCACCTTCTATCTGGCAAACATCATGTAACCCTTTTATTAATTACAATAAAAATATATAAAAAATAAGGAATACTGGGACCGGGAGTTTGGCCTAGTGGTTAAAGTGCTTGCCTAGCATGCATGAAGACCCGGGTTCGATTCCTCGGTACCACATACACAGAAAAAAGCCAGAAGTGGTGCTGAAGCTCAAGTGGTAGAGCTCTAGCCTTGAGAAAGTCCAAGGACAGGACTCAAACCCTGAGCTCAAGCCCAGGATTGGCAAAAAAAATAAGGAATACTTTTTTATAAAAAACTATGTTCTCCCTATTGAACTTCACAATCTCTTGAACTTAGTATGCTGTGAAAATATCTTATCAGAATCTTCTAAATAAATATTTAACTCTTAAAAATAACAAGCTAGGAGCCTGTAGCTCACATCTGTAATCCTAGCTACTCAGGAGGCTGAGATGTGAGGATCTCACTTCAAAACCAGCCCAGGCATGAAAAGTCTGTGAGACTCTTATGTCTCATTAACCACCAGAAAGCCAGAAATGACTCAAAGTGAGCTGAAGATCTCAAGGAAAGTGCCTAAGCCCAGAGTTCAATATGTTCAACGTGAACTTTATAACTAGGGGGATTGAGGGAGGGAAAAGGAGAGAAAAATATGAAAGGGGGTAACAATGTCCAACAAGTACTCACTCACTACCTTAACATATGTAATTGTAATCCCTGTGTAAATCACCTTGAAAACAAAATTAATTTTTTTAAGATCATATAAGTTCAATAGTTTCCCACATTTGTAATAATTAGTACACACCTAGGACTCTCTTAGAGTGGATCAAATTAGCTCAAAACCTAGGTACCTAAGGTCATATAGGATGAGACTATTTGAAACGATCTCTAGGATATGGAAACAAGAGCTTTATCTTATGTGATTGTTGTTGTTAATGTGTTTTTATTTCTCTTCTCTTTTGTTGCTTGTAGGTTAATCTCATATTGTTACTGTATCTGATTTTGTTACCTGGTATATTGTGTATACATTTGTTTGTTTATTTGAAATAGGAAAGTAAAGGGGGAAAAGCAAGATGATTGGGAGGGGGTTGGGGAAGGGAGATGGGGACAAAAGCATGAGAAGGTATCAATGTATGAGAAGTAATGCACCTACTATCTGACGAATATAACCCTTCTATACGTTACCCCAACAGTAATAATAATAAAAAGAATTCACCAAAATGCCTCTCTGGCAAGTTCCTATGCAGCAACAAACAAACAAAAAGATCAAATGGAAGAAATAAAACAAGAAAAGACAAAATTTTTCCCTAAAAACAAGAGCTTAATTATGTAACTGATATTTTTTTTTTTGCCAGTCCTGCGCTTGGGCTCAGGGCTTGAGCCCTGTCCTTGGACTTTCTCAAGGCTAGAGCTCTACCACTTGAGCCTTAACACCACTTCTGGCTTTTTGCTATGTATGTGGTACCGAGGAATCGAACCCAGGTCTTCGTGCAGGCTAGGCAAGCACTCTACCACTAGGCCAAACTCCCGGCCCCAGTGACTGTTATTCTTTATATGTTATGTTTTTCTCTCTTCTCTTGTGTTACCCTTTGGTTAATCTCATATTGTTACAGTATCCCACTTTGTATACTATATAGATGCTTATTTTTTTATTTGAAATTGGAAGGGAAAAATGAGGGCAGGGGGTGAGGGGAGGGAAATGGGGACAAAAACATAAGAAGGGATATGAATGTGTGAGAAGTAATGCACCTTCTATCTGGTAATATAACTGTAACCCCTCTATACTTTGAAATAAAAAATATTAAAATAAAATTTAAAAAGAATGGGTGCCTATTAGATAAAGATTTAACTTAGAAATAATTTTGTTATTGAAGTGATGGTACATTTTTGTTTCATTATTTTAATAGTTGCAAAAACTTAATGGCTACATATAGTAAGCACCACATATACAAAACATTCAAACTTTTCTACTCATCTGTAAAAACAATGAATAATAAAGGCATTGTACATCTCATTGTTTGGTCACTGAATGAAAAATATCCTGGAAAACATAAGTGCTTTGTAAATAGTAATTTCCTGCCTTCTAAATATGCATGACTAAACAGAGTAGAAATATTAAGTTTCTAGAAAATGTAGCGATTCTTATTTTGATTAAGTCTATGGCTATTTATCAAGTTATAGATACTATAGAAGCAGTATTGAAACAGATGATCAGGAAGTTACTCTTCCTGAAGAACAGTCTCATGAGAGATGGAGCCACAGAGATTAATCCCCTCTTGATGTCCTCTTCTCATGGACTCCTCAAAAATCCTCAGTTCTTTGCAATTTATATACTACTACCAAAAAGACTGCATCACCAAAAGGGAGTCAAGCAGCATAATTGCTGGATAAAATCATTGGCATATCCTTCATGCATGGTTCTGCAGGGTTAGACATTTCATCTGAAAACAAATAAGTAACTGTACAGCCAACTTGAAAATATCAGATTCACATCTATTCTTGACTTCATTTGAACCTTATTAGCAGCATATGTAGCCCCATAACTTTTGCAAACATTAAGTCTAGGGAACACCTACAAATATCTCCATAAGATATCTTGGAGGAGTTGCTTTACATAATTTTGTTTTTCTGTGTTCTTGATGGATAATAAATATTTCTTTATCATTGATTTTCAGAGAAGAGTTAGACAAAATAGCATAATAAAACTAGCCAAGGACATGCTTTAGCATTTGCTTATTTCTCTGATTTTAATTCAATCTTTCCATCCACATATAAATCTTACTGTGGGAAGTTTAAAGCAGTAAATTCACTTTGTAATATGATTTGGCAGTTTCTCAAAATGTTCAACCTAGAGTTTCCATGTGAATACAAAATTACCCTATGAACCAATTCCACTGCTAGTATTCCACTCAAGAGATGTGAAACATATGTCCACATAAAACTTACATGCAAATATTCATTTTATCATTTTTTCAAAAGGGGAAAATAATCCAAATGTCTATCAATTGATGAATGGAAGAACACAATTAAGCATAGCAATTTGATGGGGGTATCATTTAACTAAAAGATACTGAAGCACTGATGCATGCTACAACATGGATTAACTTTGAAAATATTCAGTAATAGAAATAAATATACAAAGAACAATATTATGTCATCTGTAGGAATGGTGATAAAAATATCTCAAATTAGATTACAGCAATCCTTAAACAGCCATGTAAAAATACTAAAATATAAAAACATTGGGTTGTGTACCTTAACTCCAAGAAATGGAAACAAAAGGTTTTGTTTGATTTTGCTATTTTTCCTTGATAGGTGAGTTTTTCTACCTATTTTTCTTATTTGTAAGTTTTTCTGTTTTGGAGAGAGTAAAAGGGAAGCACAGAAATAGTGGGACAAACGATGAGCAGCAAATGCAGCAGTGATACTCACTAGCCACCACACTGAAAATGAACTAGACAACTTGTAGGAGGGACAAGAGGGAAACACTGGGAGATAAGCAAAGGAGGGAATAGACAGAAATGTACTCATTACCTGACTTATGTGACTGTAACCTCTCTATATCATTTTTGTAATAACCTTTAATAAAAGAAAAACGTATTCTACAAAATACAACTGTGCTCTTCAAGGGATGTACAGCACATGGCAACTAATCTACTCAAAATGATATAGTTTACCAATGACTTACTCTTGTAACAATAAAATGGAAAAGAAAAGTTTTGCTCCAATTTCAAAATGAAGAATTGCTAAAAACAAAACAAAATAAAAAAACCCCAGAACTTAGCCTAAACCATTTCCACTTAATAAGAATTTCCACGAGAATTAGAACTACAGCTTATTCAAAATTATCAGGACATTGAAACAGTTTGCAAACCAATACAGAAAAAAATTGTTCAGAGATAAAAATTATGGGAGTTAAAATTTGTGTTAGACTTTTCACCCCTGTGATGAATAATTGAAAAAACATCAAGGTAAAGGAGGATTACTTTTGACTCATGATTTCAGAGGTCAGCACAGGATTAGCTGTCTCCGTTGCTTCTCAGGCTAGTGTGAGACATAACTTCATGAACAAAGGACATTGGGAATAATGTAAGAGAGCAGAGTCATTCACCTCCAGTGGCCATGAGTCACACAGAGTAGTGAGGGGCTTAGGACAAGGTGTATCCTTCCAGCACATGCTACCTATTACTCTGCTTCCCTAAGCTGGGTCCCACCTCTTACCAATACCTTTGTATTACACATCTATAAAAGTAAGAATCCACTGCTTCCTACCTCAGAATATAGACATGAGCCCCTGGCATCTGGCACATCAGTAATATTTTCTGGGTTTTTTAAAAAAATATTTTCGTTCTTTTTCTTTTTGTACTAGTACTGGGATTTGAACACCGGTCTAGACACTGTCCCTGAGCTCTTCTTATTTAAGGTTAGTGCTCTACCACTTGAGCCACACTTCGTTTCTGGTATTTTATGGTTAATTGGAAATAGGAATCTCACAGACGTGGCCTGCTTATCTGGCTTCAAGCCTCAGTACTTAGATCTCAGCCTCTTGAGTAGCTAGAATTATAGGTGTGAGCTACCAGGGACATCTATCAGTTACATTTTTACAAAATCTTTTTATGGGTTATCATGCCAAACTGTTGAAGCAGCTAGTTCTGCTGCCTTGGATGTTATTGATTTCCTTGTCTGTCTGATGACCATATTGTGTCTGCTCTTAAGATCTTATTCAAGTTTCATGTCTCCAAGAACTGAAATAGTTTAACTCCATCCTCTTAAACAATTTCTTCTTTTAAAAAAAATTAGTTATATTTAAATGGTTGTATAAAGGGTTTCAAAGCAACCTGTCAATTTATGGGGATGATGCATCTTGATCAATGTTATTCCTTCCATTATTCTCTCCCAGATTATTTATTTGAACTCCACACACCTAGTACCTCAAGCTTCTGAGTTTGGTTTTCATTGGCTTACAATGAGTATTTTAACTATTCTTCTAGACTAGATTAATGTATAGATTTATGGATCCTTCATAGTAACAGTATTATTAGTAGTAATAATAACAATATCCCAAATTTACTGAGATGTACATGCCTAGTACCATAACAAATGTTTTTTTTATTTATTAATTTATCTACTCCTTACATAGCCATTCAGGGAATGATTCTCATTTTCCAATTATCCCTCTTGCAGATGACCTCAATGATACATAGAAAGTCAATTTGATAGTCAAATGGTATATAAAAGATTAAAACTCAGGGATATTGGTGGGAAAAAAGTCTATGGTTTTAGGCATAGTTTAAGTTTCTTCATGGACTGAGCCTGTGATTTGTGAACAGGCAATATCTATGGCTTATGATTCTTGCCACCAGTCTCAGAATATTGTCATTTTGGGATATCTTCTGTGTGGATTCAAAGACTAGCCCAGAGAAATTTACAGTGAAATTGATTTACTTGTGTCACTAATAAAATTAAAGAAAATATGCTTTGGTAAATACATGTAAGGAGCTATATCAATATCTTCATTTCAGTTGCAGGAAAACACAATCATGCACATGCACACACATGACAAACACATATTTATGAATCACTGCACAGCACACAGTAAAAGTGTGTCACAAGATAGATGGGAGCTCAAAATATCATAAGATTATTGATCAGAAAGGCTCTGTAGCTAACTGTGTTAGCCTTCAAGGACATGAAACAGGAGTTCGTACCATGAAATTTTCTGCAAATACACGATGAATATATGGTATTTCTCTAGATAGCAAGATGCTTCAGTCTAGAAACTGTCATAAATCACTACTGGGTCTTTCCTCCCTTCTTTGTTGTATCCTAAAAAGCATGGAAATCTCAAAAATAAGACACAATATGAAAGGGATGTTCTTCAAAGGAAGGAGTGAGTAATGTTATACAGAAGAGTACTCTCCTTTTCAAAGACCACACAGTGAAAATTTAAACAATTGTCAGTGCTGGAAATCTTTACTTTGAATTATAAAATGGTTTCCATTTTATTGCCCATGTAAGAACTATATCAGAGGAGACTACATCAATTGTATAGGTTGAAACTTGTGAAAAGTCACATCATGCTGGAGGAGCTCTTTGTGGAGTCACCAGCCTTGCCACACCAGTTTCTAAACCCTAAAAAAACACATTATCAGCTATAGTTTGAAAAAAATGTATAAAGCATAACACATTTGCATTCACCTTCTCATTCATTCTCTCCTCCCTCTACCCTCTCTTTCCACAATTCCCTTTCTCCCTTGCACTCTCTTACACACATGGTATGTAAAAGAAGGCTCATAAGATATTAGAGCAGGAATGGACAATAGAAATATGATTCTCAATTGTTTTCCCTAGTTACTAAATCATATAGTAGTCACTTTCTCTCTCTTATTTCTTCTCTTTTTTTCATTTTTAACAGGAGAAAATGTACTTTCCTACAAGATAATTTTGAGAATTAGATGTGTTTTTAAATATTCTTTCTGTGTATTTAACTTATCACATGTGTTTGATCACTGTTGTCATTATTAATAAAGAATCGTATGTATAGATGTCAAACAAAAAAGGAAAAGGACTGGCAAAGAGTGTGTGTAGTGAAGATAAATTATAGTTTGTTTCAATAATATGAAGCAAAGAAGCCGTCCACACACACACACACACACACACACACACACACACACACACACACAATCACTTTGGGGAGGTTGATGAAGAGATCATATCAGACTGTCATCTTTGCATTTTATTATGGATTAGAGTGTGAAGCCCAATACTGTCAACCTAAAGATTCTTTGTGTCGACATATAAAGACAGTGTGAGCTGGATGCAGCAAGCACCCTTATCTTCCAGCCAGACTCTTTCCTCCCCTCTTTTTTCCCATGCTAAAAATACATTATAATTTCAGAAATAAGAGATCACTTCAGTAGCTATCTTATAAAAGAGGTATACTCTTATACAAAGGAGCATGTAATGCTAAAGAGAATATTATTTTTATGACTTGTTATTGTTATATGAAAAAACAATCCAACTGCAAAGTTGCCAATATAACTCTAAGAACATGCAAACTTGGTATGATATTTACAAGAAAATAAGGTCTTTTTTTCAATATTTACATGTTTTATTAAATCTTTACAATCAGTAATTATAATCAAATACACAATTATATACAAGGATATATACATTTTGCCCAGACTTTTACATCACAGTACATAGAAGAAAATAAGGTCTTAAGCTCCAAGACTTTACCCACAGATCTTACACACAGCCATTTGAGTTTGAAACACTATCCTGAGCTTTTTTGGAAAAAATAAACTAACAAAATAGCTACTACATAATGAATATATAACACCTAGGCAGGGTGTATATGGACAAAAATTGAATTCAAGTAAAAAATAAAAAGAAGCATAAAGTATCAAAGAAAAGAAATGTAGTATAGTTAAATATTCCATCACAAAAAGTCAATAATCATGTATAATCAAAAATGCCCTCACTAATAATTGAAAAATACCTTGTTAGAGAGAAATACATCACCCCTCAATAGGTATTGTCACACATTTTCCCCCAGCATCAGGACAAATCAATCTTTATTTGAGGAAGTTTGTATTAGAACCTATGGAATTAGAAAAGGCAACCTGTCTTTATAAAACAATAGTAGCAAACTCAGCCTGAGAGAAGGTTTAAAAAAAATAAAGTCATGACATGGAATTCTCTTAATGGAAAGTCATGTGTTTTACTACTTAAATTCTTTAAGCAACTCAATTATTTTCTCTCCCTCTTCTCTCTGTATGCCATTAAGTATTTTCACCTGAATTTATGTGAGTTAGAAAATTCTCATGATCAAAACCCATTATAGCTACAGGAAACTAGAAGAGAAAAGGAGTCTGGAAATGTGCCATCGATCAAACCCTCCAAGAAATTCTAGAACATACTGTTCATCCCACATTCATCAGACTTATTTTTACCTACTTTCCATTATCATTCAAGTTTTTATTCACTTATATAAGCATTGAGTTGCAGATGCTAGGACAATTCCTGAGAGCAATCACTCATGGAGGGAGTTCTATTAGGCACTGCCATTCTCTACTAGCTCATTTAACTATGCTGTAAGACTGCTATCGTTCTTTTTCATATAAGGAAAAGCTCTTAGAATCAGTACTTGGGGGTTCTAAGTTGAAAGTTGCAAGGAGTGGAGCCAGAATCAGAATGTACATCTGCCTGACCTGCAGAGAAACGCTCTTTCCAGCTGCCGAGCTAATAAACGTACTAACTCCTCAAGCATTGTTCACACTTACACACATTACTGAACACATCATTCCTTTCTTTCATCAGAGATTTTTCCTCAAGAAATCTCCAACTATACTTGAACAGTATTTCTAAAAAAAAAAAAAGGAAGAATAAAAGATAAAACCAGTGGGCCATGCCAACTGTCTTACTGGAACACTATTATTCCTTTTGGTGTCGCCTCATATCTAGGGACACCACAAGTGTTTGTTGAAAGAACAAATAAAGCACTAATACTAAAGGAGAGAAAAGTGAGTCAGGGAATAAAAATGGAAAAGAAAACTAACAATGCATCCCAAGAGAAAGGAACTCTTTTGTTCATTTCCTGCTCATCGGGATTTGCATGAAATGAATAAGCTGAAAAGATCAGCAAACTCTGAATTTTAGCAGAGGTTTGGCTATTCACATTTGAAACATGATGAATATTTCAAACTACAGGCTTTCCATATATACTTGGAAGATGCTTCCTCTTATATCTCTTCACTTTCATGCTAAAATACGAAAAGGTCAAAGTATTTCTAGAAACATTTTTCTCTAGGGAGACAGTGTTGGTTGTTTTTTTGCTTGCTTGTTTGTTTGTTTGTTTAAAATAGCAGCCCATCAACACTGCGTAGCATCCTCAAAGCCTGATGGCTTCTATAAATTCTTTAGAAGTCATGAGTCATTATGATTTACTTATAAATGATTTTTAAACTTGCTTACTAAGTACACTGTGAATCTCTGAACATTTAGAAAAGTGCTACTTGTTAATATATAAAAATCCTAGCTGGAGACTACGATGAGAAGAATCAAAGTTTCCCAGGCCAGCCAGAGGGAAAAGTTCATGGGATCTCTTCTCATCCCAGAGCTGAGTGTTGTAGCATGTGTTTCTAGTCCCACGGAAATTGAGATTGCGATGATTCTGGTGTAAAGCTATCCTGAGAAATCCTTGAGACTATCTCCACTGAAGAGAAACTAGACGTGGAAGATGGACCTGTGATCCTAGAGATGCCAGAAAACAGCTCAGGTAAACTGAGGAAAGGAAGGAAGGAGGAAAGAAATAACTGTCTTAAAAGTGACCAGTGAATCAATGTATGTGAATTAATGCAACTTCTATCTGGCAAATATCATGTAACCCTTTTATTAATTACAATAAAAATATCAAAAAAAGTGACCAGTGAATAGCCAGACTAGGTGGCTCCCACCTGTAATCCCAGCTACTCAGGAGGCTGAGATCTGAGGATCAAAATTCAAAGCCAGCCTGGGCAAAAAAGGACCTGAGTCTCTTATCTCCAATTAAACTCGAGAAAACGAGAAGTTGGGCTTGGCTCAAGAATAGGGCAGTAGCCTTGAGCAGAAGAGCTCAGGCTCAGGGATAGGGCAGAAGCCTTGAGCTGAAGAGCTCAGGGACAGGGCCCAGGCCAAATTCAAGCCCCATGATGTATAAAAAAGAAAGAAAAAAGAAGGTGACTAGTGTAAAGGACTGAAGGTCTGGCTCAGTGCTATTGGTCCAGCCTACCGATGGTGAAGTCCTGAGTTCCAACTCTACTACCACTGAAGCACTGAAGTAGACAGTTACCCCTTCATGTGAAGGGACTTTTCTGCATCCAGTTACGTGAAAGTGGCCAATAAGGCTACTGCTGGAATGTGGGTACCAGGTAGACGAGATGGGGCTATGTGAATTAATAGCAGGAAGCACACCAGGTATTTTTTAAATAAAAAAAAACAGAAGGGATAGTAATAGGATATCATGATCTCTGTACAAGAAAGGAATTTCCCATCTGTTTATAAAACCCTGGAGATCTGAACTCCTTATGGTACTAGGCTGCTTCAGGTTGATAGTAATAAACTCTTATTTTCTTAAAAAAAATTTTTATTGTAAAAATGATTTACTGAATTATTACATAAGTGAGGAAGCAAGTACAATTCTTGTTGAACATTGATACCCTTTCCCTTGTTTCTCTCCCCCTACTCTTCTCCTCCACCACCATCAAAGTGGTGAAGTTCATTTCCAAAGTGGTGTCTTGTGTATGTTGCTTTATCATCTCTGAAAGGTGATCTTGATCATCTCTAGTTCACATTGCTATAACACTATCCAAAACAAAATTTCTGAAAACTATGTAGTTCTTTAACCATTAGTGTTAATACCAATGTCACTGAGAGTGGAGTTTACATAGATTGAATAGTATTAACTAAGAATAATGATAAGTTGCCAAAAGAAGATTGTCGTGTGATTCAAGAGTTTATTAAAACAAAACAAAACAAAACAACCAATGGCCAGCCCCAGATATGCATGTGCAGAGCAGAGAACTTTTATTGGGGAGAGATTAGATTAGATAGGGTAAGATGAGGATGAGGTGTGGTGCCTACAGATTTGGAGTGATCTCAGAGCCTGGGGGACCTCCCACTGGCCCAGTTGCCTGGGTTATAGGTACTGGTGGGGACTTGTAGAGTTACAGGTTCTGGGCCCAGGGACTTGCATGGAATACAAAAAGGGGTCTACCTGTTGGAGAGAAAACAAGAGAGGAGCCATTTTGCCCAGGCAGGCCTAACAAGTACAACTGCAATGTCAATAGTATAACATATGCTAACACCCGTAGGTCCCAGATTCAATAGTTCTAAAACAGGGAGTATTCATTAAGTATTCAATATATTAAGTATTAATTAAGTATTCATTACTAAATAATTTTATGGAAAAAGCCAGCTTCATTCTTTTGCATTGTACCAATTGCAATCAATTACGACCATGAATTGTTCTAGCAATTACAAAAATAATGTATATATTATGGCTGGGCGATTGACTCAAGCAGTGGAATGTCTATTTAGTGAGCATGATTCCTCATATTCAGATCTAAATGTCTTTAAAACCAGACTGTAACCCTGCTCAAAAAGAAATGTACTCATTCCCTTACTTGCATAACTGCAATCCCTTCGTCTGTCACCTTTACAAGAGAATTTAAATTAAAAAATACAATGGAGAGTTTACTTCTTACCAACTCATAAGCAGATCCAGGGGAAAGGAAATGCCTGCCGTTTTGTAACATATGCAATTGTGTTATGTTTGAAGCTCTCATAAACACATCACTAAGTGAAAAGACAAAGTATCCTCTGCAGATAACATCTCAAGGTACAGATATAGAAAGGGGAAACAATGCAGTTTGGTCTGCTGGGCCCTCTCCTCTCTATCCAGTATCCCACCACTTCCTTGTGGCTGAAACACACTGTTCTTACTTGCTAATGGGTCTTTCTTTCTCATTTATAAATACTGCAAATTCTGTCCTATCTTGAAAGAAGGAAATTTTTGTTCATCATTTCCAACCATCTCCACTTTATAGTGTATTTTGAGAATATACTCTGAAGTAAAAAGACTGAAAAGAAGTACTTTTTAGGCAAATATAGGAGAAGACACCTGTAATCCCAGCACTCAGAATGCTAAGGCAAGTCATTAGAAAGTTAGAAAGGCCAGCCTGGGATACACAGTGAGACCCAGTTTCAAAACATATATGGATTTATAGTTCCCAAAAGTTCATACTGCCTCAAGATCTCTAGGTTCTGTCTTATTTAAACAAAACATAGTCTTCCCCCAAATCATGCATTCTGAAAACTCTGGAGAAGAGAAAGTACATACAACTGTGAAGCACCACATCTGTTTGGGGTCAGGAGAAGACAAAAAAGCAGGAAAGAAGAAGGAGCAAGCTGAAGGCTGACCCTTTGCCTGTCTCCTATCATTTCCTTGATCAGGACTTTATTTTGACACCATCCTATGTTAGACAGGAATAATTGGAATGTAGCACATTTAGAGGAGAACTCCAACGAGTCTGGTAAGGCAAAAATCATAGTTCAACAGAATGAACACCAGGAAATAGGTACGAGAAAGGGTTAGAGTGGGGCCAGGGGATGGGGGAGGGTGAGGTAGACCAATGAAGAGAAGAAAGTGGGGATAAAGTTTAAAAATCAACATATAGTCAATAAAAAGTAAAGGAAGAGATGGTTTAGGAAAGATGGGAAGATTGTTGAAAGGGTGACATTGACATATTTACACATAAACTGCTTTGTTGAACAGTAACTCTTATGTACAACTACTTAAAGATAATAAAAAGAAAAAAAGCAATGACATAAAAGAAAACTAGGTTACTGGAGATGCCAGTCCAATTTATTGAACAGCATTTTTTGTTCTTGTGATTCATTTTTATTTAAGCCCATCCTTGACCCACTGAGAGTTTAAAATCTAAGCATCTCTTGGGCCCGGAGTTTGGCTTAATGGTAAGAGTGCTTGCCTGGCATGCACAAAGACTTGGGTTCGATTCCTCAGTGCCCCATACATAGAAAAAGCCAAAAGTGGTGCTGTGTGACTCAAGTGGTAGAGCTCTAGTTCGAGCCAAAGGACAGTGCTCAGGCCCTGAGTTCAAGCCCCAGGACTGGCCAAAAAATAATAATAATCTAAGCATCTCTTAAGCTATCCAAACTCATCATTGCCAAGTATTTACTACCAAAAGGAAAACAACACAATTTAGATTCTTATCATACTTATTGATAAAAACTATTATGTGATAAAATTTTCTTAGAACACAAGTGATATTTCCACATATTTTCATATTCCGTTATTATTCATGAATATTCTGGGTTTACTATCTCACAAATACGATTTTTATATTTCAGTATATAATGGTATGCTTCATTTTCAGGTACAGGAAACATTTCTATCTTTCGCGTTTTGTTATTTTTCTACCAAATGATTAGAAAACCAAAGTATAAGTTTTCTGGCTGTCTGAGGCAATCCTATTCTGTCATCTTTTTTCTGTGCCTGCTGACTCAATGTCATGGAATAACTGTGTTGCTTTCTGCTTTCCCTGACAGTCCAAAGAAAGAGTAATGCATACAAATCATTTTACTGTTTAAAAGTTTTGAATAAAACATGCTAACCTTGTCATACTAAGTGACAGACAGAAATGTCACCATTGTTTGCCAGGGACAAATAATCCATACACTTCATGCATAATTCATCTGATCTTTAAGAATGTTTAACAATATTGAATTTAGATAAATTTTGATGTTATGATGCATCCAACTTCCTTTATCAATTTACACGTGTGCTTCAATTTAAGTCTTCATTTGTATTATTCCATTTTTATATTAACTATGACAGATCTAAAGAAGATTCTTATTTCCAGAAAATTTTTACCAGTTCATTGTCCATATAACTGCTGTTTTTCTGTGTTGCTCTGTAAGATCTTAACTAAGAAAACTTCAAGACCCCAGGTTTCTTACATCTTCCACAGACACCTCTCTCACAAGCACACTCACCTTTTGGACACAGTTACTTTGCTTACCCAACAGAGACTGAAGAACTCACAGATTTGATTTCAATCTTTTCTAAGACAATTGTCTGGATAAGCTAACCAATGAAAGGTCTAAAAATGGGCAGATCTTTTGGTAAAATTGGACAGAGAATTCTGTACAGGCTGCAAAGTAAGTGGGAGACTTGATTCTCCCACCAAAGTATGTTCTTTCTGTAGAGCAGCTGATGTGGAGTCCATTTCATTGAGCTTTGATCTGAAAAGGCTTCTAGGAATAGTCATACAAAATAAATATCTCAAGAAGAGGAAACTATGTGGTAGATGGTGCCCCTAATGCAGAAAATAATGTACTTTAGAAACATTTCAGACATAATTTTCTGAACTTAGGAATCATCTGAACACTTAAATGTTCACACAAATTGAGATCTAGGAGAGATTATTTCACTTCAATTAAAATCTTCTGAGAAAATAAAATTTTCCATGATTCAGAGGGTAAGAATTGTGGGCAACACTCTTATCCCCAAAGGAGACAGGAACTAGAGACAATATGTACATACGATGTATTGCACTTCACAAATTAACAATTCATGCTTTGAAACTAGTCCTTCATCTCTTAAAATATTGTTTTGGATGCATAGTGCCTATGGCAGTCTGGTTGTCTGAATTATACCTTGGTGTGTATATGAGCACATAAGAACATTTGATTTTACATTATTTTTTCTTTTATGGTACATTGGAAAAAGAACAGCATTTTTCACTAGTTTTTTCATATATTTTTATTGTAATTAATAGAAGGGTTATATGATATTTGCCAGATAGATGGTGCATTAATTCCCATACATTGATACCCTTTCACATGTCTTGGTCCCCATTTCCTTCCCCCCCCCACCCCTCATCTTGTTTTCCCCCATTCCCTATCCAATTTCAAATAACCCAATACAAATATATCTGATATATCAGGTAACAAAGTGAGTAACAATATGAGATAACCAAGGGACAGCAAAAGAGATGAGAGATAACATAGTACCTTAAGAACAACAATCATTCATTATTTTTCACTTGTTTTTAACTATCTTTCTATGTGGCTCGTTGACAGAGTAGGAAAAAATTATATGAGAAATTCATTAAATCTTCAAACATGAAAAAAGCCAGTAAGATAGAGCTGTGTAAATGAGCCTATGGGAAATTATTTAAATTTACATATTGGTCTTAGGAAAGAGCTTCATTTTGAAAACTGTCTAATGTATTCTTAGGGGACTTTGTAGAATTTTTTTTACAATAACTTAGTTAGAAAAAGGGTGTATATTTTTTAACTGCTAAGGTTATTTCTAACCGTAATTTTTATGTTCTGGTTGCACATTCACGCTAAGCAACTGATCTTTCATGGAGTTTATGATACTCACTAAAAATATTAACAAGCCACAATTTGGCAATGTGAAGGGTTTTATTTTTCCAGATTGGTTTAAATTCTACATGAGGTAGGAAATCACATCCATTGAAATAAAAAAATAAAAACCTCAAGAAAGGGACCAGGAAGTTGGAGAGAAAAGATGAGAGGGGGACTATGATCAAAGTACATTATATACATGCATGAAAATATCATAGTAACACCTATTACTACGTTCCATTAAGATTCACCAGAAAATAAAACATCAGGAAGAAAGAAACTCAAGTTTCTGTGGCCTTAAAAGAGTTAATATCAGCCCTTAAAAAATTAATTTATACCAACTATCCCTAACATATTTTCACATTTCAGTCGGAGTATACATATGTCCATAGATTACCATTATTTTCCAACAGTTCTAATTTCATTGTGGAACATTTACCAGATGGAAAGGGGCCATATTATGGGTTTTTGGCAGATAGAGTAAAGTTGGCTCTGCTAAATAAAAATCTCATATTTGAGGAGACTGTGAAATTGGCAATAATTGACTTTTGAACACAAAGAGAATTTAAAAACTGTTTTTATTTGCAGCAGGATAAGAGATTCCTTTGAAAAGATTTTTGCTAATACCGTAGACATTTCTTTTCTTTTAAAGCTGGACTATCAGCTAGCATTTATTAAGATGCAATATGTACTAGTCCTTAATATAATCATTACAAAAAATTATTTTATATATAGTATTTTGTGACTGCTTAAAGTCTGAAACTATAATTCATTTTCTTTTAAGCTTCTACTTTGTTAATAACATTTTAAGGAAATAAACATGAGATATTTGCTAAAATTAGTTATTCCTAATTAATAACTTCTGCCTTTCTTTAGAAAAGACTGTATTATTAAGATTGGTATATTGACATCATGCGATTTTATACCACTATATATATATATTTTTTTTTTTTCTTTTGTAGGTAATTTGACTTGAAGTCAGAGTTTGGGTGCAGTCCCTGAGCGATTTTGCTCAAGGCTATCACTCTATACCACTCTGGGTCACAGTGTCATCTCTGGTTTTTTGGTTGCTAATTGGAAGTAAGAGTGTCACAAACTTTCCTGCCAGGACTGCCTTTGAACCGTGATCCTCAGATCTCAACCTCCTGAGTAGCTAGGATTACAAGCATGAACCATCAGCGCTTGGCTATTTTCTACTTATTTCTACAAACTACTGTTTATAGTATTACAGTATTTTGTCCAGTAAGAGCTAGCTGGTGACTAAAACATAAAAAACAAAATAAAAAAGAAAGAAAATGTTTACCTTGGGAAGGTGGATATTTAAGCCAATGGTCCAGTAGAAATTCAGATAGCTTTGAGCATGTCTTTGTAGCAATTACTTCATGTAATCAACAAAGGAGAATGAAGAAAAATGCATTAATGCTGTTGCTTTGACAACTATTAACAAACTTGGTATTTTTCAGGAAATCAGAGAATCAGGAAGATATAAGGTTGATACCAGATGTCTCATAGCATAGTGCCATTTTATCACTGAAATAAAAATAATTTTGAAAAGATTATTCCTTTCATTTGAAGCAATACTTTCTACTAACCAAGTTCTACAGGTCTGAGATCTGAGGAATGCAGTTTGAAGCCAATCTGAGAGGAAAAAATCAGTAAGACGCTTATCTCCAATTAACTACCAAAAAAAAAAAAGCCAGAAGTGGAGCTGTTGCTCAAGTGATAGAATACTAGCTTTGAGGAAGAAAAGGTCAGGGATAGTTCTCAAGTTCTTAGATCAAGCCCCAGAATTGTCACACACACACACACACACACACACACACACACACACACACACACACAAGCACGAGCACATTTAGAGCATGCTTTTTGTTTACTATGACTAAAATATAGTTTTCATGTACCTAAGTATTATATATCAGATTAGTATTTTATTATTTTAAACTTATCATTGTTGATGGCTTTTCCAGAAGCGGAATGAAATCACTTCACTAATATAGTCCAGAAAATGAAGCTTATTAATCAAGAAATACTGAGTATACAGGAGGCACCCTTGGTTCTCTTGTTAAAATCCACTTTGGAAACACAAAGTTGTAACTGCATCTTGTGTTTTTCAGCAGTGGATAATGTTCAGACAATGTTTTTCAGAGTATGCTAATGTGAACTTCTGTTTTTTTTTTCTGATGAGAATTCTTAAGGAGGATAAAAAAAAGAAACCATTAAAGTTGATAAAGAAATACTAAGGAAAAGAAGGAAGATGGAAGCTACACTTGTAACCACAGAAGGATGTGAAAAGACATCAACTTCAAATGTATGCATGCAATGATGTGTATCATGAACCAGTAGTGAGGAGGCTCAGCTTATCCATAGGTAGCAGCAGCTTTTGCTCATACCTGTATTTCTAGCTATTCAAGAGGTTAAAATGTGAAAATCACAGCTCAAAGCCAACTCAGATAGGGAAATCTGTGAGATTCCTATCTCCAATGAACCACCAAAAACCTGGCAACGGAACTCTAATTTAAGTGGAGTGCCAGACTTTAATTATAAAAAGGAAACGGAAAGGGACAGCATCCTTTCCCTGTACTAGAAAGTGGATAGTGTACAAGCCCCAGTACTGGCACATGT
This sequence comes from Megascapheus bottae, assembly GCF_031878675.1. Classification (NCBI taxonomy): domain Eukaryota; kingdom Metazoa; phylum Chordata; class Mammalia; order Rodentia; family Geomyidae; genus Megascapheus; species Megascapheus bottae. The sequence goes on along the minus strand of NC_143511.1, from coordinate 52,295,123 downwards.
GCATACCCACACACACACACATGCCCACGCACACACACTTCATATTTTTTAAAACTGCTCCTGCAATATCACCAACTTCTCAGTCTATCACCGTGGAACTACCATCACTCTAACAAAAACACCTACAATCTGAAGAAAAAAGACTGAGCGTGAAAATTGCAAATCAATATGCCTAGAGCTGTGATAAATAATGCAAACCAGAGATAGAAAAAAGGAAATGTATGTATGATAAGCGTGGAGGTACAAACCTACACTAAATAAGGTCTTTATTTTTCAGTCACCTTCTCCTCCTCCTTCAAAGTTTATTTTTGCATATAGCACTTTCTGAAAAGACAAAAGCTATCCTGCCAAATAGGTACTTATTCTCTGGATGTGTGCCAAGCAGTTCTCTGTATATAAGATTTTTGCCTTAGACTAGTAAATGATATTACAACACTTATTTTTGCTTCCCGTTATCTTAGAGCTCTTTCATGAGAATAAAGGAGTTAAAAATCCTAGTATGATTCATTAGTCATTAAATTCTGTCACACTTCCTCATAGCTATATGATTATTGCTCCAACCTTCTCTAACAGTTTAGAATCCAGTACTAAGTACCCTGTATTAAGTACCCTGTATTAAGTATAAAGCACCTTCTTAGCATCTAAATGCCAGCTATGGCTGCCATCCCCTTAATGTTTCCTTTGGTCTAGAGACTACAGTCCTTGAAGTTCATCATTTCCTTTGAGGGGAAAAATATCAAAGCATTAAATAACAGAAAGATATAAATGGGAAGCTCTGGGGATGAAATCAGACCTAGAGCCCTAAGCTTCATTTCAGGACTTGTAAAAATGATTTCATTTTTGTGGCATCCAAATCAGAAAGAGTTCCTTTTCAATAAGACTACTGCTTAAATCATAGGGAATCGGGTCTATGTGTTCTCTGGCAGATATTGTGAATTCTGCTGGTTCAGTACTTTCCTAATCCCACCCAGGAACCAACCACACCTATCGCACCTATCCACTTCATCCCTGATTCTGAGAGCTCAAACTTCACGTGGGTCCATGTTATTATGATAAGCACACACAGAAAAAGGGACACTGAAAATCCCATTGTGCATTTAGGAAAGAAAATAATACTCAAGTAATAGAAAACAGAATGCTAAACTGATACGCATACATAACCATATCAGTCTCATGGTAGTGTCACAGGAATTGAGTGGAGTAACACTTATAATTTGCTTTCAAATGTCCTATTTTTTAATTTCATAATAATATTCTTCAAGAAATTTACAGGGAAGGTGTTATTACACTCCCCACATCTATCTCATATAAGAGCCATTTTGTTTTCCTCTAAATTGAACCTGTATACAGAATACCACTTTAATATATATAACTATCTGTATGTAAAGTTATAGTTAAATATTGATTTAGAGCTTTAGAATTCACTGTTGAACATTTTACTTTCCAATGAAACTTTGATGACACAGGGGGCACTTTAGGGAATTGTTTTTATTGGTAGTGCCCACCCAAAATTTTCTTTCTTTCTAACCCCATTTGATGGTGTTAAGAAGATATTTGACTTCTTACTTTCAATGTGAGGCCAATGTGCTATCAAAATATTAAAGCTGATCCTCATGGTCTGGGACTTGGAGAAAGAACAACCATCCTCTATTAGCTGGAATTTTCTCTTTGTTTTTTTTTTTTGTTTTGCTGATAGGCAATATTTAATCTAATTAATTTTTAATTTTCTAATTTCTTAAAGGGCAAATTGTAAAACTGGATTTTCTCTCCTACAATACTGAAAATGCAAAAATGTCAGGATCATCAATCAAATAACTATAACTATAGAAGGATACAACTGTTGGTATAACTAAAGTACTTCTGGCTCAGTTATTCATGCTTAAGCACCAGTGTTGAATACTTGGACCAAGGATGTAAGGGCAACCACACTTTTAGGCAATTTTGATTAATTATTAATTATTTTTCTGCTTCTGCTTACTTGATACCATGGCCACCACAGTGTTATACACAAAACAAAATGAAAGACGAAATATACCTGATCAAAGCTACAAACTAGCCATACCTGTCAACATTCTATTGGAAGGAAAAGAATATTCTGCACAAAGAGCAACCAGGCATTTCACACTGTAACACTGAGCAGTTTCTCCTCAGAAACACAAGAGATAAACTCATAAATGCAAAGTATATGAATCACATGATACATATGCCAAATAAAAAACAAGGGAAATTCCACAAACATTCCATCCCATCATGCAATCTGCCAACACTTCAGGACTAAGAACAAACAATACAACAGAAACAAGCCAAGAGAGTGGTTTCATTAAAAATAGTCAGTACACCCAGATATCCTATTCTCCGATACTCTTGAAACAAGTTTGGATCGACTTGAAAATACATTGAAAAATAATAGTAAGACTTACCTTCAATCAGATGCACTCTTTCAGTAAGAGATCCCTGCCCATGCAGTCCTTCTCTGCAGATACATCTACAGCCCGTTTATAGGATAACTGAAAACACAGATGTCTCCAATTCTAAAGTAAGCTAATCACATTTCCAACTATAAATTGAACATTGCTTTTGGTTTTCTATTGTGACACTCAAGAGTAGCCATTTAGAGTGAGGGGGAAATCACTGAAATACATTCCTTAATGTCGATGCCAAGGTTTAAAACAAATGATTTTCATCAAAATGTTCCCATTTTTTAAATTGTAATGTATAGAGGGGTAACAGTTACATTTGCCAGATAGAAAGTGCATTACTTCACACACATTGATACCCCTTCTCATGTTTATGTCCCCATTCCCTCCCCCTACCCCTCACAATCATCTTGTTTCCCCCTTCCCTTTCCTATTTCAAATAAACAAATGAACGAATATACAATAATATACAATATATCAGGCAACAAAGTCAGATGCTGTAACAATATGATATTAACCAAAGGGCAACAAAAGAGAAGAGAAATGAGATAGTATATTAAGAAAAACAATCACTCAAGAGAAAGCTCTTGTTTCCATATCCTGGTGTTCCCTAATTTAGCCTCATCCTCTCTGGCCTTATGTATCTATGTTTTGGGCTATTGTAGTCCTCTCCTGAGAAAGTCTTAGGTTTGTACTAATTATTACAAATGAGGGAAACCATTGAGCCTTTGTTCCTTTGGGTTTGGTTTACTTCACTTAATATGATTTTTAATTTTTTTTATTTCAATGTACAGAGGGTGCATTACTTTTCACATATTGATATCCCTTCTCATGTTTTTGTCCCCATTTACCTTTCCCCTTCCCTTCATTTTCCCCTCCTATTTCAAATGAACAGGCAAACATTTACAATATACCAGGTGGGATACAGTAACAATATGAGATTAACCAAAGGGCAACAGAAGAGAAGAGAGAAAAACATAGTACATGAAGAGTAACAGTTACTTCCATGTCCTGGAGGTCCATTAATTTGGCCTTATCCTATATGGCCTTATGTATCTCTGTTTTCAGCTATTATAATCCTCTGCTAGGAGAATTTTGGACATTATTACAGATGAGGGAAACAATTGCGCCTATGTTCCTTTGGATTTGGCTTACTTCACTTAATATGATTTTTTCCCAAGACTTTCCATTTCCTCATAAATGGTGCTGTCTTTCTTCCTGATGGTGGCATAGACTTCCATTGTGTATAAATACCACATCTTGTTGATCCACTCATCAACCAAGGGGATCAACTGAGGGGTTCCATATCTTTGCTATGGTAGTGTTGCAGTAAATGTGCTAGTGGATTTAGTGTGTCCTTGTTTCTGGACCAATGGATAGATGCCCAGTAGTGGAATTGCTGGGTCATAGGGAGCTCTATGTTTAGTCTTTTGAGGAACTGCCATACTGCCTTCCACAGTGGTTGAACGAGTTTACACTCCCATCTGGCCACATCCCGTGCAGCATCTGTTGTTACTAAATTTCTTGATCATGGCCATTCTAACTGGAGTGAGGTGGAATATTAGGTTCGTTTTGATTTGCATTTTTTTTTGCCAGTCCTGGGCTTGGGCTCAGGGCTTGATCACTGTCCTTGGACTTTCTCAAGGCTTAGCACTCTACCACTTGAGCCTCAGCACCACTTCAAGCTTTTTTCTATGTATGTGGTACCGAGGAATCAAATCCAAGTCTTCATGCATACTAGGCAAGCACTCTACCACTAGGCCAAACTCCTGGCTCCATGATTTGCATTTTTTATGGCCAGAGATGTTGAGCATTTCTTCATATGTCTATAGGCCATTCTTATTTCTTCTTCAGAAAAGATTCTCTTTAAGTCTTTGGTCCATCTTTTCATGGGATGGTTGCTTCTTTGGAAATTTGTTTTGGAATGATTCAATTTTTTTAGCTGTAGATATATTTTAGATATGAGGCCTTCGTTGTATGGTTAGTGAAGATCTTCTCCACTCTGTGGGCTGTTTAACTTGCTAGCTATTTCCTTTGCCATACAGAAGCTCTGCAATTTAATGCAGTCCCATTTGTCCAAGTTATCTTTGATTTGTTATGTTTCTGAGTCTTTATTAAGAAAGTTTTAACCTGTGCAAGGAGGCCTAGTGTATTCTTATTCCTCCTTGTGAAGTTTTTAGAGTATCTGCTTTTACCTCAAGGTCTTTTATCTACTTGAAATTAATCTTGGTGGAGAGTGACAAAGAAAGATCCAACTTTAGCTTTCTGCAGGTGCTTAACCAGTTTTGCCAGCACCACTTGCCAAGGAGGCTGTCTTTCTTCCATTCTATTTTTTTGGCTCCCTTATCAAAGATTAGGTGGCCAGAGGTCTGTGGGTTGATGTCTGGCTCTTCAGTTCTATTCCACTGGTCCTCAGGCCTGTTCCTGTGCCAGTACCAAGCTGTTTTAGTTACTATAGCCCTGTAATACAGTCTAAAGTTTGGTATTGAAATTCCTCCGGCGCTGTTCTTTCTGCTAAGAAGTGTTTTTGCTATACAGGGTCTTTTATTATTCCATGTGAAATTTTGGATTGCCTCTTCTGTTTCTTTAAAGAATGACATTGGGATATTGATGGGTATTGCATTGAATTTGTAGATAGACCTTGGCAAGATTGTCATTTTCATGATGTTAGTTCTTCCAATCCAGGAGCATGGGAGGTTTTTCCATTTCCTTATTTCTACTTTATTTTCCTTTTTCAGGGTTTTAAAGTTGTTGTTGTTGTTGTTGTTATTGTTGTTTTTGCCAGTCCTGGGCTTGAGCTTAGGACCTGAGCCCTGTCCTTGGACTTTCTCAAGGCTAGAGCTCTACCACTTGAGCCTCAGCACCACTTCTAGCTTTTTTTTTTCCTATGCATGTGGTACTGAGGAATCGAACCTGAGTCTTCGTGCATGCTAGGCAAGCACTCTACCACTCAGTCAAAACTCCCGGCCCCGGTTTTAAAGTTTTCATCAAAAAGGTTTCTTACATTCTTAGTTAAGTTAATACCTAGGTACTTTATATTTTTGAGGTTATCGCAAAAGCAGTTCCTTTCTTGATTGCTGTTTCACTCCTCTCATTGTTGGTATACAAGAAGGCTGTTGCTTTTTGAGGGTTAATTTTATACTTTGCTACTTTGCAAAAGTTTTGAATCAGGTCAAGCAACTTGGGGATAGAGTCTATGGGGTTCTGTAAATACAAAATCATGTCGACTGCAAAGGGGGAAAGTTTCACTTCTTCTTTACCTATTTGCATCCCCTTTATGCATCCTTCTTGCCTTATTCCTCTGGCTAGGAATTCTAATACTATGTTAAAGAGGGAAAGAGTGGGCATCCTTGTCTTGTTCCTGATTTTAGAGAAAATGGCTTTAGCTTTTTGCCATTAATTATAATGCTAGCTGTGGGTTTGCCATACAAGGCCTTTATTATACTTAGGAATATTCCATGGATTCCTAATTTCTCCAGAGCTTTTAGCATAAAGGGTGTTGGATCTCGTCAAATGCCTTTTCTCCATCTATTGAGACAATCATGTGATTGTTGTCCTTGCTCCTGTTGATGTGATGAATTATATTAATTGACTTGCGTATGTTGAACCAGCTTTGCATCCCTGTAGTGAATCCTGTTTGATCACAGTGTATAATTTTTTTGATGAGTTGTTGAAGATGGTTGGCCAGTATTTTGCTGAGAGATTTTGTATTAATTTTCATCAAAGAAATGGGTCTATCGTTCTCTTTCTTTGATAAGTCCCTGTCTGGTTTCAGGATGAGGGTTATGGTGGTTTCAGAATGAGTTTGGCAAAGAGGCTTTGCTTTCAATTTTGTAGAAGAGTTTGAGGAGTATTGGTGTAAGCTCTTCTTTGAAGGCCTTATAAAATTCAGCTGTGAATTCAGTTCAAGCCCATCTGGCCTGATGGGAGGTCTCTTATTGACGTACTATGATTTTTTCCAAGTCTTTCCATTTCCCTACAAATTAAATTGTCACCATGTTTAAATCTCTAAAATTCTTTCACAATTATCAATTCTATGTTTTGATAATTAAGCAGCATTCCTCTTTCAGAAACAGATAAGAATTCATTTTCATTTTGACTACATTGCCTTAAAACCAGAAATTTCTATACAGAAAATGCATGAAAAGTTTGGGTGGGTTCTTAACCAATACTCTTTTGTAGTCTAGTTTAAAATAATGCAAGAAAAAATAACTCAAATTCAGTATAACTTCAATAAGATATATTCACAACTTTCTGAGTCTTATATATTTCAATGGTGTGTCATTCTCCTTTGATTCAGGACAACTTTTTTTTTTCTTTTTTGTTCAGTAACACTACGGACTGATCTCAAGACCAGGTTAGGCTGTTCCATCTAGGCACAAAGAGGTGAGAGGTTGCTAGGGAAAACCTCACAGCAAATTAAAGGAAAATAAGATGAGTAGGGAAGAAAGTTTAGGCAGACAGGATTTGGCTATTCAAGAGTTCCACAAGTAGAAACAGATGGAGAGCCTCTAGATGAGCAGAGTTTATTACCGTAATAGCCAGAGGCAATAAACCCAAATGAAACCAGACAAACAGCTGGCACATGGGGTCCTAGCCCTCATGGGGCAAATAGAACAGTAGCAAACCAAAGCAGAGCAGCACAGGCCCTGAGAAGGGCATCAGGATCAACCCAGATGAGCTAATTTTCCCTTACCTAAGCGGAGGGATCAACCCATAACAAAATAAGAAATCTCCACATGTTAAGACTGGATTCATTGATCAGTGGGCAATCAGGAGATTATTGTGCTCAAATGACATCGAGAACTCTACTTGGTTTATAGTAACTTATAAAATTCTTATTAATCTGAAACTTCATTAAATCAAACCGACAATATGAAACATCACCAAAAGCTTCAAAATAGCCGTAGTATTATTAAATACCCAAGGGATTTCTTTTTCTATCAAAGTGAATAAAATATTAATGTAGGAGTTAATTTGTAATATTTCTTTAGTTGGGGAGATCCAATATGGCTGATGGTCTATTCAATTATTTCTGAAGAACACACACACATATTTAAGTTTGAACTCAAGGCCTTGTACTTGTGAGACAGTACTAGTCTACCACTTCAGTGCTGCCTCTAGCCCTGATTTATATATATATTGGCTTCTGCTTTTGACCTAAGCTGGCTTAGATTCTCCTGCATATGTAGGTGACTGATTCAAACTACCATACCCAGGTTTTATTGATTGAGAAGCTCAGAAACTGCCTGGGATAGATTGGAGAACCATAACATTTATGATCCCAGACACTTTAATAGCTAGGATTACAGGTGAAAACCACTGTGCCTAAGAGCCAAATATTTCCAGCATGTAGAGAAAGTATGAGACAAGGAGTATCAATACATGTACACTATCCAAATAAGGATCCTATTTCAGTAGATCAGAAATAACTAACAAGTAAGATAATTTACAACTAAAATGAGACAAAGCATATTAAAACACCTTAGATATTGTGGGTACCTAAATTGTTTAGAAAGAATTGCTCAGTATTTGAACTTTCATGTCTTCTCAACTGCACAATGAAAGCCCTCCCTTTAAAAGTAATATTTCTGAAATCAATAATGTAGCAGAGGCTACAAAAGACATAGGGGGATTCACAATCATAAAATTTTCTAGCCACCCATATACTGAGAAACTTGTGGTCTAATATATAGATGTATCCACTATATCTCTCTAAGACACAGGGGTGGAGAACCTCTTTTTCCTTTCAAATGTGTATAAAATCCTTCAAGGGCCATATGAAATTATCAATAGAGACAGCTAGCCATGGGAAGCCTGTAAAGTGAGAAGAATATGTGTGTGTTCCATCATGTACCAAATGATTTCATGGCCTTTATATGGCCCAACAGGGGTGAGGAATGAGAATGCTCCTCACTTCTGCTGAATGATTACTACACTGGCACAGTTCTAATTCATTTGATGAAATAGTACATGTTGACTGCAGCAAACAGTGGTAATGATATTTAAAAGAGAGAGTGAGGTTTTTGTACCCATAAAAATGTAAAGAAAAATGCACCCATGGTTTCAGTAAGCCCTTACAATGTAGCGATGAAGAACATCATCACTAAACTAGAGTTTGTATTTCAGTTTTCCCATTTGCCTGGTAAGACTGTAGGTGAGTTTTCTGACCATCTTGAAAGTTTCTTTAGATAACTATACCATAGATGTAATAATATACACTTCCCTAGGACTGGTAGCTATTAGCCAAGGTAACTCCCTATGTAATAGAAGGTTCAGTCTATTGTTGCTGTTCCCTGTGTTTGGTATCTCCACAGATGAGGCCATTTTATCTGGTTCCAAGAAAGAAACATAGGAAAGACAAATTTAGGATCATCTAAACCTATCTATTGAACAAAGTTCTTCGCAAGCAGCACATAACTTTGTTTTTAAGACTAAAGGGCACTTCAAGTAGAAGAATGTTAATCTCAATCCATCAAAAGTCAGACAATGGGGCTGGGAGTTTGTGCCTAGCAGGCACAAAGACCCAGGTTCAATTCCTCAGTACCACATACATAGAAAAAGCCAGAAGTGGTGCTATGGCTCAAGTGGCAGACCACTAGTCTTGAGAAAGCCCAAGGACAGTGCTAAGGCCCTGAGTTCAAGCCCCAGGACAGGGAAAAATGTACCATGGAATACTACTTTGCCAAAAAGAAAAATAAAATCATTTTTTTAAAAAAAGTCAATAATGATACCAATTTTAAATGTATTTTAAGAAAATAAAACAAAATGTTTATGCATACAACTATTCATTACAATGTTATTTGAAATGTTTAGTAGCTTCAAGCAGCTGAAATAACTTATGATAGGACATATCTAAGCAAATTTCCATATCCATTAACTAAATAATACCATACTGATACTTAAAAAACACTTCTCAGTTGTAACATGTAATATGGGTATATTTAAGCATCGAGGGAACTTTAATACACAAAATTTTATTACTAATGCTTTAAAACACATATGAACAGAGACTTAGAAAGATCCACATCAAAATGGTACATGTTATGGTAGGATAGTGTTAGGGTGGGAATTTTTTCTGGTTTTTCTGGTATTTGATAACGTCTTTTTAGTACTTCTGCACTTAAGACAATAACAAGAACTTAAAAATAGAACTGGCATTATCATGCTCTTGATATTACTGTTTGGCAACCTATAAAAGAACTAATGAATCTTCTGAATATTTAATAGTCTAAGGAGAATGCTAATTATCTGCTGTATCATTTCATCATAGTTATTGCTACTTCCTTATTATCTACTGAAGAAAGAACAACAGATATAGCTAGGTGAATTACTATCTCCCATGAACAAAGTAAAAAACGGGGTTAACCACAAATTGAACAGAGTTGTTGCCTACCATAAGATTCTTGAGTACTTATCAGCAGAGGTTCAAATTCAGTTCTCACTAATCTGAGTACTGCTTTTTCTTTTCCCATTGGTTGCTACTTTATTAATTATGAACTGATAAGATTCATGGCAATTTTCTCAAATGGAATTGTTCTCCCTAAAGTGAGAGAATGGACACACTCTGAACTACCATCTTCACAGTCTACTGGGGACTGACTCCTGCTCTGAGTTAACTAGGGTGGCAAGAGCTGAGAATGCTCTGGAGCATTTCAGAGTTTATGGTGAAAGGTTGAGCAGATTTGGAAAACAAATGCATTTGTTAATTCTCAACGTGATTTCAAGAGCAGAATCTTAGGATGACCGCCAAATAAAATCAATCCATTAAAATAATGATGCAAATTTTAAAACCACAATAGAGAACTTCTGCATTTAAAGAGGACATTTTTACATTACATGTATCAATTACTTGCGACTCACTGAGTCACCTACAGATGGACACTCCTATTGCTTCTTACTGGCATAGAAATGGAAAGATTTGGAGAGTTCACAATTAACATCACACTCCACAATAATGCAGCCTTCATTTATCGCTGTGTATATATGCTTATAAATCAATATGTAACCTTATAATCAAAAGATTAATTGTAAATGTCAGTAGTTTTCAATAAACAAAGCAGACAGTGAAACACAGTAATGAATAATTCCTATGCTTGATCAGTGAAGACAACATGAAAATCCAAACAGGAAATTGTTCTTTAGCTACAACATAATTAAGAATAGATTACTGCATATTGCATATTTTCTGTTCTTTGTGTATTTAAGAAGCTGAAAAGTAAACATAAATTTCTAAATGGTAGTATAAATTCTGTCCTATTGAAAAATTATCTTTCTAGTCTAACCAGGAGTATTTACTAATTTACTACATGCCAACAATTTCTGTTCTTAGAGAAGGGGTCCCTAGTCTTCCAGAGCTTTCAGTCTGGTGGCAGGATAACACCTGCAATGGGAAGAGAATCACATGTGGTTTGTCATTCTCTGTGCAAGTTCTCAGGGAAGGATTCTATGAGTAGCCTTTAAGATCTAAAGATGTGATAGAATGGGAAAGGTTATCCAGGTAGAGAGGAAAAGAGGAAGAGAGCAGACACAGCTCTGTGCCTGTATAGCTCTGTGCCATAAAGAGTATGAAATCAAGGTAAATGATGGCATTGAAGGTGGGACAAAAAGAGAGACTAGCAAGAATAATGAAAATGAAAGCAAACAAACCATTAGCCCTTTTCCACCATCCTTACATAAGGAAAAAGAGGCCAGGCAATTTTATTCAAAAGTCTTAACCTCTGCTTCCTGGCTCATCCTGCATTCTCCTCCACGGCCCCAACCATTCTTCCTCTACAGTAAAATCCATTATATGGCATATGACTGGCCTGTTTCAGAAAGAGGGAGGAAGAGGTGAGCCTTTCCATGAAGAGACAGCTTCTTCAATGCAAAGAGAAAGGAAAGTCCTAAACCAGTAGAACGATTTGGGTTAAGTGTAGAAAAGAGTTTGATCTATGCCTCACTCTCAGATGCCAACTGTTCAGTATAGAAGGCCTGGCGAAGGTGGATAATAGGAATCATGACCAAGAGTCCCTGTGAGAATTGCTGTGGGGGTAATGATGCACATGCACATAGTACCAGGCTCCATGGAATTGGAGGACAGACAGTGAAGGTGGTAAAAAAAAATCCCTGGGAATGAAATTAATTATATTATGCCCTTCATCATCCTGAAAATTTGGCTGGAATAATTTCATAAGATACTTTGAAAGGCTGATAAGTTAATGACTCTTGCTATCCCTATGTATATGAAGAAGATTTTAAGAAGTAAATAACTTACTCAATGACATCTTGTAAATTTTGTATCTGTACTCAGTCTGAACCTGACTTTCCTAATCTAAATCCAATGTACTATCTGAATGTCCCAATAGCTGAATTGCTGAGTCCCACAGCAGAATCAATTTCTTAATAAAAAATACAGGTGATTTTACACTCTAGTTCTTAAAGACTATAAACTTGCTTCATTTGAAAAGCTCATTCTCGAGAATGAATAAGAAGCAAGGATAAATGTAAAAAAAAAGAAAGAAAGCAAGAAAAATTACTTAAGAAACAATTAAAAATCCATGAAGAATTGGAGACATGATAGTAGTAGAATGTTGGTCTGTGGAGTACACTGAGTTCAACACAAGGACCTCCCTCAATTAAAAAAAAGATACAGGGAGAGATTAGCAGTTAGACCTATTTTTGAGGCAATAAGAGTGAAATAGACTTCAGGAGTAAAGAAATAAAATCATGCAACTTGATTATATTTGGTCACAGGAGAGCCCAAGAGAGTAAACTATCAGAGATAACATTCATTTATCTTACTTATTCCACTGTACAAATTCAGATATATTTTCTGAAAGTCAAAAAAGATGCTTGGGCTACCCATGTCCCTTTGAAAACCAAGTAATAGATTCTTACTCATACTCTAAAGAGATCCTTCCCATCTATGAAAATGTATTAGAGCAATTTTTATTTTTAAAAAATTGCAAAACACTTCTTATAAAAGTAACAAAAACCAGACCTATATTTCTAAATCAAATTGCAAGGCATGGAAATAGGTTCTCTCTCTCTCCCTCTCTCTCTCTCTCTCTCTCTCTCTCTCTCTCTCTCTATATATATATATATATATATATACATATATACTAGATATTTCTATATATTTTCCATTGCCAAATTTGAAAGTAGAACTGAATGACTCATCACCAAAGTGGGCCAATAGTCTGTAAACTGATGAGAAAAAAATCAGTGTGGTCATTCACTCAAGTATAGTCATCTTCAGAAATAATTTCAACTGCATCATTCTTATATAATTTTTAAAGGCCAAAATAACTGATTGCTGATGTGTCTTTTAAGGGAAGGCACTCTCTGTGGCTGAAAGCAGTATGATTTTTAGCATATTAATGCTGTCCTCAAATAACTTACTCAGCAAACAATGTTGTCTTTATCCATACTAACTGCAGACATTTACCCATCTCATGCCTAATAAGATTCCCAGCTTATTACTTCTATTTCAATATACCTCCCCTTTTACCTTCATCTTAAACAAAAAAAAAAACACTGAGAGATATTTGTTACTTATTGCCCCTACATTCTAACACCTTACTTACACTTCAACTTTCCTCATTAGACTTCACTGAAAATATATGTTTCTTAAAGATAAATAGGAGTTTCATAATTAATAATAAACAGATTCATAAATAAGACAAAGAGAAGGGTCCAGGGACTATGTATCCAGATTATAATCATCTGCCACATTTTGAAATAAAAAATGAAGACTAAACCCAAGTAGTTCCATTTTCTTTCAAACCAAGTGACAATGTGTTGGTCCTATGACTAAGTAATTGCAGGCCCAATGTTCACCTCCATTTCAAGCTGCTCTGAAATAATTATCTTATTTGAAAATACACAGGGGAAGGTATTTTCCAAAAATCTACACTTTCAATAATATGGAGATCATGACACATTTGTGAGCTGTTGATGCATTACTCCTCCTGATGCTGTCTCTATCCACAACACAAAGCAGGAATCACTAATCAATTCTTATATTGTTTCCCTCAGACACTGGATGCAACTTAACCATAGCACTATAATTGCCACCTCTCTTTGAAAGCGGATGTGTGATGAAATATGAGCAAAACATTGAATGTGTGTTCTAAAACGTTTGTTCTATATTCTGCTACTAAAATTTTTACTATTTTTTGACAGGATTTAAAACTGTTCCAAGCACACAAGTCTATCCTGCCACATGAGATTTTTTTAAAATGGGGAACAAATTAAACAATGTTCATGAAAATTCACAAACATTTTAAAGTGCTGTGTACAAATACCTCTTGCCATGACTTTCTCTAAAGCCACAACATAAAAGGGAACTGTAATGAAGTCAGATTTACATCATTCTAACCAATACTTTATTCACCATCTCTTCACCTGAGTTTCACCTGAGATGACAGAGGTTCTGACAGCCATCTGGTAGAGGGTAGAGAAGAAGGCTGGGATTACACTGAACATTCTGTTCATACTATTACTTTTTCCAATTTGCATTTTATGTGATTGACCACGTGTGCGCTTAAGTAAACAAATCTCCTTGAGAGTGTGTTTCATGGTTGGTGTGTGCATGCTCAAAATGAAACGAGTCCTGAGTAAACAGGCACCTTAGCCTCTGCAACTAAGATCCAGGAAAGAATCAGGGAGGAAAATCTCTGCTTTGAAGAGATAAAGAAAGCCTATAATCAGAGCTATCCAGGCAAAGGCATTACCTGTGGGAGGCTGCTCTACTTTGTACTCACGTAGCACCTTTCATCCAGAAAGCTCAAATCACATACTATTTATTAAACCCCTTCATGTACACGGACCTCATTGATCCTCTCGGCAGGAATATAAAAGCACATTATGGATCCCAGTATGTGAATATGAAAACCAACACACCGGGATGTGAAGTGCCTCATCAAAATGCACAAAAGTAAACAAATGAAAAAAAGAAAATTAAGAACATGAGAATAATTATAATATGATTCACTTTCTTGTGTGTGTGTGTGTGTCTGTGTGTGTCCATGAGGTGTTTATTTCCACTAAACCACAGAAACACTTCAACAGCAGCCATGCATGCAACAGAGACCTTCAGTGGGTAAAGGGCAGCTTTCATTAAAACAATGATTCTTGAAACATCCCTCTTCCCCCTTTTCTTCCAACTGAAACATATGGAATGCCTGTGATCTCAATTGGAGGACAAGAAATGTCAATTGAAACCTTTCACAAGAATCCAAAAGTTGCATTTATTTATTTATTTATTGGAACAAGGACAAATGTCCATAAGACATACCCTAGTCAGCTTTGAAAATGGCAATTCACTCTTCTGGTATAATCTGCTTAAAAACCCAGTTGGGTGTACTAAATCAAAATACAATGCAGGCATCAGGGTGACTGACTTGTATGTCAAACCTTTCCCCCTAAGCATTCTGCTTCTGCTTTTGTTTTTGTTTTTTGTTTTTGTTTTTTGTTTTTTGTTTATTTTCCCCAAAACATTGATGATAGCTTCAACCAAACTGATGGAGTTATTCTGGAATGCTACATCCTCCTTTCCCTAAGCAAGATAAGAGGCCAAAACAGATTCTGTATTCTCAAAAACAAACTGATAAAGGGAGGATGCATATAAGCACTCTCCAGAATTTCTCTCTCTTGGTTAGAGTTTAAAGGTCTCAGTGACATAGGATGCAGGTAATAAACCTCAGAAAACAAAAGGGAATTCAAAATTAAGGATATTTCTTCTCAGCAGAGTCTGTTGACTAGAGGAGAAATTCCTATGTTCTGTTCATTTATCGTGATCAATAACCTGAATGACAAACCTCTGAGCTAATTGTTCCTTGCACTTTAAAAAACAGGGTGTACTAGAATTTCTATGCATGATTTATAAAGTAAACAACAAAAAATATGTACTTATAAAACAGTCCACAAAGCCTGTTGATCCACACTAGGCAGTTTTTCTTCTGATATCAATTCTAATACTGCTGAAATGTGTTTTGGCAAGATTTTAAATTTTTCATAAATAATAAATATGCATAATAATTTTAAACATCAGTACTACCAAAAAAACCCTCTAAGACGCTACTGTCACTGACTTTCTGGGGAATATATCTATTTCATCATTTCAATTTGCTACTCACACACACATGCACGTACACACACACATACATATGCACATTCACATTTAAGGGAAAAGTGTTTTCAGAAATCATAGAATGCACCATTGAAATAAATTTACTTTTAGGAAAATAATTTTCAAATTAAGCTTGTGTGTTTCACCACTGTGATGTCATGCTTGGTTTAAGAGTGGTGCTGCCAGAAATTAATAAGAGTCAGAAAGTTCATTTTGGATTAAAAGATTCACCTGATTGAGCAAAATTGACCTGATTGAGCAAAACTCCTACGAAAATTATAGCAAACAGCTCTTCATAGTCCTATTTTGAAACTTAATATTATAGACAAAGAAATCTGAAAGAGAAACAAGCATAGACGGGAACAAAAAAAGTTACTAAGTCTATTACTGGCCATTCCTGTGGGTGACTTTATTCCTCCTTCAAGATTTCCCTACTCCAAATCATTACAACCTAGTTATGACTCAGCACACTAGGCTTCCAGTACCTTAATACCAAAAAAGACAAAGTCTTACTGTTTTAAATGTCAAGACTGAATTATGAGCTTCAGCACAAATACTGTCATACACTTGCCCAGCCTCTTGTTTGAGAGATAAGTACATGGCCCGAAGCTAGAGATCAATAAAAAAATAGGTTATGATTTAGCTTGAAGGAACAATAGAATTGTGGGTTTATATTGAAGGTAAAATTACCTATAGGCAAGTGAAATTTATGTGATGGATAAACTAAGGACTCACTAACTCTGTAGGATTACAAGGTTAATGTTTGCCTGTAGATTAATATTAAACCATTTCTTCACTTGAGAGAAAAACAAAAAAAAGCATAAGACAAAAACAAAAGAAAAGATTTCAAGTTTCATTGTCCAGTTTCAGAACTAGGTCACTCTGAAAAGTATTCACAAGGGAAGTGTATCATGGTGTATTACTCAAGAACTTTTATTGTTTTTCAATGTCTGTTGATCTTTCCAATCCTCATTGTTTATTGTCTACTCTGCACCAAGTGTGAACTCATATTTTCCCAATTGTTAATAAGGGTTTGTTACAATGTTTCATTGAATAAGAATTGAACTAAAAAATAACTTTGTAAAAATTAAAAGTTTACCATAAAAGAGTCATCTGAATTGTACAGAAATTTATTCTATAGGGGATTGTATCAGATAGCATGCATATTTTGTCCACAAAATTGTTTGCTTTTCAAAATTTTATTAGCATCAGTTATGTATTTGTATCATGGTGCTTCATTCCCACATGTCCATTTGTTAAGGGGAGCAGGGAGTGTTAAGGGGAGTAGGGACTGGTGCCATCCTGAATGCCTAAGAGTTCCCCGCCCCATTGTAGAAGGTCGACAATGGTACAGCCCAGCCATCTTTGCACTTCTAGGGAGGGGCAACCTTGACCTCCCCACCCCCCATGAGGAGGGATATTGCTTGGTTGGGGTTGGCCTGCTTTGTGTGGAGATCTGCCCAATTTGCACACCAACTCCAACTAAGGTGATAGGTAAATTCAAACACTGGGCTGTAAACCTATTGGCTACCTGGCTATGGTCCCTCTATGCATGTAACTATCCCATTGGCCACCTGTGTGTGGTCAGGTTCGACCGCATGGGTTTTGCCCTTAAAAACCCAGCGTGAGGGCTGCTTGGGGTCACAGTGTCAGCTGCAGAGTCTGCACTGTGTCCCTGGCCGGTCAGTTCACCATCTACTTCCCCAATAAATTCTCCTTTTTATATGAGACTGTCTCTGTGTGGTAGACTCTGGTGGGATGTGAAATCCCCACATGGAGGAATGTAGAATCCCCTCCTCCTGACCTCATAACACATTTATGTATACAATACACCTTGATCAGACTCATTCACATCCTCACTTTTTCTCCTCCCTCTCTTCTCAAAGCAATTTCAGCAAGCTTCATTATTCCATTGCCCTACAAGTGTGAAGTGTTCTGACATTATTCCTCATCCTTTGTGTTTGCCCTCTCCCACCATCTACTAGCACAAACATCTGAGATGGGATATTTCACTTCTTGACATTCTTTTTTGGTAAACTGTTAATTGTTAAAAGGGACTTCATATCATAGTATTTTACACATGTAATACTGAATTTTAAGTAGATTGATCATATGTACATATGTATTTTTGATCTACAAATGGGATAAACATGAAAATATTTCCTGAAATTGGCTTACTTCATCTAATATGATGGTCTGTGGATTCCCATTTCCTTATAAACAAATGTATTATTTTTATAATCAATACTATTTTGTATATGCATATAATCACATACATATATAGAGATATAAACGTATGTATTTGTATGTTACATTTTCTTCATCCATTGTAGGGACATCTGGTCTGTTTCCATAGAGTGGCTATTGTGAATAATGCTATAATAATCAGATATATGCAGCTTGACATATCTTGATTCACATTCCTCTAAATAAATGTCCAAGAGTAATGTCATTTGAACATCCACTTTAAGAAGATGCACTAATTTATATTTCCATCAATAATGTACAGGGTTCCTTTCTTCTTACAACCTCATCAGCAATTGTTTATGTTTTCTTTATTTCTTTGTTGGTTGTTGTTACTATTTTGTCCTGGGGCTTGACCTCTGGCACTGTTCCCTGAGTGATTTTGCTTAAGGAGAGTGTTCTACCACTTTAAGATACAGTTCTACTTCCAGTTTTCTGGTGGTTACCTGGAGGTAAGAATCTCATGGACTTTCCTGCCCAGTCTAGCTTTGGATCATGATCCCCTGATCTCAGCCCCTTGAGTAGCTTGGATTACAGGTCACCAGCTCCTAGTTTTTTGTTGTTTTGTTCTTGATTATGATCATAATAACTGGAATGAGATAAAAATATAAATGCTATTTGTATTGCCTTTATGGTCAAATTTATTCATGCATTTACTGACCGTTTCCTTTTTAATATTTTTTATTGTAATTAAAAAAAGGGTTACATGATATTTGCCAGACAGAAGGTGCATTAATTCACATACACTGATAGCCTTTCACATGTCTTGGTCCCCATTACTCTCCCCCCCAACCCCCCATCTTGCTTTTCTCCCCTTCCCTATCCAATTTCAAATAACCAAATACAAATATATCCAATATATCAGATAACAAAGTGAGATACTGTAACAATATGAGATAACCAAGGGACAGCAAAAGAGATGAGAGATAGTACATCAAGGACAACAATCATTCATTGTATGGCTTTTGTTTCAGTATCCTGGAGATCCTTTCAATTAGCTTCATACTATATGGCCTTATGTATCAAGGTTTTGCTCTATTGCAAATCTCTGCTAGGAGAGCCCAAGGTTTCTACTGATTATGACAAATGAGGGAAAACATTGAGCCTAAGTTCCTTTGAGTCTGGCTTACTTCACTTAATATGATTTTTTCTAAGTCTTTCCATTTCCTAACAAATGGGTTGATGTCATTTTTTCAAACAGCAGCATAGAATTCCATTGTGTAAAATACCACATCATGTTGATCCATTCATAACTGAGGGACATCTAGATTGGTTCCATATCTTTGCTATGGTGAATAATGCTGCAATGAACATTGTTGTGCTAGTGGATTTAGTATGCCCTAGTTTCTGGATGGTTGGGTAAATGCCAAGTAGTGGAATTGCTAGGTCATAGGGGAGCTGTATGTTTAGCCTTTTGAGGCACTGTCATACTGCTTTCCATAGTGGTTGAACGAGTTTGCACTCCCACCAACAGTGTAGTAGTGATCCCTCCTGGCCACATCCCCTCCAGCATCTGTTGTTATTAGTTTTCCTGATCCTGGCCATCCTAACTGGAGTGAGGTGGAATCTTAGCGTTGTTTTGATTTGCATTTCTTTTATGACCAGGGATGTTGAGCATTTCTTCATGTGTCTATACGCCATTTTTGTTTCTTCTTCAGAGAAGACTCTCTTTAAGTCTTTGGCCCATTTTTTAATGGGATGGTTGTTACTTTGGAGATTAGTTTTTGAGTGATTCAATTTTTTGAGCTGTTGATATAGTGTAGATATGAGGCCTTTGTCTGTTGTGTGGTTGGTGAAGATCTTCTCCCACTCTGTAGGCTTCCTAATTAATTTACCAGCTATGTCCTTTGCCATACGAAAGTTCTGCAGTTTAATTCAGTCCCACTTATCCAGTCTTTCTCTGATTTGATTTGATTCTTGGTCCTTATTAAGAAAGTTTCTACCTGTGCCAAGGAAGCCTAATGTATCTCCTATTCCTTCTTGTAAAGTTTTCAGTGTGTCAGCTTTTACCTCCAGGTCTTTGATCTATTTGGAGTTAATTCCAATGCAGGGTGAATAACACATTGTTGAATCACCAATGGGTCATCGAAGAGATCAGAACAGAAATCCAACAGTTTATGAAATTTAACAATAAGGAGCACACAAAATACCAGCTCCTTTGGGACACGGCAAAGGCAGTACTCAGAGGAAAATTTATAGCTGTGAGTGCCTATAACAACAAGTTGGAAAAATTGCAAACCAACAAGTTAATGTGTCACTGTCAGCTCCTGGAAAAAGAGCAACAAACCAACCCTAATCCCAGTAGAAGGAAGCAAATTATTAAAATCAAAGCAGAATTAAATGATTTGGAATCCAAAACAAACTATAGAAAGAATCAACAAAACAAGGAGTTGGTTCTTTGAAAAAATTAACAAAATTGACAAACCCTTAGCAAATCTTACCAAAAAAAGAAGAGAGCATACCGAAATAAACAAAATCACAGACAAAAATGGTAATATCACGACAGAAATTACCAAGATCCAGAGTATCATCAAGGAATACTTCTCAAAATTTTACGCCAACAAATTTGAGAATCTAGACGAAATAGATGAATTCCTAGCCAATATTAACATACCCACACTGAACCAAGAAGAACTATCCCAACTAAACAGGCCTATTTTAAGCACTGAAATAGAAATGGCAATAAGAGACTTTCCACCTAAGAAAAGCCCAGGGCCAGATGGATTTACAGCTGAATTCTATAAGGTCTTTAAAGCAGAGCTCACACCAATACTCCTCAAGCTCTTCAACGAAATTGAAAATGAAGGTTCTTTACCAAACTCATTCTATGAAGCCAGTATAACCCTCATCCCCAAACCAGACAGAGATTCATCAAAGAAAGAGAACTATAGACCTATTTCTTTGATGAACATCGATGCAAAACTTCTCAACAAAATACTGGCCAACCGTATACAGCAACTTATCAAAAAAAAATCATACACAATGATCAAACAGGATTCATCACAGGGAGGCAAAGCTGGTTCAACATACGCAAATCAATTAATATAATTCAACACATCAACAGGAGCAAGGACAAAAATCACATGATTGTCTCAATAGATGCCGAAAAGGCATTTAACAAGATCCAACACCCCTTTATGTTAAAAGCTCTGGAGAAACTAGGAATCCATGGAACATTCCTCCATATAATAAAGGCTGTATATGACAAACCCACAGCTAGTATTATCCTTAATGGCGAAAAGCTAAAGCCATTCCTTCTAAAATCAGGAATGAGACAAGGATGCCCACTCTCTCCACTACTCTTTAACATAGTACTAGAATTCCTAGCCAGTGCAATAAGGCAAGAAGCAAGCATAAGGATCCAAGTGGGGAAAGAGGAAGTAAAACTATCCCTCTTTGCAGATGACATGATTCTGTATTTAAAGAATCCTATAGACTCAACTCCCAAACTCCTTGAGCTGATTCAAAACTTTGGAAGGGTAGCAGGCTATAAAATTAACCCTCAAAAATTAACTGTCTTCCTCTATGCAAACAGTGAGAGGAACGAGGCAACAATCAGGAAAGCAACTCCTTTCGCAATAGCCTCAAAGAAAATAAAGTACCTAGGAATTAGCTTAACTAAGAATGTAAAGGACCTTTTGTTTGATGAAAGCTTTAAAACACTAAAAAAGGAAATTAAAGCAGAACTAAGCAAATGGAAAAACCTCCCATGCTCCTGGATTGGAAGAATCAACATTGTGAAAATGACTATCTTGCCAAGGGCTATGTGCAAATTCAACGCAATACCCATCAATATCCCAATGTCATTCTTTAAAGAAATAGAAGAGGCAATCCAAAATTTTGTATGGAATGATAAAAGACCCCGTATGTCAAAAACACTTCTTAGCAGAAAGAACAGCACAGGAGCAATTTCAATACCAAACTTTAGACTCTATTACAGAGCTATAATTATCAAAACAGCTCGGTACTGGCACAAGAACAGGCCTGAAGACCAATGGAATAGAACTGAGGACCCAGATATTAAACCACAGACGTATGGCCACCTAATCTTTGACAAGGGGGCCAAAAAATAGAATGGAAGAAAGACAGCTTCTTCAACAAGTTGTGCTGGCAGAACTAGTTAAGCACCTGCAGAAATCTAAAGTTGGATCCTTCTTTGTCACCCTGTACTAGAATTTACTGGCCATTTATAACTGTTATGATGAGAAAAGCTGCTTGGTTCACTTCCCCATGTTAGTCAAGAATATTGTATCGGAAAGACCCTGTTTGAATCCTCGCTTTACTTCCTCTGTTAGAGACTTCTGATTAATATACAAATAGAAAAAAAAGATTATGTGGTGTCATTTTACAGGAATAGAAAAATAATACATGGGGATAGAGATACATACATGACAGACACATAAATATGTTATAAATTATTACATCATTCTTATATCAATGGACATTTTGTCCATTTCCAGATTTAGCGTTCTGATATCACTGTTGTTTAATCTTCTCTAACTATTCCATGTAAGTGTTTGAATAAATATATATAAAAATCTTTTGTAAGTTAAATACTTAGAGGTAATGTTGCAGCAGGTTGTACACCTCTTCAGATTTAAAATATTGTACCAAATAACTTTCATATGTAATTTGATCCATTTGACCTTCTATGAACCATATAAATTGCGCCATAGTCTCACCAAAACCTTATTATCAGATGGTCTGATGCTTTTCAGTTCATTGAATTTTAACTGGCGTTATCATAATAAATTTTTAAATGAGGTACATTTTATTAAGTTTACAAAATGAGCTGAAGGTCAGTCACTCATGCCTGCAATACTAGCTACTCACTAGTTTGAGATCTGATGAGCAAAGTTTGAAGCCAGCCCAAACAGGAAAGTTTGTGAGAATCTTATTTCCAGTTAACGACCAGAAAACCAGAGTAAAGATATGGTTCAAATTAGTAGAATGCTAGCTTTGAGCAGAAAAGCTCAACAAGTGTTGCTTCTCTGGGGAGCAACTCAAGAATGGGGAGGGACACACAGGGCCAGCCTGTAGTCCCCTGGGAGCTGAGTGAGCTGGCAAGTATAGATGACCTAGCCCTCCCCCAATTACCAGGGAAGAAAAAACCATGCTGAGTCAGAAGCAGTGTTAACCATGAAAGTGCATCAGATCTCTCTGCTGATCTCTGCTGATCTGATCTACTGTTCGCATCCCTTTATTGCATCAGACAATTAGTTATATACTGTTGGGGTAGGAGAAGGTGGGCACTGGGAAGCTAGCCAATAGGAAGAGGGCCACTGTGCTACCACTAAGGGTCTGGGTGGGGCTTTCAGGTACTGGGCAGGACAGGTGCAGGAAAGCCTGGGAGACCTGCACTGCTGGGAGACCCACGAAGCTGCGGGGGGCTCAATCGAGTCACATACACAGAGATGCCTTAAGAGAGGTATGCAAGGACCGAATGCCTGGTCAAAGCCCTTTAATTGCCACTTAGCCAGAATCAAGCCTCAGAGATGGAGGTCAGGCCCCAACAAAGGAGTACACCTGGGCTACTCAGAGTCTTTCTATATTTATGTGTATTTAACCCTTTACTTCATTGAATTTTCTTTTATTAGTCTTTTATTATTTCTTTTATTTTCTTTTATTATTCTTTTCTTTTCAATATTCTTTGAAAGAGTTCACTATACTCTAGATACAATTTTTGGTCATCGCTATATTCCCAATGAATATTTATATATTTATTTAGAAAGATGCATAAAAATCAAAGAAATTCAGAGATGGCAAAAAGAAAAGACGATAAGGCTGAAATATACCGTTTTTCCACCTCTCACATCATCAAGTAAACTGCAGAAGGTCAGAATTGGGTTTCAGAATTCACACCCCAACAGAATCTATAGGAAAAGCTGCTGTGACTTCCTGAGAAGTGCTTCAGGATACAATGGTTGTGAAAAAATGCTATAAAAACTTAAAGTTCTTCTTCACGCCTTTACTTAGTGCTTTTATCTTTGTCATGTTGCAGTCTACACAAGGCCACACAGTTTTACATAATTTAAACTCAGGGAAGTTAAAAAATATCTAATTTCTCACAAAAAAACCCTAAAGGAGATATTCAGAAAAAATATAGAGATCTCAGCTATGATGCCTTGTGAATTCATGTCAAAAATCTGTACAGTATTGATTCTTTATGGCTAGATATTGCTTACCCTTCTAGGAGTTACTATCACAAGCACAAGTAACCTAAATAAGCGATACTTTGCAGTGAATACCAGGAAAACGTGGCCTGAAATAATACACTGAAGAGGTATTGCTCCGAGTACCTGGTAAGAGGCTTCATATTCTATCATGTTTTAGAGATACATAAATTGTGTAAATATTTACATATGTGCATTTTATATACCTATGTTTGTATATATCATTTTTTTCTAGCCCCCTAGATCTGCAATTACACACTTTACATGTTACTGAACCTTCTAGAAAATCAAATATCCTCAAGGACCTTAGTTCCCAAGCTAAGGAACTCAACCTTTATGTCAGTGGCTCATATCAGAGCAAGATAGACTACTACAAGAGAAAAAAGATGAAGCTCATTGGGGAAGTAGAGAGAGCAGATAAATGTTGGTGACAGGGATCTCTATCTCATGTTTGCCCTCATGGCCTCATGTCTCTTCTCTCACTCAGAGTTCTGTACTATTTCCACTCCTCCACTCTAGACCTGATGTTGAACTCTGACTTTTCCATGTACTTGAAACATGATAACATGAAAAGGGGTATCAATGCTCAAGAAGTAACGAGCTTACTACCTGACCAATGTAACTGTAACCCCTGTATACATTATCCCGACAAAAAATATATTTAATTACATAAATCAGGCAATAAGTATATGGAATTGGAAATATAAACACAACTACATAGACATAAAAATTTATCACTCGATAGACACAATGTTTTATTACATAGATTAATATATATATCTATGACATACAAACCCTCAGCCTAATTTTAATTATATTCTAAAATCTAAGTGCCAGTGATTATATATATAGATTTCCTTCTTGAAACTTGCTTGTTAAATACATCATTTGAAATATGATGTAAAATCAATGTTAATAAATTCTTTAATATAAATAAATAAATAAATGATGTCAGATTATCAAGACTCTAAGACCTCTTCCTATGTTAGAGTTCTCCATAGAAACAAAAGAAAAACACATATATTACATATGTATATAATGTGTGAACACATGCGTGTGTGGTGAGAGCATGTGTCTGAAAGAGACAGAGTAAGGAAGGGAAAAAGTACAATAACTTGGTGTACATAATCAAAAAATCCTGGAAACTGAGAAGTCTAGATATAGGAGAGCTGATAGTGTAATCTTCAATCTGAATTAAGATTCACTTCCCAGTAAATTCAGCCTGAAAGGACAAATTCTCCCTTGTCCAAACTTTAACTCAAGTCTGGCTTTCATTAGATTAGAATAATTCCAAAATATGTAAAGAAGTTTATCTGCTTTACCTAGTCTACCCACTGAAAAATCACTCTCATCTAGACATACCCTCCTAGATATACAAAAGTATCTGGCACCCAATGGGCTTAGTCTACTTGGAGCACAACAATATGTGCAAACTCAAAGAAGCAACCTAGATTTTTATAGACTTAGAAGACAAACACAGCTGGTAGATATAGCAAACCAATAAGGTTCACTTTCAAATACATAAAATGCCTGTAGTTGTTAGTGAAATTACACCTCTGCTAGAGAGTAAAAATACAGAAAATATGGATCCCTTCCCTGAGGACGTGGGAAATCAACATGATAAGTGCATATTTGCAAACTACTCTATCACAGACACTTTGAAGGAAATATGGATAGAATATTGATATTGCTTCACAACAAACCAATAATAGAGGATTTAATCTTATAGTAGCAGCACATTGTATTTAGTTTTGAGACAAAATATCAGATGGGAAGCATTATTAGATATTGAAATGGATTATCGAACAAGCTATAAATACTCAAATTTCTGGATGTCTTTAAAAAAAGACTTAGCATCATGTCTCCGGAATAGTTGGAATTAGTCTGCTTTTGCTTAAATGTAAGAAAGGAAAGCATGTTGTACTATCCCTCCCTTCTTTCTTTCTGGTAATGCCATTTCCTAAAGTTCCCAAGAATCTGAATAAAAAATATGAGAATTCCATTTTCCCACCTGTGTTCTTCCATTTGGTGATATTAAAAATTTTGAAACAAGTAAGAAAACTTTATTTATACAATAAAGAGGGTTACCCCTGCCTCCCTATGAATAGATCAAACAACACTTTAGGTTATTGCTCCAGCACCTGCTGTCACTTACACCTCCCACAGGTGCCACATCCTTTGTAATGAGGTGCTTTTTCAGGAGTTTATAATAGTTGTGTTACTGCCAACCACTTCTGGAATTCTTAATCCTGGATGTCTGCATGTCTGCATAAATTCTTACCTGAAATTTACATCCCTGTGAAACAATATACTAGCAAAATTGAAAGACATTTAAATCATGAGATTTAAATAGCTTTGTGAAGATAGTAAGGAAAGGGACTCTTAATTTTGGGGGGCATCCAATAGCAAATATGAAAATATTTTATGTTGTTAAAAATAATGACAGATCATAATTAATGAAATGAACAAAGAAACTATGAGCCTATAATTGACCTAAAGTCTTAATATTTTCATCAAAAAGTATTAGTACCTCTAGAAAACACTTAGAGAAATTGCCCAAAAAGTTTAATTGACTTGTTGAAATTCACAAGGAGGGCTTGAAATTCAAGTGGAGGGCTTTTTTTTTCTTCTTTCTAAACCATTTAAAAACTCCATAATATTTAAATGCCTATATCATTAAAAGCTACCTCTTCCTGAACCAGGAAGAAAACAAGGTCTTAGCCTGTCATACAATATTCAAGATCAAGGACATTTCATTTTACTTATTTACTTTTTGATCATGGCAATATTTGATGTTGTCCTTTACACAGAATTTTACATATCCTGGTATATGTTATCTTATTTTACTCTTTTTAAACACAATTTTATGGTTATGAATAAGGTCTTATATGGAGTGTTTACCATTTTATAAGTCAGGTAATGAGTACATTTCTTTTTTTGGACAAGGTCAAACCTTCCATCACTTTCCCACAGTTTCTACCTCCTGTCTCTGATCACAAGTTACGTAGTTCATTTTCCACATAGTGTATACTGAATAGCATGATTGTATTTGTTAACACTTACACACTCCTGTTAGCCATTGCTCCTTTGCACCCCTTAAAATCAAAACCCAAAAGCGACCACCAATAAAACAACAAAACCATCAATAACAATGTCAAGAAAAAAAAACATATTTCAATCTCTTGGAGCTTGTTTTGATAAATAGTATTTTTAGTGTTCAGAGTAGCTATACCTTTGGGTTCCTGCACTAAAGGTACTCTCCTTTAGCCGAAGTGTTTGTGTGTCTGGTGTATTTTATTTATTTTTATTTTATTGCCTGTGTAATGTGTAGAGGGGTTACAGTTACATTCATCAGGTAGGGTGTGCATTACTTATTGAACATTGATACTCCTCATGTTTTGTCCACTTCCCCCCCCACCGCCTCCCAATTATCTTTTCCCCCTCCCATTCCCTATTTCAAATAAACAAATAAGCCTATATAAAATATAACACATAACAAAGTCAGATACTAACCACATAAGATTAACCATAAGGGGAAAACAGAAAAAAATAACTGCACATAGTACATTGAGAACAACAATCATAAATATAAATCTCTTTTTTCAGTATTCTACTGTTCATTTCATTTAGTCTCATCCTATATGATCTTATGTACCTAGGTTTTGAGCTACTGTAGTCCTCTGCTAGGAGAGCCCAAGGTTTCTACTGATTATGACAAATGAGGGAAACTATTGAACCTATGTTCCTTTGGTTCTGGCTTACTTCACTTAATATGACTTTTTCCAAGTCTTTCCACTTCTTTACAAATGTCATTCTTTCTGATGGTAGCATAGAATTCTGTTGTGTATAAATACAACATCTTGTTGATCCAATCATCTACTGAGAGGCATTTGGGTTGGTTCCCTATCTTTGCTATGGTAAATAGTGCTGCAATGAACATCGTTGTGCTAGTGGATTTAGTATGCCCTTGTTTTTGGACAACTGGGTAAATGCCAAGGAATGGGATTGCTTGGTCATAGGGGAGCTCTATATTTTTGTCTTTTGAGGAATTGCCATACTGTTTTCCAGAGTGGTCGAAAGAGTTTACACTCCAATCAACAGTGTTCTCTTCTGACTGCATCCCGGCCAGCATCTGTTGTTATTAAAGTTCTTGATAATGGCCATTCTGACTGGAATGAGGTGGAATCTCAAAGTTGTTTTGATTTGCATTTCTGGTATGGCCAGAGATGTTGAACATTTCTTCATGTGTCTATAGGCCATTCTTATTTCCCTTCAGAGAAGTCTCTTTTTATCTGATGTATTTTAAAAGAAGGTAATTTAAATCATACAAATAAACACTTCCTATAAATTACCAACGGAATAAAATTTTCTCAAAAACCTAAAATTTCTTTATATACTAACACAATAGAGATTAGACTGTTTTGGTATGTAGGACTCCTTTCATATGAAATGCTACTGAGATGCTATCACAAGTACCTTGGGGCAGTTGTATGTGATACATGTATTTGATATTCTTGAAAGTAGTAATGCAATGATTTATTTTATAATCTCTTGGCACAAGAAATATATACATTATGAATGTCAGCAATTTCTGAAAAGTTATACCATAAATGTATTTTTTCCTTGGTCATAAATATTTGGACTAAATAATAATGCCATCTGAGTCAGGATTTTCTTTTTTGCCAAATGATGGTAAGGGTAGACCAATTGTCATTAGTGTGAAACTCAAAAAAATGTATAATGTAAACAGAGTTTTCACATAAATTCCATAAAAGGTCTTTCACTATTATGGAACCAGAGACAAATCTTCAAGGGGAAAAAGACATTTTGAGGCTAAAGGTAACAAATAATGTATACTCTCCTAACTTTGCAAAGTTCACATCATTGAGAAGGTCATTTGTTCTTAATGGTTGGCTAGTTGGATAATAGTGGGAAGCTAAATTTCTCACTTTTGTGTGCCTCCTAAATAAAACCAGAAAGTAAGCTGTTATGGTAAACTGATATGTAGACAAAGTAGAAATGGCCTTGAATTTTTTTCATACAGATAATGTTTTCAACCAAGCACATGCAAGTCAATGTTCTGCCAATTATAGCATTGAATATAGCAGTGAAAATAAAGGAAATGAATGATCGTATGCTCAGAATTACTTTGCATGGTCTTATACTAATTGGTGTAAAACTATTTGCATATGTATGTGTTGTACATGCATGCATGTAGATGTGTATATGTGTATATAGGTATACTGTGTGAATATAAATAGATGCATGCATATGTGTGAATATATTATAAATACACATATTTATGCATGTATAAATACATGTCCCTGTCCTTTATCTTTATTTCTAACTTCCACAAATGGAATGAAAACCTAGGATATTTAGGGTTTTGTTGTTTATTGTTGTTATTATTGGTTGCAGGGCTTGAATTCAATTCTCAGACACTGTCCCTGAGCTCTTTCACTCAAGGGTAGTGCTCTACCACTTTTAAGCAACAGGTCTACTTCCAGTTTTCTGTTATTTCATTGGGGATAGAAGTCTCACAAACTTTCCTGCCAGGGCTGGCTTTGAACCATGATCATATTTCAGCCTTGTGAGTAGCTAAGATTGTAGATTTGAGCAACCAACAGCTGGATGGATATTTAATTTTTTGAATTTGGAATAACACTTTCCACATACTGATTTCCAGTTCATCCAATTTCTATCAACTGATATGAAAGAGTAAAATTTTATTTTTTTACCAAACAAGTAAGAGAACTTTGTGTCATATTCAATCCCCAAACCAAGGACATTTTCTTACATAACCATATCAAAACCATGAAATGCAGTGTTTGTAATAGGCAAAAGGAAAAGTACTTTGTATATAATAGATACTTAGTATTACCAATTTTTCAAAATAAAAGACCAATGAAATGTAAATATATCTATTCCCAAATTTAGCTCTAATAAATGACTGCCATAAGAAAAGAAAAGACTATAATATAAATACTTCTTTATTAATATATGAACATATATAACTACATTCTAGAATAAATTTTCATGTAAACATTAGCTTTACAAAAATAATTTTTTTAATTTTGTAAGTATATGTTGTAGAAATCTAAAGAGGTATGATAATAACATGGTAGCATATATTGTAATCTATCACATGGTCTATATGCCCTTATATGTAGCTCTAATACATAGTCTAAATGTAAGTGATTTAAAACAGGGATGTTTTAAGTGTGTTATTATTAGTGTATATGAATTACATAAAATACTGAGAATTCATACTTGTATAAAAGGTAGTTTGATTGTATTTCCTCATTATTTATATTGATACCCCCTCCCCCTCTCATGCCCTTTCCACTACCAAATAGTTCTACTTTCACTTTATCTTTATAATCTATATATGAAATAAAGCATGTTATCTTTGCATTCTGATTATATATTCTTTCACTTAAAATGAAAATCTCCAATTTCACCCACTCTCCTACAAATGACATAGCTTCATCCTTCTTAATGTTTGAATCTACTTCATTGTGTAAATAGGTCACATTTTCTTTATCAATCCATTAATCTGTTTCTATCAAAAATACAAGTAGAGAGTAGCATCTTAACATTCCTGAGCATTTAATAAAGCCTGTCAACTTTATACATTGACTAATGGCTTGTATTTTTTGAATTAGCAATATGATTAGGATATTATACTGGTTTTTTGTGTTAACATATGAAAGACATTTTTTTAATAATAAAGACTTCAGTCTATAGAAAACTAAATTGAATGTCAACTTTTCCACCCAATTATACAAATATTAGATAAACTATTAAAATGTTTCAAAGACACAATGAATCAAAGTTATATAATTTCAAGCCAATGAATATTCCTACTGGGCATGTGCTAAAACATTTTTTCAGATACTTATATCCTCATTATTCTTTAATATTTAAATTTGTATGCAATAAATCCTCTTTATTCAAGTGTCGGCTTTTTTCATGTCAATTGTGCAAGATGTTATTTCATTTCTTCTGTAATGAACTTCCAGAATGATACTAACAAAACACTATGATATTTATCTGAATATTTGTTCCACAATAAAGCTTCCTGGTTTGAGGTTTTGTTTATTTGTTTGGGATTATTTTCTGAATGCTATGATTAGTTTTCACTCTTAAATATTGTGCATTCCAGATATCTACAAAATTAAGGCACATATGAACAAACAACAAAAGGTGAGAAAGGGGGAGTTTTTGAGGAAGATTCTGCATAACCCATGGATGGCAATGAATGTAAAACTACTAATATGCTAAGGTTAAAGTCAGAAATCCAACTATAGAATCACAGCTCCTCAGTGGGTCCCACAGTACCAAATATAAATGGAGGAATTCTCAAACACTTGAAACATGTCAGAAGCAGGTACTAAGACAAAAGGAAAGAGCCATCTAGAGAATATGAAGAAAATATCCACCTGATCAATTAATTTATGAGGAAAGATAAATAAAAATGGCTGACAAAATCTGTGAGAAATGAGATTGTAGGTTAGACTTTGAATGAAATTTATATTACACACAAATATAAAGTATTCATGTTATGTATGTTTTAGTTTTCTATATTCATTCTATCTCTTCTATTTGGTGGGAAGAATTATCTAGATTAGGAGTGTCAGTCAAAGGAAATACAATTTGGACTATATGTGAATCTTTTCTTCCAAGAGAAAGATAAACATTTTGGTCAATTTAAATTTCTCTTCCTTCCTTCCTTCCTTCCTTCCTTCCTTCCTTCCTTCCTTCCTTCCTTCCTTCCTTCTTCCCTTTATTTCTTTCCTTTCTTCCTTTCTTCTTTCTTGTACCAGTACTGAGGATCAAACTCAGCCAGTGTTTGGACACTGTCCCTGAGCTCTTAGGCTTAAAGCTAGCACTCTACCACTTGAGCCAGCTCCACTTCCAAGTCTTTTGGTAGGTAATTGGTATTAAGAGTCTCGTAGACTTTCCTGCCTGAGCTGGCTTTGAATGACAATCCTCAGATCTCTGCTTCCTGAATACCTAAGATAACAGGCAGGAGTGATCAGCAAGTGGATTAATTCATATATATATATATAGTTAATAATAACAATAATAATTAGTGTGTCCAGATGAATGTATACGTTGTGTAAGTATACTGTTGGCTATATAAGTTTAAAGATAAGGTTATACCTATCAAACCATTAATTTAATCAAAGCTATACATCCATCCCTCATCTCCAGATTTTCCTCTTACTGTTTTATTTGTGACTGAGATGATGGTAGTTAGGATGATAGTAATGATATTAATTATAAAACATAGCCCACTAGCAAACTCTTACCAGATTTCTAATACTTGTCATCTAAAATGTATCAAACTCTTATTTCCTCCAATTCCTTTCAACATTGAACTGCCTGCTTTCTAAGTTTGACTCTTTGATTATCAATATGTATGTAGTATCATGTAAATTAACATATTTAAATTTCATTTCCCTGATAATTACTAAGTTAAGCATCTGTTCACATGTTTTGGCCCTCTGTATCTCTTGTCAGAGAAATGTCCTTTGCTTCAATTTTTAAGAGAATTATTGTTTCCTACAGATAAATTTAAAGAGTTTCTGATATATTATGGATATTACACCCTTTTGAGATACATAGTTTGCAAATATTTTTTCTCTTTTTTCATACATTGCCTTTCTATTTTGTCAACTTTTCTAAGATTTGCTTTGGTATCATCTTGCTTGCCTCTTATTATATTCATTATCTATGCTTTCAGTATCATTCCAAAGAAATCATTGACAAAGCCAATGTCTGGAAATGTTTCTCTGTGACTTAACCCTGGTGTTTATAATTTTAGGTACAATACCTAAGTCTTTTATCCATTTGGAGTTGCCTTCTGAGTATGTTCTAAAAATAGTACAATTTCATTATTTGTTTATATGTACATCCATTTTTCTCTATTAAAGAGATTATTTTCCTGATTGTGTGTTATTAGGACATTTTCTTTTTCTATAACTGGAAATGTAACCTATGTTATGTTCCAGACAAGTATTTTCATTTGTACATATCCATATCTATACATGTATATATATATATATGTTTGCTTGTATCTGTTTATTCTGTTTCTTTGGTTTATATGTTTATTTTAGACATATTAGTAATTTCAATATATTCAAAAAATGCAAAATAAATAATTCACATAAAATATTTATAAGCTTTTATAGTTTTTCTTTTTTATAATTATTTTTTAACTTTGAAATCTTATGTATGTTCTAATTTTACCATGACAACTTAATTTGTATCAGCTATCTTTCAAATAAACCTGGTAATAAAGGTATTTTGTATAAAGCATTAGATCTCTCTTACCATGATGGGATTCATGATTACTATCGACATACAGAGATACCTCTGAAATAAAAGAGATGAGAGAGAGAAGATAAATAGATTTTAATTTTATCATGTCTTTCAGAATTTAAATTTAATTGAATTTAAACATTTTTTAGTGTTTTCCTCTGGTAGATACACGATTGAAATGATGAATGAATGAAAGAATGAATGAATAGTAAAATGTCAACATTTAAAGTAGCCTCGAACTTTCTACTTCATGATTGGATACTATCACTTATCAACTCTAAATACTAACATATAATTTTAAGTAATGTTTACAATTCCTGGTTTTATTTTTTGTTCTGCTCTGGCCCACAAGAGGCCTTAGATGTAGCTTCCCCCCTCTACTTCATTTTCCTTTCTTTATTCTAACTTAACTACTTAATATTTTACCAAAATGGGTTCTAATATCATAGTGATGGGCACTATATATTTAATAAAATTATATGATAAAAATTTATGGTATAATTAATTGTTTTGAAGATACGCTAGAAGACAAATGAAATCAATTTTATAAATAAACTCATTGGAAATTTTCAAGATGAATTCAGCTTACAACATATGCCAATTTTAAATAAATTAACAGAACTCACTTAGAAAGAGGAGACATTACAAAGGCAAAAAATTCAATTTAGAATGCAAATTTAGTTACCAGAAAAAATAGTAACATATACTATAATTTTCTATTTTTGGAGTTTGAAATATTATAAATTATTGGGGGTTTTTTGAGGGGGGTTGTTTGTTTGTTTGTTTGTTTGTTGCCAGTCATGGAGCTTGAAATCAGGGCCTGAGCACTGTCCTTGGACTTTCTCAAGGCTAGAGCTCTACCACTTGAGCCACAGCACCATTTCCAGCTTTTTTTATGTATGTGTTACCTAGGAATTGAACCCGGGTCTTCGTGCCTGCTAGGCAAGCACTCTATCACTAGACCAAACTCCTGGCCCTAGATTATTGTTTTATGTGAAAAATAAACACGATTCCTAGGCTTATACATTTGATCTAGGCATAATCACACTTTATTATTACTTATGACAAACTCTGAATCTCTTATGAATGTAACTTAAAATCTAACTTGAGAGTCATATTTATACATACTTCACCCACATTAAACATTTGGCTAGGTATTTAGACTGTGTCCTAATCTGGGCTTTTATGGAGCCTTTTAAAAATTATAATGGACGGGCCGGGAGTTTGGCCTAGTGTTACCGTGCTTGCCTAGAATGCACAAAGACCGGGGTTCAATTCCTCGGTACCACATACCTAGAAAAAATTGAAAGCCAGAAGTGGCGCTGAGGCTCAAGTGGTAGAGCTCTAGCCTTGAGAAAGTCCAAGGAAAGTGCCCAGGCCTTGAGTTCAAGGCCCAGGACTGGCAAAACTAAAGCTCCATGTGTCCTGAAACTCATGTACTTCCTTCTTCAGCTACCCAATTTCTGTAATTATTGGCATGCCCCACTGTGTCAGCACTTGTATGATCTTAGCTGGAATATGACAAGGAGAAAATCAAAGAATAGACACACACAAAGCTGGAT
This sequence comes from Megascapheus bottae, assembly GCF_031878675.1. Classification (NCBI taxonomy): domain Eukaryota; kingdom Metazoa; phylum Chordata; class Mammalia; order Rodentia; family Geomyidae; genus Megascapheus; species Megascapheus bottae. Next base: position 52,260,286 of record NC_143511.1, on the reverse strand, counting down.
GCCATGGCTCACGCCTGTAATAACTAGCTACTGGGGGGGGAGGGGCGGCTAAGATCAGAGAATTACGGTTCAAAGCCAGTCGGGGTACTACAGTAAAGCCATGAGACTCTTGTCTCCAATTAACCTCTAGAAAACTGGAAGTGGGGCTATGGCTCAAGATTAGGGCAGTAGCCTTAAGCTGAAGAGCTTAGGGACAATGTCCAGGCCCTGGGGTAGGGCAGTAACCTTGAGTTGAAGACCTTAGGGACAGCGCCCAGGCCCAGAATTCAAGCCCAACCACACACACACACACACACACACACACACACACACACACACACACACACACACACACACACAAATGATTTGCACCTCAAGCTGGAATAACTTTTGAAAAGAATGGAATCCAACAAGAACTGTGGTGTGCTATGTATTGAGTTACTAAGAGATGTTAACTCAAAAAGCAGCATGTTCCTTGAGCAGCATGAGTTTTGTTTGTGGGTGCAAAGGTGGACGAAAAAAGGCTTTGCCCCTGAAATGTCAGGACATAGCATCCCCATTGCAGATCCACTGCTTCTGAATACATAAGGACAGAATTGGGTGCCCATTATTGTGTTCTTTTCTCTACTGTTGTGTCTGTATCTAAAATTCTTACCCAGGTATTTAACATACCAGTCTCTGGTTTCTGTCTTTCTTAGTCTCTTTTCCCCTCTCCCTCACTCTCCCTCCCTTTCTATCTTTTTTCCTCCCTCTCACTCATTCTTCCTATATTTCCTTCTTTTTCCCTTGCTGTCTGTGCCTTTCCTTCCCTCTCTCCCCTTTCCTCTCCCTCTCCCTCTCTCTTTTTCCCTTTTGGAAAGCTAAAAAAAGGCACTTAAACTGTACTGTGAATAAAATTAGAATAGGACTTTACAGGGTAGGCAAGGACACAGAAAAAAATATCAGAAGACATTATTATTTAGGTTCATCTTTGGCACCGAAATCATCTACCACAATCCTAATAAAAGTCAGTAAATAGGAAGAGAGCATGTCTTCTTTCCAGATTTAGCACATTACCATACAAATGCCCAGTGTCGTTTTTTAAAGGAATCATAAAAATCAAAAGATGGGGTGTAGGATAAATTCAAAAATTCAATGCATATCCTCCAAAATTAAGAAAAGTGGGGGAAGGAGTAGGTTGAGAGGGATGGGTGAGAATATTGAAAGGGGAGACATTGATCAAGATGCATTGTAGTCATAAACTGCTTGGTTGAATGGAAATTCCATTGTCCAGTTACTTAATAATAAAAATACTTTTAAAGGAGCAGGAGATTATGTTAGGTCAAGTGAGAAAAATAATAAACCTTAAAGCTGAAAACAACTATAACAGAAATGAACATTTTACTTAAAGTTTACAGAGGCAGAGTTTAGGAAAGAAAAGAAATAGTATCTTTAAAGACGGCATAATGGAAATTTTTGTGTCTAAGCAACAGAAAAAAAAAACATTGAGAAAAGGTAAGTAGAGTCTAAGATACTAGTGTGATAGCACCAAGCAGATGAACTATTGGAGCTAAAGAAGAAGGAAAGAGGGCAGAGAGAATATAGGAGGCACAATGGCTAGATATGAATATCAACATACACACACACACACACACACACACACACACACACTCACACATACTTCTTCAATGAATTCCAAGTAGGAATGAGCTCAGAAAGATTAAGGTCAGGGTACAATTATAAATGATATATATATTATATCAAGAGACTGAAGATAGAGACTGAATCCTCAGAGATTTATCACATACAAGGAATTATCATAAGATCATTAGTATATTTCTCCCCAGAAATGAACTCATATATACAAATTTCTCAAAGGAAAAACAAAAACTTTGTTAATTACAAATCCTGTATTCTTCCAATGCAAGGGAATAATTAATACTCATTGATTGGACAAAAGCTGGACCAGTCTGCTAGTACTAAACCTGCCCAGCCAAAAAAAAAATCCTTTAGTCTTTAAAAATTAAGGGTAAAAATTAAGCATACTATACAGTCAAACAAAATCTTATGGAATTAAAATCTCAATACAGGAAAATACTTTCATAATTATAAAAGCTATTATGGTAACAAGGATTGAAAACTCCCTTTTCTACATTATTGAGAAGGCTAATACTCTCCAAAAACATTATTATTCTTAAAGCTAGGGTGGTTTTATTTTTTAGTAAGAGAAGTTTGTTATACTACAGTTTGCTATTACTTAAAAGACTAATGCATTTATAGGAGAATTAGTATCCCATGTTTGGGATAAGTGTAAAAGTGAAATTTGGCAACAGGTTCTGAGATAATGGGGAAAGAACTACAGAAGAACATTGTTTTTGTAAATTGGTGACACACACACACACACACACACACCTACTAATTCCAGTTGTTTCAGTGGCAGACATGGAAAGACTGCATTTTAATGTTAGCTCAAGTAAAATTAACATGACCTTATCTGAACATCAAGCTGGGATGAGGCCATTCATACTAATGTGGTTTTTCTTCTTCTTCTTGGCAGCGCTAAGGTTTGAACACAAGGCTTTGAGCCTTCTAGGTAGGTTCTCAGCTACTTGAGACATAATCCAGCTTATTTTGTTTCACTATTTCTCCAACAATATCTAGGCTTTTTTGTAGGATGTCTTAGACTTCAGTCTTCTTATTTTCATGTAACCAAGACCGACCTCAGGAAACTAGGCATTGCCATAAGACCGAAGTTTCCTTCCCATGAATATACGCTAAATATTTTAAAATAAAAATGCAGGGGTGAAATAGATGAATATCCCTTCCTAGAGAACTCTTAAATTCAGTACTTCCTACATATTCAGCGAAAAGAGATATCAAATTCATGTTGGTACTAGACCAACATTTTGTTTGTAGTTAAGAAGCATAATCAAGTTTTGGGCATATAATTTTGTGTATGTGCTTTATTACCTTTTTAACAATTCTGAAAATGTGATATAACTGATTATATTTTAAATTTCATGTGGTGGTTGCAAAATAATATGGATATATCACTGAATCATACACTTAAAAATAGTTATAATTGTAATTTATTTTATATAAATGTTACTTTAATTTAAGAAAAGAATGTTACCTTAATAAAGAAAAAAATCAGTCCAGGTATGGTGATACAAAGCTGCAATCTCAGCTACTGGGGAAACAGATGCAGAAGGATCCTTGTCCAAGGCTGACAAGGCAAAAGTGCAAAACTCTTATCTGAAAAACAAGGCTGATGGATGTGACTTATGTGGCTGAGTATTGCCTAGCAAATACAAAGTCCTTTGCTCAATCTCAGTTCACTCCAAAAGGAAAAACAGAAAATCAACTTCAAAAAAGAAGAAAAAGAGAGAAAGAAAGAAAGAAAGAAAGAAAGAAAGAAAGAAAGAAAGAAAGAAAGAAAGAAAGAATGAATTCAGGAAAGGAAATAAATGCACTACTAGACATATAGAAAACTAATACTAAAACTACTTAGAAGTTCTTTCTGTGTGCGATTAACCATGTTCAAAGGTTCTCATTGCAACCACTAGCTGGTGGCTCACAACGATAATCCTAGCTACTCAGGAGGCTGAGATCTGAGAATTCCCCTTCAAAGCCAACCTGGGGAGGAAAATCCTTGAAACATTTATCTCCAATTAACTGATGAAGAGCTAAAAGTAGAGCTGTGGCTCAAGTGGTACAACACCAATCTTTAGCCATAAAGCTGAGGGACAGCCCCCAGGAGCTGAGTTCAAGCCTAAGTACTGTCAGAGGGAAGGGGAAGGCGGCTCATTACAGGGGGAACATGACCTAAGATGAGTAGCCTAAACAGAGAAAAGTTTTGTCTTGTCCTAGAGTTTTGGGGGTTTCCATGCATTGGTGACCCTAGGAAGATTATCGCAGCAGCAACATGTCGCAAAAACATTCACCTCATGACTGAGATCTGAGGGAAAGACAGAGAAACTGCAGCTCCACAATTCCCTGTGCAGCTCCACAATTCCCTGTGATAATAGCCCTTGTGAACAATTAGGATATATCTCTTAAAGTTTCTACCATCTCCCAATAGTGTCACTGGATGAAGCACATGGGATTTGTGGGGCATTCCAGATGCAAACTGTAGTGTTACTTTAAATGTAAGCTGATCAAATTATGGCACATTTGTCATAATAAATGTTGATACACCATTTCATAAACTAAAGTCTCTGCCTTCAGACTAGCATTACCACGGCATTGTTTAAATCAATGGAAGTTTACTGTTTCCTTTTTCTTTTTTACTACCATACATTAATTATATAAAGAAGTTTCATTGTGATATTTCCATGCATGCATATAGAGAACTTTGATCAAGTTCATTTTCCCTCTTATATTCCCTTAACCCTATCCCTCCTCATCCTCTTTCCAAACAGTCTTAATTTCAAACAATGCACAAGTAGAGGAGCCTACACCTGCGCTTTATATTCTTCTACAATGGAATGCTATTCTTGAATCTATGAAGTGCCAAGCAAAACACCCAGGTTCTGTAGATATCAATTCATGCTCTGTCAAAAATTTCACTCTGGTAATGATGTAATGCCTTGTCTCTCCTTATCTCTCACCACAGTTCCACTTCTATTTTTGGTGATTAATTGAGAATAAGAATCTCAGCTCCTTGAGTAGCTTAGATTACAAGCATGAACTACCAGAGCCTATTTAAATTTGTTCTTATATATTGGATCCAATATCTGCCCCCTAAAATGGCATTTTAATGCATCAAAATGTATATGTCCCCTTTTTGTGTTTCCATCTTTTTGAAAGCTCCTAGTTTCTCAATTAATTTGTCTATACAAACTTTCTCAATTCCTATCCAGTCTCCAACTCACTTCCATTGAATTTTTACCTCTAGATTCCAATGAAACAGGAATTAACATTCTGCCAAATTATATAGTCCCTTCTCTCTTGCTTTACTTCATGACAATATTAGCACAGTCAAACACTCTTGGCTTTCTGCAACACTGTTTCTTTTTATTCTTCAAATGTCCAACATCATACCTTCTCTCATTTTCCCCTAATTTCATTGGCAATCAGATATTTTCCCTTTTTTCTGTTTTGATTATGCCCAAATATTAAAGTATCCTACTAATAATCTCCTAACTTCATTTTTCTCACATTCATATACCCTAATAAAACACCCAAACCTATTGTTTTAACATTGTGTACATTTTCTACTGTCAAATTCACATTCCCAATTCTTTTTTTATATATTTTTATTGTAATTAATAAAAGGGTTACATGAAGGTGCATTAATTCACATACATTGATATCCTTTCACATGTCTTGGTACCCATTTCCCTCCCCCCCACCCCCACCCACCCCCATCTTGGTTTTCCCCCCTTCCCTATCAAATTTCAAATAACCAAATACAAATAAATTCAATATATCAGATAACAAAGTGAGATACTGTAACAATATGAGATACCCAAGGGACAGCAAAGGAGATGAGAGATAACATAGTCCATTAAGGACAACAATCATTCGTTATATGGCTTTTGTTTCAATATCCTGGAGGTCCTTTCAATTAGCTTCATACTATATGGCCCTATGTATCTAGATTTTGCCCTATTGCAGATTTCTGCTAGTAGAGCCCAAGGTTTCTACTGATTATGACAAATGAGGGAAACCATTGAGCCTAAGTTCCTTTGAGTCTGGCTTACTTCACTTAATATGATTTTTTCTAAGTCTGTCCATTTCCTAACAAATGGGTCGATGTCGTTTTTTCTGATAGCAGCATAGAATTCCATTGTGTACAAATACCACAACTTGTTGATCCACTCATCAACTGAGGGACATCTAGATTGGTTCCATATCTTTGCTATGGTGAATAATGCTGCAATGAACATTGTTGTGCTAGTGGATTTAGTATGCCCTAGTTTCTGGATGGTTGGGTAAATGCCAAGTAGTGGAATTGCTGGGTCATAGGGGAGTTCTATGATTAGCCTTTTGAGGCACTGCCATACTGCTTTCCATAGTAGTTGATGAGTTTGCATTCCCACCAACAGTGTAGTAGTGATCCCTCCTGGCCACATCCCCTCCAGCATCTGTTATTATTAGTTTTCCTGATCCTGGCCATTCTAACTGGAGTGAGGTGGAATCTTAGAGTTGTTTTGATTTGCATTTCTTTTATGACCAGAGATGTTGAGCATTTCTTTATGTGTCTATAGGCCATTTTTGTTTCTTCTTCAGAGAAGACTCTCTTTAAGTCTTTGGCCCATTTTTTAATGGGATCACATTCCCAATTCTTTTCTGAACTTTGAATTCTTTGTTTTATATCCAACTTTTTGACCTCCCTGATAATTAACTTATCAGCATAAGCATAGATTATTCAGAATTACAATCATGCTTCTACTGGAGCACTCTGCTCCCATCCCACATTACTTTATTTCTTTTGCATTTGAGTAAGTTTATCTAAAAAACAAAACCTGGGCAACCCTTTTGAATCAGCATCAAATGTATGTCAACATTAATTTCAGTTTGCTCTCTTCCAATTTCTATCTCCTTAACAACGCCAACCATTCCTTCTTTTACCTGAACTATGCTCATGGAAGGAACTCCAGGAATTAGGATTCCTTGTGATTGAAGTGGCCCATGTCAAGAGCCCTAGTTCAAGAAAATGATGTATCTCTCATGAGAAAGAATTCTTCCTGGGTATGGTGATTGAGGCTTAGGGCTAGTTTGCTGACTTTTGACTCGTGTTTTCAATAGATTTTACCACTGCTATAAGCCAAAAATATATTTTTTTTCAGTTTTTATATACATTATTTCTTTTCCTCTTAGTGTAATTTATTGTAAAGGCCCAGAGTCACAGCTTTTTGACCAGCAATTGTAACAATAATTGTAACACTACTTTCTCTATTTCCAGTATTGGTGTCATATGCTTATTTAAAAAGAAAGTTGAAATGCCTTCTGTAAAAGTAGCACAGAGCATGTAGTGGACTTTCTTGACATGTGTCTATATCTTCCAATTGTCCTTCAAAGCTCTGCAAAGCAATACTTGATCAAACTCCTGGTCACCTCTGACTACCCCTATAGTATATTGGCCCTTTTTCAGTTTTAGCTACATCTCTGATGCTCTAAGTTTACATTTGTTTTTCTCTTTCATCCCAGAATATTACTCCTTCTCCTGAACTATTTATTTAGTGACTCCATCTACATCAAGGTGTTAGCGCAAATAAATGTTCAAGTCTCAGAGAAGATTTCATTGTTAACCATATCTAATATTCTTCACTTATATCACTTTGCCAGTCAATTTCTACCAGATTAATCTGCTTTATTTCCTTCAGGGTATTTTTCCTTATCTATAATTATTTATGTTTTTTTCTCTGACTCCTTCAACCCTACCTGCCATGCTATAAGCTTTATGGAAACACGGATCTTATCTATCTTATTCATCCCACAATTCATGTGCTAGAAAAGATTCTTACATAAAATACTCAATGAGAATTGTTGTAATATAAATGAATATCTCAGGAGCTAGTCAAAAAAAAGAATAAACGCTAGAAATTAAATGAATGTATTCATTAAGAAAGAATGTAGTACCATTCCTAGAAATAACTAGGGCATGTTTTAAAGGATATATTATCCTAATGTAAATCCTCATAATATAGATACCACAGTAAACAAACTTCACTTTATATCCAAAAGCCTCATCTTACTAGTTCTATTTGTTAACAACGCAGGGTGGAGGATGTTATTATCTCTACTTACATATGGCCATATGAGATCTAGAGAGAAATAATGATTTTCTCAAATCCATATAGCAAAAAAATGGTAAAGCTGGGATTCTAACCCCTCTTTTTTATTATTATCATTCTTAGGTCTGTATCTTTGCTTTTATTCGACAAATAATAGAATACTGAGTCTAATGGAGACAATTTTTCCCTTGTGAACACATTTATTGCTATTCATAAGCCCAAAGATGTGAGTATAGGGGTTGGCCTGTAGGGTTAAGAGAAGGAAAAAGATGAAAGCTGCATACATAAAACTGTATATGATAGGTGTCCCTTTCAGATACTATGGTGTTTCAATAGGGCCTGTTGAATCACACACACATAATCAGTGTAATTCCAGGAGCTCACCCGCTTGGCTCAGCAGTTTTAATATACAGATCAATTTTACATTACCTCCTTCTGGCGGTGAGTGCTCAGAGAGGGAGGTCATAAAACATTTATTGGGCCAAGGATGCAAACTGAGCAAAGAGTGAATCTCCACTCTGTGGACACCCTCTTGCAAGAGACTTGTCAGATGAGCCTGTGATGAGCATTTGCTCTGCCCTATGCCCTATGAAATTTTTATTTTCATTTCTTTTAAACTACTCGTGGAGGGTGGTAGATGGAAATTATGCGCCTATGCATGTATATATGGCACAATAATTCATGTTCCATTTATACTTTTAGAACAGAAATACATGTGACAATGGCTGCCAGAAAACTGAACTTGGACTATTATGAGAGAAATTCTACAATTATATCCTCAGAGTAAAACAATACTTGAGAACATCAAAAGAAAGTACAGAATCCACCATGGATTAGGATGTCACCCACTGGTGTAAGGAAGTTCAGGGCCTGAATTAGAATCTGAAGATGTGAATCAACCAGGATAATTCCTGCACATGCTGGGTTACATTTAATTACTCTCAGGGTGGCACTACATGCTGCTGCCCTTCTCAATCTATTGCTACCATTTGTGCTAAAGCAGCTAATGAGAAATGAAAAATAGATCACTGAAATGTAGTTGCCTTGGCATAGAGAAAGAAATGAGAAAAATGAGCCACAGCCAGGAGACAATAAAGAAAAATATTGACTTGGCTGGTTCAGCCTAAACCACAAAAAGTTTGTACACACAGAGCACCTTGCTCTGAATATGATTTGAAGTTTACTCTCCCAAAGGCTTGACTGTGCATTCCACATAGGAGTGACTGGATGCCCTTTTAAACCAGTGGAGAATTTAAATTGGTGTTATTCTTTAGATCTTGAGCCACTATATATTTTTAGGACAATACCCGGAGGATAAGAAAGAAGGAGAGGATATGGAAGCCAATCACTGGTGGCTCACATCTGTAATTTTACTATTCAGAAAGTGGAGTCAGTCCCAGCAAGAAAGACCGTAAGACTTTTGTCTCCAGTTTACCTGCAAAAAGCTGAAAGCAAAGCTGTAGCTCAAATTGTAGAGCAATAGTCTTGGGCAGAAAAAGCTAAGGGATAGCACCCAGGCCCCCGTTCAAGCCTTAGGATTACCACACACACACACACACACACACACACACACACACACACACAGAAACAGAGAGAGAAAATAGAAAAAAGTGAAAGAGAAAGAGAGAATATAGAGCCTATGCCCTTATTCTGTTTTTATTTGCCTACTTGCTAGACATAATACTACAGATAACAATTATATATACAGTACTTGTTATAATGATAAGATTTTGTGTTTATATTTTCTCTTAAAGGTAACAGCAAACACATTACCAATATCTGGAGATCTTTCATGCCAAGTTCAAATTCAATTAAGAGGAAGATATTATTAATGATACATATATCTAATTATCACTCTGGTCACAAACTTCTTAGTGATCTTAGTTATCCAACATCCTCTGTAATCAACAGTTCTGGGTACACAAGAGATGATCAGCAATTACTTTTTTAATTCAAACATACATTCAGAACATTAATAGAAATGGATTTTTATTTTGAAAATAGTTCATCACATATATAAGAATGTTTCTATGACCAGCAAATCTCATTGAGACTTTTAGTTTCATGTTTCCAAGTTGATCTTTTATTTTCCTTTATTCTGACTTATCCAAAATGGATTTTTATTTCTCTACTATTGTTAAATTCCATATAATTACAACTACTATCACAATAAAAACAGTTCTGAGTTAAAAAGCCCAATTTTTTCCCATAGAAATCCAAGAGACAGAATCAAGAACAGGCTCTATCTTAGTTTTTCTCACCAAAAGTCCCAGTAAGAGAAAAACAACTGTCTTAAATGGCATGTATTTTGGTTTTTTTTTTATTTTATCGAGATACATAGAAAATAATGTTGTCAATCCAGCAAAAATTTCTCACACTTATGTGAAAAGACAAGATTGAATTTTAATTATAAGAGAAAACAAGGTAATCTATATCATCTCTGCTCTTGGTAAAAAATTTAAATTATATATATGCATATCTAACAGCTTCCTTACAATCACATAACTCACAAAATCCAAACAGTTCAGTTCATAATAATATGCCAAAGTTGCTTCCGTTTTTGATGAGCATACTTTAGAGTTGTCAGGTATAAGGAAAAAATAAAAAATATTACTCCTTACAATAATGATGATGAGATAAAGACAAATGACTATTTTATTTAAAAAGCAGGTATCTCATGCTTTTCAACTGCCTTTATATGAATAATCTTCAGTATTTTAGGGAGAAATATTTTGATCATGTCTTGGTATCCTTTATTAACTTAGTGTCCTTTATTAAGGAAACCTCAGCCAGGAAAATAGGAGAATAAATTTCTTTAGCATAAGTGAATTTAGAAGTACAATTAACCGTATTTTATTACAACAGTTTCATATCTTAGCTACTTTGGATGCACAACCACAAAGCTTCTCTTGTATACTTCCAACCATCCATAGACCCCAACTGTTTCTCAAATAGTCTTCCACTTGAAGACTATTGAAAAATGTCTTTTTGAAGGAGACAGAAGAGAAAATAAATGATATTTGTATCTCAAAATCTGGCTTATTTCCCATAACATGATGATTTCCAGTTCCATCTATTTCCCCGCAAATGATATAGGTTTTGTTCTTCATGAGGATGCTATTCTATTGTGCATATAGACCTCTTTTTTTGTTGGTATAGTGATAGTGTTTGTGAGAGGCTTGAACTCAGCTTGGGCGCTGTCCTTGAACTCTTTTGCTCAAGGCTACTGCTCTACCACTTGAGCCACTGCTCCATTTTCAATTTCCTTTGGTGAATTGGAGTTAAGAGTCTCAAGGTCTTTCCTGCCCAGGCTGGCTTTAAACTGTGTTTCTCAGATCTCAGCCTCCTGAGTAGCTAGAATTATAGGCCTGATCTCACTCTTACCACATCTTTATCTGTTAGTGGACATTTATGAATTCCATAACTTGGCTCTTAGGGAAAATGTGACAATAAAAAGGAATATGATTGCATCTTTCTATTATACGACAACTTAGATTCTTTTAGTATGTGCCTTCACAGAGATGACCATAGTAGCTATACTAATTTATATAGCCCCATCGACAATCTACACCAGAGTTCTTTTCCCCATAACTAAAACAGCATGAATTCTTTTATTGTGTTTGTTTGTTCATTTGTTTGGATAGTATTGGGATTTGAACTAAGGGCCATGTTATTTCTAGGCAGTGCACTACCACTTCAGCTGTTCCCATTTTTGCTTTTTTTATCTTCAAACATGGTCTCGCATATTCTTCAAAACATTCCGGACCATGGTCCTCTCATGTATACTTCTTGCACAGTTGAGGTGACTAGAAAGCAACCATGACTAGTTTTTTTTTTTTTAATTGGTTGAGAGGGGTTGTCAATTTTTTTGCCCAAGCTGACCTCAAACTACAATCCTACTCATCTCAGTCCCCCCAGGAACTACTTTGTGCTTTCCTCACTGTGCTTGCTCCATTTTTATTTTCTTCATGATAACTATGTGACTAAGGTAAGATGGAATCTCAGCATCATTTTATTTGCATTTCTCTGGTAGCTAAGACGGTTAAACAGTTGTTCATGTATTAATTGCCACTTGTACTTCTCTGATAACTTTTTATTCATTTCATGATTTTTACCATTTATTGATTGAATTTTTAGTTACTCTCATGTTTAATTTCTGAGCTCTTTTTATATTCCAGATATTAGTTACTTATAAACATGAAAAAGAAAAGAATTTCTCCTATTCTAAAGATTGCCTCTTCACTCTAGGGACCGTGTCCTTTGTTATGCAAAGCTCTTCTGTTTTTATGCGATTCTATATATCAATTCTTCCTTTTATTATTATTTTCTGAGCAATTGTATTCATACTCAGAAAATCCTGAACTATTTTCTCTAGTGATTTCAACTTCTCATATTAAGGTCTGCTTAATCCATTTTGAATTGAACTTTATATAAGGTGAGAGGAATCTAGAGTTAGTTTTTAACATGTGGATGCCTGGTTTTACCAACGATATTTCTTAAAATGTACTTGACACTTTGTTGGGAATTTTATATCTGCATAGGTTTATTTCTGGCTCCTCTATCCCATTCCACTGGTCTATATGCCTATTTTTGTGCTGGTACCATGCTCTTTTTTATTGTGGCTCTTCTTATAATTTAAAATTAAATATTGTACTTCCAGCATTGATCCATTTTGTTCAGGGTCTTTCCTCTTGGCTTCATAGAAATTTCAAGATTGTTTCCAACTTTTATAAAGAATGTCACTAAAATTTTAATGAATATTATATTGATTTTTCAGATACCTTTGGCAATATTGCCATTTTCACAGTATTCATTGAGCCAATCTATAAGCACAATGATAGGTCTTTCTATCTTCTAATATCTTTTTTACTTCTTTTTTCAATGTTTTAGAGTTTCCACTATCATTTTTAACCTTCCTTATGAATTTTTGAGGATATTGTGAATGGAATTATTTTCCTGATTTCTTTATTAACATGTTCATCATTGAATGTAGAAAAAATACCAGTTCCTGTACATTGATTTTGTAGCCTGCTACAAAATGTATTTTATCCTGTTAAAATTGTGGAATCCATCAGGTGTTTAAGTAAAAAATCATGATATCTGTAAATAAGGATCAGTGGGTTCCTATTCCTTCTATCTTATTAGCCTAGAATTCAAACACTGTTTTGAACAAGAATGGAGAGAATAGGCATGTCTCATTTCTGGATATGTTTCTGGTTTACTTGCCTTTAACATAATGTTGTCTATAGGTTACATACAACCATGTGAGGTATAACCTTCTTTTTTTCAGGATTTCATCATGAAAGGTTGTTGAATTATGCCAATAAAATTTTCTGCATTTATTGTGATCAATAAGTGACTTTTTTCCTTTATTGTATTTATGTACTACACAATGTTCATTGCTTTGAATATATTGAACTATTCATCTGTCTCTGGAATGAAATCATAGATTAACTATGAGATTTTAAAATATACTTTCTGAGTAATAGAAATGATAGAGTGGAATAAATAGACGTGGGATCAAGGTATACGAAATAATAGTAAGGGAGAACATAATTATATAAGTATAGAAAAAACAAAATAATTTATAAAAATGAACAATAGAGTTGCAGTTACATAAATCAGGCCAAGAATAATTTCCTTTTGGACTATTTCACCCCTTCCAAAAGAAAATGTACTCTTTGCCTAACTTACATAACAGTAACCCCTATGTATGTAACACTTTCAAACAAAAATGATTTTAAAAAATGAACCGAAGGAAAAATCCACATTAATATGCCTTTCTTTTTAAGGGGGAAAAGGATAGATTTTCCTCCCAGGTTTTTCTTTTAGAGTTTACTTGATGTGAAAGGAAAGACATTTCTCTCTTAAATTCATCAAGTTAGACCTGAAGAAAGAGCTTCTGCTGTCTTTCCTCCTGAGCTGAATTCCTGTTATTGCTGTTATTGTTGTTGTTAGGATGATGATGATGACAATGATGATGATGATGATGATGTGAACCTTACCAATAGGTAGAGTGTGAAGCTCCTTTCAGACTTTCTTCCAGCTGGTTCTGAGGACCCCTGACACCAATGATGATTAGATTTGTCACAGGAAAGTCTTCAAGAGTGGCTGCTTTCTACCAAGCTCTACAAAGTAGTGACCCTGGTACAGTCTGTGCTGTTGGTCAAGGCTCAGGTCTTGGCATACAGTTTCTTGTTACCAAATCACCTGTTCACATCTATACACTGTTGATCTCTCCTCTTATAAGAATGAAGTCTGTCTGGGGGCAGTGGCTCACATTTATACTTTTAGCTACTCAGGAGGCTGAGATCTGAGGGTCAAGGTTCAAAGCCAGCCAGGGTACAAAATGACTTGAAACTTTTTATCTCCAATTAATCTATAGAAATTGGAAGTGGGGCTTGACTCAAGGGATAAGGCAGTAACCTTGAGCTGAAGAGTTCAGGGAGAGCGCCCAGGCAGATTTCAAGCCCCATCACACACACACACACACACACACACACACACACACACACACACACACACCATGAATGAAGTCTATAGTTTTCCTCATACAGGTGACCCCTGCTTTCTTCTGCAGTATGGTTCACCAAAGTAGATTTGCCTCTGTGAATTAGAGTCCAAGTCACAACCAGTGTTCTGGGTCCTCACTGATTTTTTTTGGTGTTCATTTGCTTAGCCAGTAGAGAGGGGAGGCCCATGTTTCATTTCAAATTCAGAAACATATGTAAAGGTGTTGAGTGTCTGTGATCTACCATATTCACTCCTCCCTCTCTTCATTTTTAGCACAGGGTCATGATATATGAGGACACAGTTGGCTTCAAACTCACCGTCATTCTGTTTCATCCTCCTGAGTGTTGGAATTACAAGTGTGTACCATCATGCCCAGTTATCTTTTATGACTTTTATTTACTCACTAGGTCAATCTAAAACCCCTTTAAAGATGTTTATTTCTTTAAGAATCAAGAAATGTTAAACCCAACAAGACAATGTGGTACCTCCCACAGTCACCTGAGAAAAAATTCTAAAGGGAAATATTCTAGAGCTGTTTCCAAACATAATGTAAACATAGACATGACTGAGAAAGGAGTCAAGAGTCAGTCAGAGTCAAGGAGACAGGATAGATATGGGCAAAAGGAAAATGAGACTTGCCAGGCTGTAGCAGAGCTTTGCGCCGGGATAAAATGGTTAAAGTATACCTGAATTTCCATCAGCCTCTTTTCTTGCCCCTTCTCCAGACTGCTCATGAACATTTGACTGGAGAAGATCACTCTATTGAGATAATCATTCTGTGAAAAACAAATACCAGAACAGAAGCAACTGCATTACTTGAGTCTTAGTAAATCCTGTCAAAGGGAATAGTTTTCCTAACACCTTACAGATTGATTCTACCATTGGGGATGAAGTTCTAGGCTCAGCTGAAGTAAAAATGGTTGACTCACACTTCAGGAAGTTCAAATTGAAATAAGAAAGGAATCTGATGGAACCAAGGTCCATGAGAAGTCAAATGCAGGTAAATGTGCTACATAACGGATAGGCATTGTTGTCACCAAGGACAAGGGTAAAAATTCACTTTGGTAGTCTGATATATTTACAGTATTTATAGATAATGGAGCCTAGCAGTTGTTTAGGATACTTGAAGATATTTCTTGAAGTAATGAAGGAAATCCAGATCCTTAGTAATTCATGGGGTATGATTCAGAAGTTCATAGATTTTAGAAATAATGAAAATACTGTAATATGCTTCCTCCAAACCCACTACACTTTGACTCCTTCAAATTACCTGGTCTGTTTACAGACCAACTTTGCTAGCCAACCAGGCATCCAACCTCAGAGAACACTAAATTTTTACAGGCCCGAATAATCCCAGTTTGCCTATAATGGAAGGATAAAGTTTCTGATAATTTCTTATAAATTACAGAACTAATTTTTCCCACATTCACATTCAATAATGCCAAGAGTCTGAGGTCCATGAATGTCAAGCAAAGTTATTCATAAATTTGACTTTAGGGGCAGGGAGGGAGAGGGGGTAGAGAGGCAGAGATAGAGAGAGGGACAAAGAGAGAGACAGAGAAAAGGAGAGATAGAGAAAGAGAGACAGAGAATAAAAGAGTGTGTCCAAAAAGATATAAGTAGGGGAATTTTCTCCAATTGGAAACCTAGTTCTGAGGACAATGTATGAGTGGTCGAGTACCTACCTAGCGAGTGAACAGCACTGAATTCAAACCTAAGTACTGACAAATGAATACATGAACAAAGAAATGAACAGGAACTTCTTTGGAGATACTCACCCAGGCTCACAGACTGAAATCAGACATGGCAGATGAAGGCTGATTTCCCTTTTTCAACTCAAGGCTACAAAACTAGTTAAGCTGTGACATATATTTCAAAACATTGTGTGTTTATTGTCCTAGAAAGAAATCCAAGCTCTGCTCTCCAAGTTTATAAAATCAAAACTCTTCCAGGAAGGCCTTTCAATCTACAAGTCAATATTGTTATTGGGAAGATAGTGTTTTGTTACAGAGCAAGAGATTAGAACCGATTCATCTGAAAATTTTCTTTCCATATCAGATCCTGTGACAGATTTAATATCTGATCTATTTTGGTACCAAATAAGGATCTTGGAGCATTGTGTTTTTCTGAGCAAGAGCTTATAGTGTGTAAGTTTCAAGCTCACATCTACTGTCCCTTTAACTCATTACATAGAAATGGTTTATGTTTGAATACTTTAGCCTCCATTTTCCAGTTCAGGAATAAACAAACATTTTTGGCCAACAGACAGAGAATAAACACTTTGGACTGCTAACTCCACACAAGGAATCTTACTTACATTATCTTCTTTTCTTTTCCTTTTTAATGTCCTTTAAAGCACTCCTATCTTGAGGTTCCTATAACAGTGAGCCACAACCACTAGAGTTTGAGTCCAAAGGGCTAAAAATATTAATTCTGAGAATGGTTATAATTGCACAACTTAACAAAATTGATTTTTGAAATGTCAAAATTTGCTTGCTTGCTACTGAATGCATCTTTTCCTTTGGACAGGCAAGACATTCTTGGAATGTACCACTGCTTTAGGAAGCTCAGGATCACTGACTCGGTGCGTGTCCGTGTCACTCAGCATGACACCACCCATCACACAGTGAGCTACTAGGCTTCCTACAGCCCAGCAGGTCAAATGAAGTGGAGTTTTGATGTGACTAAAAATGAAAACCAAAGAGACAAAGAGCAAAGAGGAAAAAAATCCTTCTAATGTCGTGTGTGTGTGTGTGTGTGTGTGTGTGTGTGTGTGTGTATGTGTGTGTGTGTGTGTATTGCCAGGAATTATCCCTTGAGCTGAAGGGATAACAAGCTGGTCACTAGAAAGTTGGCTCCCATTTCTTATTATAATGATGTCTTGGTTCTTCAGATAGTCAAGTATTAACTTTCTAAAAATTATTTGGTATGACTTTTATCTCTATGAAGATGTAACAAGATGGATGAGAAAAATATAAGTTCATAATATACAGACTCAATAGGAATATCAGTATCACTGCTTATAAACTGTTAGTGCTAGCAAAGTTCCTTATACTCCCTAGGCCCCTGTTTATCTGAAAATTACGAGGATGTTAAAGAATTGTGTATATACATATATTTAATTTTTATACTTTATCAGACAATATATTATGCTAAATTATTGTAAAGCAATAATTTAACTCACAGGTCAATCTGACAAAAATTATTTTAAAATAGCAATCACTAGCTGAACCATGAAACACAAAATCCAGTGTATTTTTTTATACCTTGACATCACATCAGAACAATTACTTTTAAATTCTACTTCCAGAAGGAAGAAATCAGATTGTTAAGGAACTTGCAATCTTGTTCTTTACAAGCTGATGTTATCATACACGTTTTTTATCAATTAAAATAACTGAAAAAATAAGATATGCTAAGGGCTGGGAGTTTAGCCTAATGGTGGAGTGCTTGTCTAGCATCGACAGAGACCCAGATTCGATTCCTTGGCAAAAAAAATGCTAGAAATCTTTTTCTATTCATAAACTCACACAATTAGAAACGTAATATAACTTCCCTTAACACATCTA
Source organism: Megascapheus bottae (assembly GCF_031878675.1). Taxonomy (NCBI): domain Eukaryota; kingdom Metazoa; phylum Chordata; class Mammalia; order Rodentia; family Geomyidae; genus Megascapheus; species Megascapheus bottae. Next base: position 52,242,504 of record NC_143511.1, on the reverse strand, counting down.
TTCTCCATCAACCCAAACAAGAACAACAATGCTACCATAATGTCTGTTCTCTGTTTAATAATAGATTCAGGAAATGAGCAATACATCCTAAAAGATTAATAAGAGGCAAATATCCAGGACAGTGAAAAGCCAAGCAGCAGAGTGACTGTTTAGCTTAACTGTTAGTAAGTATTCATATCCACCTTTGATCTTATTCTGGCTCTGCCTACTCTGCATGGCCTCCTCAAATTTCTGTCAATAGCCTAAATCTATTTTCAAACAAACATTCAAATATGTCTTAACTCCAGCCTCTTCACACATACTGACACAACGGGTTTCTGTTTTAATCTCAGTGGTTTTTACAATGGTTTGCATTCAAATTGTACAGGGCTCTGTAGAAAATGAGAAGGATAAGTATTTTCCCCAAATTTACATGAATATTTTCTTCAGCTTGTGACAGCATGATTTGAAGGAGCCGAAAAAGTAGAATAAGGAAATCAGAACCTATCTTTCATCCATAAAATCACTGTAAAAACCTGAAAGTGAACAGGTTGTGTGTGTGATGACTGTTATCCCAGTACTCAAGAGGCTGAAGATATGAAGATCTCAAGCTCAAGGGCAGCCTATGTCATATGGTTAGGCTGTGGTGGCTCATGCCTGTAATCCTAGCTACTCAGGAAGCTGAGATATGGGGATCAAGGTTCAAAGCCAGTCCAAGCATTAAGGTCCATGAGACTCTTATCTTCAAATAACGACCAGAAAACTAGAAGTGGTGCTGTGACACAAGGGGGTAGGGCAGTAGCCTTGAGCTGAAGAGCTCAGGGACAAAGCCCAGGCCCAGAGAATAAGCCCCACCACCAACAAAATAAAATAAAGTTATTATATAGAGACTGATTCTCCAAAATATGATATATTTTAATTAGAATCTCTTAATACTATTGGATCCACTAAAATTCATTGGTTGTCAAGGTTTTTAAGTGAAAAAACTCAAAGAGATTTTCTTTTTTAAGAGGTGCTAATTCTGAAACTTGTAACTATAACCCCAATTCATACAATTTTGATCTGCTCTGTCTAGTTTAATTGACCACTGCTTCTCTTTTCAGTCTGCTTTTCCAGGTCCTGTAGTAACTTGCTCATATAACAGATATTTTTCCCGGCCCATTCATATGCACAAATGTGTGCATGTTTGTATGTGCTCTCTCTCGTGAGCACGTGCGTGTGCGCGCACACACACACACACACATACACACACACACACACACATACACACACACACACAGTTACTCCCCACCCAGTGCCGATTAATTCTTACCTAGTTGCTTCAATATATGTGATTTTTTCAAATGCATTCTATCCGTCTCTGCTTCCTGTGTGGTTGCTCATTTCCCAAGGTTACCACACACATGCATGCCTTCCGTCCTTTATCCACACTCTTTCTCCAGCAATGAGAACAGTATGAGAACAGACTCAGCAGCATTCCAAAAGACCACCATGTCTGCCAGGCAGTCATTTCTTAGGTATTCAAACTTTACTTTTCTGTACAACATTCAAGATTGTTTCCAAGTACTGCTGTAAGTGTGATGTGCCCTGGAAACTACAGCAAATCCATCCTATCAGCATCAACTGGAAGCGCTAATGAAGTTTTATAATAATAGTTGGAAATGTCTAAATTTACTCATTACTCTACTACAAAGAACTCTCTTTTCATGTATCTATACACCACCCACCTATGCTATTAAATAGAGTAATACACTTACAATAATCTCATTCAACCACATGATACGTAGATGTGTGGGATCCTTTCCACCCCGTAGGATTTTATTAACGTAATGATCTGTGATGATAAGAAATTCTGCACACAATAATGTAACCCTTCTATTAATTACAATAAAAATATATGGAAAAGAAAAAAGAAAGAAATTCTGCCACATTCAAAACAGAGCTTTGACATACATTTGATTAAAAATCATTCACCTTGCTGATTGTTTAGGGTAATGACAGAAATCACATGTGAAAATTTCAACACAAATGAAATTTTTACATAACAATTGACAGCCAAAGTCTGATACATTTATTTTTTATGGGTTATGGAGCTTGAACTCAGCCTGGATGCTGTCCCTGAGCTCTTCAGCTCAAGGCTACCTTCTTACCCTTGAGCCAAGCCCCACTTCGCGTTTCCTAGACATTAATTGGAGATGAGAGTCTTAGGCCCTTTTGTGCCCTTGCTGGCTTTGAACCTTTGATCCTCAGATCTCAGCCTCCTGAGTAGCTAGGATTACAGGAGTGAGCCATGACACCTGGCTTGATCCTTTTATTATAAGTTCTTGCAGAAGCTGCATACTTCCTTTTCAGTGGGTTTTTTCAGGTTTTATTATGCAATTTTTGACAGTTTGTTAGTATCTATTTGTACAGAGCTGTAGGCTGGATGGAGATGAGTGATATGTATGTTTTAGTCAACACTGTAGGTTTAGCTGCCTACCTGTAGGCTTGTACTTATTGGGAACCAGCAGGGGTGTTGAATGAGTGAACAGCAGACATCGAAAGCCAGCTCACTGATAAATTATATAAATGAATTCTGAGCATTAGCCTAAAAAAGTAAAAGGGCAAGCAACCTAAGACTAAAAGGGCAATAGTGGTACCCATGATTCATTTGGAAGTTGGAATGGTTTTAATGTGACCCACAGAGTTCACATGTTCCATCACTTTGGGAGCTGGAACACTTTGAAAGATGTTTAGGACCTTACAACTCTTCCCTTAAGACTCTGATTTGTTACTAAGGTATATGCAGCTGCCTCTTGCTTTCTATCACACCCTCCTGCACTGAAGCCTTGATTGGAGGATTGCAATAGCACCAAGACTTTGCCAGATAGGGCCCTTCCACCTTGGACTTTCTAGACATGTAAGAGAGGAATCGGTTTTCTTCCTAAATTACCTGGTCTGTAGTTTTATAACATTACAAAAGCAGGTAAAAGAACCTTTGAACCTATTTCATTATCATAATCAAAATATACTTTTGCCAAACCTGGTACCAGTAACTATGTGGGTAATCCTCTGTATTCAGAAATCCAGTGTCTCAAAACTGTGCCTCCAAGTTATCCTAGGCAGAAAAGCCTGGTAAGACTCATTTATAACTAACTGCCAAAAATCTAGGGATGGAGCTATGGCTCAAGTCAGAAAGCATTAGCCTTGGGCAACAAAGGTCAGGATCAGTGCCCAGATATTGAGTTCAAACCCTAAGCATATCAAATACACACACACACACACACACACACACACACACACACACACACACAGGAACAGTGACACATTTCTGTAATCCTAACTATATAAAAGACAGAGATCAGGAAGATTGCAACTCAGTGACGCCTGGGAAAATTAGTGAGATCCTAATTTCAACAAATAAGCTGGATATGTTGGTGAGCACATACAACATACAGTTCTATTTATTCTATTTATGAGAGGGCATGAGTGGGCATGTTACCGTTTGATGCTGGCTGCTGGCCAGGCAAAATTTTGAGACTTTATTTTTTTAAAAAATACAAAGAATAGAGGGCTGGATATAGCTCACATAAAAGCACATCTGCCTAGTATGAAGCCCAGAGTTCAACCCTTACCCCTCAAAAAAAAGAAAAAAAATTATAAACAAGGAGAGACAGAGAGAGAGAGACAAAGACAGAGACAGAGAGACAGAGAGAGACAGAGACAAAGAGACAGAGAGAGAGAGGTGAAAGGCAGGAAAGAAAGAAAAAAGGAAGGGAGAGAAAAAGAAAGAACGAATGAAAGAAAGAAAGAAAAAGAGAGGGGGAGGGAGACAGAGAAAGAAAGAAGGAAAGGAAGGAAGGAAGGAAGGAAGGAAGGAAGGAAGGAAGGAAGGAAGGAAGGAAGGAAGGAAGAAAGAAAGAGAAAAAAGGAAGGAAGGAAGAAAGAGGAACGGAAATGACAAGGAAGGAGCGAGGGAGAGAGGGAGGAAAGGAGGGAAAGAAGGAAGGAAGGAAGGAAGGAAGGAAGGAAGGAAGGAAGGAAGGAAGGAAGAATTATCATGTGTTTTTGGTATTACAGAAGTCATGGTTTCCCTCATTTGTAATAAATTAGTTATATGTCTAGAATTCTAGCAGAGGATCACAATAGCTCAAAAGCTATGTACATAAGGTCATATAGAATGAGGCTGAGCAAAATGGACTCCAGGATATGGAAACAAGTCGTTTGTCTTTGTGGTTGTTGTTATTAAGGTACTATGTGAAGTTATTTCTTTTCTATTTTTCCCTATGGTTTATTTCATGTTGTTACTGTAACTGACCTCGGTACCTGGTATATTGTATATACGTTTATTTGAAATATGGAGGGGAAGGGGTGAAAACAAGATGATTGGAAGGGGTGAGTGGAGTCCAAGTGGGAGAAAAACATGCTTACTGGTATAGCGTCATTTAAAATTTAATGATGAAAGTTTACTTAATTCCTTTGAAAAGCACAAATAATATTTACTATTTGCAGTATTCTCAGATGCTAAAACTTGTGCCTTCTTACAATAATAACTGCAAGTTTTATTACTTAACATTCAAGATAAGTAATCATTTAGTTACCTTTAGGCAACTAAATTTGTTCTTACTAATTCAGTCTTCACAGGGAAAATCTTCAACAAAATTTGAGTCCAAAGTACCAAGTGTTAGTACCTTTCTCAGAAAGCAACTGAAGACATTAGAAGGATCCAGAAACCTAAAATCTATTGAATTTTAAAAACACAAAATTCTTTTCCATTGTTGAGTTCAGGCTAAGGAATAGTCTCTTAGGATTTTCTTTCTTTAACATTTTATGATGAATACACACAAAATACAGCTTTAAAAATGTAACTAGATGGTCTCAGAGTTTATCTGCAGTTGATTTAAGCCCTTACACTTCTTCCTCACATCTTTAATAGTCATGAACATATTACAAAACAGAGTCATAAGACACCTCAAAACTTCCAACATTTCTGAAGGCAGCAAAGGATTCCTGCAGCAGGTGTGAGCTGGTGAGGAGCTTGAGGCCAGGCTTAAGCACTTCAGATGGAAAGGCAATTTTGCCAGTAACAGTTGAATTTTTGGTCCAAATCAATCAGAGCCATCCTGTTGTTACTTAGAAGGAAACATTTTTACCTTTGCCATTTGATTTTTTCTTTCTGTACTCAACCGATGCAAAAAAAAAATCAGAGACAGGATTGTTTCTGTGTTCAGCTTAAACATAACCCATCAATAGACATTAAAGAAAGTGCATGTCTTTTCTTGATGCTGTTACTCAGCAGTAAAAAAAAAAAAAGAAAGAAAACCCACAAATCTTGCTACTTGAAAGCTGTAGATCACAGCCAAGTGGCTTAGATTTTTCTGGAAATAAGTCCATCTGATTGTAGAATGAGAAGAATTATAATTAACTCAAGAGATTAGATCGTAATTGGGAGGATATCCCCCAAATTTTCCCAATAACATTCTCAACTATGCATTAGATGCTAGATATTACCCAAATAGTGTTCAAAATAGTATTTAAAAGATTATGACTCTATATTTACTTGTATGCATATTTAATTAAATTAGATTTAGATTTTTAATCACTTCAAAGTCATAGTTTTCTATTTATCTCTATCAATAGTGATTTGGTTCACTTTTCCCCCAAGTAATCTACACCACTTCTTTCTACTTATTTTCCTTCCAATTAACTTCAATTTCAACATTGAACATCTCATTACTATCTCCATGATTAGAGAAAACTGTAATAATAAGGAAAAGAAACTTATTTCAGTCAAGTTTGCCACTAAAAATTAACGAGATGATGTAAAGGTTCTCCATATTGGTTTTACACACACACACACACACACACACACACACACACACACACACACACATATATTTCTTAAGTATTCTTGAGGGAAGGCTAGGATTTAGAAAAGGAATCAGTAATAGCCTACACAACCAATGTTAAGTCTTAGTGACTAAAACACAAGTACAACCCTGATGTAGACAAAGTATAAGTAAATACAAGTAGTTTTGTTCAATAAAATGCTATTTGCAAACCAAAAAGTGTTATTTTATGTACAGGAAGTTTTGGTCAGTAAGCTATGATTTGCCAACCCTTATCAAACCCAACTATTGACAACAAAAAAAATATGCATACTTCTTACTTCCTTCCCTTTAACTCCAGCCAAAATCCTTTTGCAAACAGCCCTAGAAAGTTTAGATTGCAAATAACTGACAGGTGAAACGTTGCTTTCCATGGTTTCTGAGAAAAGAAGGTGGAGTATACCCTGGTGTTCAGTTGACTGACTGGCAATCACGTGGGTGGAGAGGTTTATCAGGTTTGATAGGTTGGACAGTATTCTAATGAGTGACTTAGATGCCCCAGCAAAAGTAATACTTGGCCTAGCAAGATGCTTAGAAGAACTAAATACATCCACTACATTGATTCTCCCTTTGTGCCCCTAACCTAATTTCTGCCTTTCTGGACCACCACCAGAAGCAACAGCTGACAAAATGTTAGCATGAAAATCCCATCACCATCACAGAGCTTTTGGAAGAAAAGCTCTAATTCTAGTTCCCAGCCATTTGCATTTGACATGAGTATTAAATGATGCTTAGGTTTGCTAAAGCTTTAGAGCTAACCACTACCCTCAAAATGGGGAGATTATGTGCTTCAGGCTGTATGCATAACTATCTTTATAACAATATAGTCTTCAATAGCAAAAAAAATAGAGAATCAAAAATCATCAATAAGCCTAACCACATCATGAAAAATTAATACTTAGGTTGTTTTAAGTACTATATTACTAGAAATAAGAGTAAGTAAACTGCAAGCACAAGCAATAATGTGGAAGAATATTAAATATATAATAAACCAAGCCAGATGTGGTCATTCATGCCCATAATCCTAGCTGCTTCAGACTGAAACTGAGAGAATCAAGGGTCCATTTCAGCCCATGCAATGAGCTTAAAAGACCAAATCTCAACACAAAAAACTGCCACAAACATGCAGGAAATAAAAGTAGGTGGATAATGTTCCAGGCTGATCTACACCAAAAAAAAAAAGTGATACCTTATCATAAGAATAACCATAGCCTCGGGGCCAGGAGTTTGGCCTAGTGGTTAAAGTGCTTGCCTAGCATGCATGAAGACCCGGGTTCGATTCCTCGGTACCACATACATAGAAAAAAAGCCAGAAGTGGTGCTGAGGCTCAAGTGGTAGAGCTCTAGCCTTGAGAAAGTCCAAGGACAGTGCTCAGGCCCTGAGCTCAAGCCCAGGACTGGCAAAAAAAAAAAAAGAATAACCATAGCCAAAACAGCTTGAGTATGAATCAGGCAGTAGGTGCCTGATTATCAAGTACAAATCCCTGAGCTCAAATCCTGCTATTGCCAAATAGAAATATATACATGTCTGTGGATGTATATGATGTATATGTATGTATATGTGGATGTATATGTATATATTTACATTTAGAAATTTTGGTATGAAGTAAAAATATAAGAGGGGAAAACACGAAACAGACACACAAGACACAAAATGTTTGATGTCAAATGTATAACCACTGGAAACAGGCAAAACATGTCTTAATTTGCTAATGTGTCTATTTTATGTTGTGGGGACTTAAAGACAAAGGTGATTCCTGTCACCTTTTGCTGTTGAATATGGATAAAGCCTGTGACTCATTCTTAACCACTAGAGTATGGAAGATATGAGAGACATGCCGAATTATGCATACATGACAATGTGACATAAGACCTTCACACCAGTTAAGGCTATAAAAACAATAATGTACTTTTTACTTCTGAGCAGTTAAGAAGACAGGATTTTAAAATGTTTTCTCACAAAGAAATAACTGTATAAAGATAGAAATATGGATACACTGATTTGAAAACCAGAAAAAGATATATATGTTCCCAATACATTACCTAGTATCCCATAAATTTTGATCCTATAGATTTCTATGTGCCCATTGATTAATTTGATTTTAGAAGACTTTTAAAAAGTTGTATCTCTAGCCAGGTGTGATGGGTCATTCCTGTAATCCTAGCTACTCAGAAGACTGAGATCTGAGGATTGCAGTTCAAAGCCAGCGTGGGCACTAAAGAATGTGAGACTCTTACCTCCAATTAATCACTAGAAAATGGGAAATGGGGCTGTGGCTCCAGGGATAGAGTAGTAGCCTTGAGCTGAAGAGCTCAGAGACAAGCCAAGGACCAGAGTTCAAGCCCCATGACCCATAAAAAAGTTCTATCTCCCCCCCACACACATTCTACTGTCAAATGGTGGGAAAAAACTGTCAGCAAGAATTTTGTGGTCACTTAGAATCAATAAGAAAATGAATCTCTCTTTCCTATACATCATGGCAAGTAATTCTCCCACAAGCTAAGTCCACTTGGAAACAGAACCTTCCAAAGACACGCATTTAGATGAGACTGAGCCCTTGTTCTCATCTTCACTGTAGTCTCACAAGAGGACCTGGTCAAGGCTTGCCTGTCATGTTCTGACTCACAGAAACTGTGAGGTAGAAGTGTGCATTGTTCTGAGCCATGAAGACTATTGTGACTAGTTATAAAGTAATACAAAACTAACACAAAATGTATCTTGGCTGCATCTTAGAATCAGAGCCCAGGCAGGGGTTGTGATCAAGTGATTCATTTTATAGGATGAGAACTATTGGGGGAGGGGGGCTAGAAAGAGGACAATAGTGCAAGAGAAAAAAGCAAACAAGAATAAGATCTCAGCTAGAGAGCATCATCAGCCTGATGCTCAGGTGAAGCACTGGAGCATTCTCAGAATATTCCACCTGGAGTTGGAGAACTGGCCTTTGGTGCCACAGTCAACACTGAGGCTTCAGGGAGACAAGAGTTGTGACCTCCCTGGTGGAGATTCCCATTTGGCCAAGGGCAGTTCTCCAGAGAAGTGAGGAGCTCTGAGTCTCTTCCCATGACAAATTCACGTCAGAAAAGTGATTTGGGCAACAAGATGGAAGGCTAACAATACTCAAGACAGACTGTATAACTGATGTAAAACTTAAAGGAAAGCTAGAAGCTGGTAAATGTCACACAGAGACATTCTGGTATTCTGGCTATGTTCTATTTCTTTTTCCTTTTTTTAAATTGATGGTCATGGGCCTTGAACTCTGGGCCTAGGCACTGTCCCTGAGCTGTTCAGCTCCAGGCTACCACCCTACCCTTTGAGCCACAGCACCAGTCCCAGTTTTCTAGGGATTAATTAGAGATAAGAGTCTCATGGTCTTTTGTGCCCAGGCTGGATTTGAACCTGGATCCTCAGATCTCAGCCTGCTGAGCAGCTAGGATTACAGGTGTGAACCACTGCACCTGGCTGCTGTGTTCTATTTCTTAATTTAGGTGGTGCCATATATGTATATATATATATATGTATATTCTCATATCAATATTATTTTATGCATTTTCCATATGATTATGTAAATTGTGTTGTATTCTAGATGTAATAGATGTTTTAAATTCTGCCTGGACAGAACTGGAATCTCTAAATTTGTAGAGTATCTGGGGATGTCATTTACCTCTCTATTAATCTGTTAACTCTATTATATCTAATACATTTTAATTTTACTTTTGCACTAGTATATTCTGATTCTTCCTGGACCAAAAATTTTAAAAATCTTCATATCGAATATTAGGGAAATAATCTTGAAGCTATATCTTTGAGAGTCTAGATAGAAAGCTGGCTTTGGCAGGGTAAAGAGGAGAAAAATGCATAAAGTGTAAATATGTTCACTAAAAAACAAAAGAATATTCATGATCATGCAAACTATGTACAAGGTCAAAAGAAGGAAATTACTGACATTCTTCAAAAACATTTTCTGGTAAAGGTAAGTCTTTGCATTCTAATGAATGCAATTCTCTGATAAAAACAGGAAATAAAGCAGAGAAATAAAAGATTGGCAAAACAAAGCTAAAGTTTTTAGCAGGTTTCTACTAAACAAAATTTAAATCATAAAGCCAGTCTTCATATTAAAATGAAAAATACCAAACAGAAGGTACACTCAGCCACTTGAGTCATTTCATGTTGAAATTTTTAGTGGCTTCCTTCCTTTTTAAACATAATTTTTCTGATGGCTTGAAGAAAACCCAGGAGATCGATCCTAATAGGGTGTCTAGCCACAGTTCAAATCCCCCTTGGAAAATTCCAAGCAATTGTCATCCATTACAGGCATATAATTATCTCAGTGACTTTCATAAACCATTATCTTTCTGTAAGCACAGAAAATAAATTATCATGGTAGAGGGTAATAAGTAAAGAAACAGGAATATTAGAAAGCTCTGACAGAAAAAATAAAGAGGTATAATTTTCTTATAATTTTTGTTTTCAAATGGATTGTTAAGTCAGTACGTGTTGGTAAAACAGCATAGAAATAGGAAATATTTTAGATGAGAGAAATAACACTGGAAATCAGAGCTAAGGAGAAAGAGTTTGAAACTAGCAGTCAAAGAGCTTGACTCTGACATGGAAGAGCCACGTCAATGTAGGCAAGTCACTTTCTTGGGTCTCAGTTTTCTCATTTGAAAGGATGGAATCCCTTTCACGGTACCACTATCAAATAAGCTTCTGTACGTAAAAGCACTTTCAAACTACTCTAGACTAGAAAAGTTAAAGGTATTTTAGTAGACTCTTTGAATTCACTTTTTGCTTAACTTGGAATAGAGAGAATTTTCTAGACTTCTGAGTCATCTTTCAGAAGATTTTAAATAAGGATTAGGAGGAAAGGGGAAAATAAAGAATGAAATTGTGAAGTTAACTGAAAAATGCCAGTTTATCTGTGATACTAGCTTTTTACAGAAAACAATCAGCTATCAGACTGATCCTGGTAGCATAGGGAAAATGTTTTCACCTGGGAATGTTTTGTGAAATTATTCCGAGCCACAAGTCAAAGCATAACGTAAGAGGAAATGATAACTCCCTAGATTAAAACTTTACTTCTCGCTAAGTGGATCATGAATCAGTTTCAGCCTATGGTGTTCTACCTCATTGAGCTCAGAACATCCGGCAGCTTCCGGAATCTGCCAAACCATCAAGCATAGCAGACAATTCCCTTTAAGCCGATTCAAGTGCTGAAGAGCAGTGGGCTAGAACATTCCCCCCAAATCTGGAATGCAATGATGTGTAGGCTTCATTCTTTTTAAGAAAAGTAACTCAAACTCTGTATAACTTTTTCAGGCCTCAGCTAGAAATATTTCTAATTTGGTTACTTCTCAACTTTTTTACTTTTTTTCTTATTTTCTTTCATTTAGGTGAGCATGAAAATTTGGAAATATGATTGATATTGACCTATGCTTATTTTTTCTTATATTCATCTTCTTATTTTTAAATATTTTTATTATCTGTAAGCTTATGAATATAGTGCATCCTGATCAACGTTAGCCCTTTCAACGTTCTCACCCAACCTTCCAGCACACCCTTTCCATCACGTCTCCTTAATAGGATATACACTGAATTGTTTTGTCATGGAACAAAGCAGTTGATCTGTGTCATCCGTTCAACATTTTTACTCCCCTTAGACCAGAACATCTGGCAGCTTCCAGAATCTGCCAACCCATCAAGCAGAGCAGACAATTCCCTTCTTTTTTAAAAGAAAATTTGTGGATTATACAATGAATTCTTGTCTGCAATCTCCTCTCTTTCTCCCTTCATTCCTCTCCCCTAGGTCCCACCCTCTTCCATGCAAGTACCCATTTCCTATTAGTTATTATGCTTAGTCTTTCTAAAGAATTCTACAAGTTGAGTTATCCATAAAGTCTATTATATTTCTGGTAATTCATTTGTACTCACTAGCTCACCATTGACTCTGTTGACTTATACACTTAAAAGCACATTTCAGTCCTAGTCTTTCAAATACATGATTGAGATGAATAAAATAAATATTGAAACATGGGGGCCACCAGACCACTTACCCTTTCCTTAGAAAAGATTGATTTTGTATTGCTATATTGCCATATATAACTTGAGTAAGTTGGTAATTGGATATCCATATGGTGTCATAGGGATGAATAGGTTTTATTTTAAATATTCTCAGTGCTGCACAGAGGTTAAGTTCTGTAAGAAAAAATATTTAAATAATTTGGGTTTCACTGGATATGGGAAGTATATGTATTTTAAGTCAGCTTTAAGAGGAATCTATCTAATAATGTAGCATATTCGGATATCAATGATGTGGTGTCACGTAGTAGCTTTTGATTACTATTTTAATATCCAAAGGTAACGTTGTGGCCCAACCCTATTAAACAGAAGATGTAGGAGGGAGATAACCAAGTGTAATAACTGGTTAAAAATGATCAAAAATATTACATGCAAGTTTGGACATAGGACATGGCTGGGAATGGGATAGGGTACTTCCTTGGCAAGCATGAGGGCCTGATTCCAGGCACAGTAATTTCAAACTAATAAGAAGAAATGAAAATATTGCAATAAAATCCCTCACTGTACAATTAATATGTGTTGATAAAAACATGGGAAAAACTAATATACATTAGCCCTCTTGCAAAGAAAACAAAATTTTTCTTTTCCTATCTCTGAAGAAAATCTTTGCTATAAAGCACTGAATTATCCAATAAAATGTTTTTTACCCCAATTTACTATGAGCAAAAGCACTAATAAAAGTTATGAGATTTTTTCTATCACTATAAAGAAAACCATCACCCTAACAGTAAATATTAATTGAGATTTTACTACATGCTTAGAAAGTTACAAGTGTTTTGACTCCATTATACAATGTAATATTCACAATAACCTCATAAGGATTGTATTATCTCCAATTGAAGGTTAGCATACTGAAGTAGCTTGCTTATAGCACTCTGTATCTTCATTTTGTCTTCCTATTTAATGCTTTCATTTACTCAGCAAATACCATTTCCTTCCCTATCCATTGCATTGAACAGCAAAGTCCATGACTACTCAGTCCATATCCAATAATGTAGTATTCGTATAGAACATACAGACAGACTTTAATTGTATGATGCCATAGTTTAAGTGGAATAATGATCCACAAACACATGTTCTCATTAAGTAAAGATGCACCAAAAAGAAAAACACTTTATTCTCAGTTGGTTGAACCCACAGATATAAAACCAATGGTACAAAGATCAATTGTATTTATTGATCACCTCATACAAATAAGGTCTTGCACTACTATTGATATTTCTAACTACTCTTAAGTAAGAATTCACTTACTGAGAGAACATTTTCCTTTGTAGACCAACTGCCTTCAGCTTATTGAGACATTAATATACTTTTTAAAAAAGAAAATAGGATTATAATCTTCCAAAATTTCATTCCCAACTCACACTTCTTGCCAACAAAGGCTTATTGCAAAAGTAAATTTTGAAGGATTCTGAAAATCTCTACCAACTTGAGACACATCCTCCTGACCTTGACATTGTGAAGGCATGTGTGCCACAAAGCAATAAAAGTACATTGGTGAAGTATTTATGATGAATGTCGTTTATTAAATCTGGTCATTGCTTTTACATGATCTTAACTGTTTTTCTAAAGTTTAAAATGTCATTAGGTAACTGAATTAGAAGGATATATATTTGCCCTCAAAATCTATCAAATATTTAATTCACCATGAACCAATTTAAATTCATTATTATGATTCATGCAGAAGTCTATATTTCCCCCTCCCTGTTTGATAAAAATGATCTTGATAAAAATATTAAGAATAAGAATAATTTGGCATTTTCTTTTTTTTTTTTTTTTTTGGCCCCTTTCTCTTTCTGGCCCCGCTCGCTCCGGCCCCGCTCGCTCCGGCCCGGCTAGGCCCCCTTTCTAGCTCAGGCCCCGCTCGCTCCTGGCCCTGCTCGCTCCGGCCCGGCCCTGCTCCTGGCTTGCTCTGGCCCCGCTCGCTCCGGCCCGGCCAGCTCTCGCTTGCTCCTGGCTCTGCTCGCTCCGGCCCCTTCTCGCTCCGGCCTCGCTGGCTCTGGCTCGGCTCGCTCCCGCACGCTCCGGTCCTGCTCCAGCCACCACTCGGTTGGGCTCTGTTCACTTCAGCTCAGCTCGCTTCTTTTGCTCTCTGTCGCCGTCGCAGTCTTGTCTCTGCCACTTTTCCGGTTTGGTTGTGTCTCGTCTCTGCCACTTCCGGCTTGGTTGTGTATGTGGGATACCGAGGAATCGAACCCGGGTCTTTGTGCATGCTAGGCAAGCACTTTAACCGCTAGGCCAAACTCCCGGGCCCTAATTTGGCATTTTCAATATGTCCATAAAAACAGAAGTAAAACTTGGGGCCGGGAGTTTGGCCTAGTGGTAGAGTACTTGCCTAGCATGGACGAAGACCTGGGTCAATTTCTCGATACCATATACATAGAAAAAAAGCCAAAAATGGTGCTATGGCTCAAGTGGTATAGCCCTAAGCCTTGAGATTGCACAAGGATAGTTCCCAGGCCCTGAGTTCAAGCCCCAGGAATGGAAAAGAAATAAATAGAAGTAAAACTTTCTGCCTGAGATTAACAACTGTATACATTTCCTTCTTTGTTGATTACTAGCAAATGTTGCTAGTAATTGTAAATGCAGACATTCAGGTCTCAGTTAAAGAGCAAAGCTTTAGTACTTCAAAATTTCCCATCAAGTTTAAATAACCTTCAAAAATTATGAAAATAATAACATAAACATTGACAAAAGTCAGTAAAATATTTGCTTTGACTAGTATACAAACATCGGATAGGAATTTGCCGGGGCCAATCGGCAGCAAACCAGGGTTCGCAGATTGGGGTTCCTGAAATAGGGGGCAAGGACTAGGAAGAAATAGAAGAGAGACAGACACACCGGGTCCGAGATGTCCGCAGTCCAGGTAAAGACTGCCGTGATGTCTGCAGTCCAGGTAAAGACTGCCGCGTTTATTTTTCACTCCAGCTTCTTCCCTCCTTCAGACCCAGGGAACTTCCAGGTGTTACATTCATAAGGTAAATCTCAGGTCATTTAAACAGAACAAGGCCAGAAAACAATAAGACAATAAAGCCATTGTCTGATGAAATCAAGGTACAGTTTGATTCCACTCTGGCTCCCAACAGGAATTGACTGTTGATGAGCTATAGTAAAAGTAAGTTCATATATTGTTGAGTAACTTGTGAATTGGTGTATCAGTACTGTTTGAGGCCATAGCTATCAACAATTTTAAGTATCTAGATGTTTTTGTTTTTGTTTTTGTTGTTGTTGTTGTTGTTGTTGGTCATGGAGCTTGAACTCTGGGCCTGGGCACTGTTCCTGAGCGCTTCAGCTCAAGGCTATCACCCTACCCCTGGAGCCACAGCGCCACTTCCAGTTTTCTAATGGTTAATTGGAGATAAGAGTCTCGGGTCCTTTTGTGCCCGTGCTGGCTTTGAACCGCAATCCTCAGATCTCAGCCTCATGATTAAGTAGAATTACAGTGTGAGCCACCATGCCCGGCTCAGATATTATAGATTTTGATTACACATCCAGAAATTTGTATATATTCACATAATAATCATATGTAATACTGGTACCATATCCATTTCAGTATCAGTACTGACTAAATTGGCAATGTCTATCAAAAATCTTAACTACTCAGTTATTCTTACATAGATTGTAACTATACATTCAGGAATTTGGATACTCACCTGGTAATCATTGATTATACTGCTAAAATTGGCTACCCCAAAAGAAGATACCTGAACTACGTAAGAACTCTCACTGTATCCTTTTATACTTATTTATTTCATGTATATATTGCTAACTTGAAATGACCTTCTTTAAATAATTACATATATTGGTAAAATTAAAAAGGAAACCATCACCTTAGCACATTCTCATCTGTAACCAACTACAAAAGTAAAATGTTTGAACACATTTTTGAACCATTACTATTAACCATTACCAATGTATGCTATTAAACAATGCTAATCCTTTTTTTTTTTTTTTTTTTTTTTTTGCCAGTCCTGGGCTTGAGCTCTGGGCCTGAGTACTGTCCTTGGACTTTCTCAAGGCTAGAGCTCTACTACTTGAGTCTCAGCACCATTCTGGCTTTTTCTTTTGTATGTATGTGGTACCGAGGAATCGAACCCGGGCCTTTGTGCATGCTAGGCAAGCACTCTACCACTAGGCCAAACTCCCGGCCCGCAATGCTAATCCTTTTTGAAATGTGCCAAATTTGTGAAATCATTTATATTTATAGACTCTATTTGTGTCCAACACTACCTTTAGGAGCATGTGCAAAATTTTTATAATCACAACTATTATAGAAGGAAGGTAATATGACCTAAGCTCTGTGGATGGTGAAATTATGGTCATAATCTCTGTATACTAAGCCCCCTTGTACACATTGTATTGAAAATACATTTATTTTGATGATTGTGTTTCTATTATAAATATGCACTGTGACTGGGTAATCACCTATTCCATGTCATGAAGCACACAGTTGTCTGAAATAAAATGGGAGGCTATATATAACTGAGTAAAGCTATCTAAAATAGTCCAGTGGAAAAAGACTTATTCCACACTGCTAGAATATAATATGACCTGAAGTTGAATGATAATGTAAAATGATAAACATTAAACTCCAGTACAAACATTTCCTATCAACTCAAGATTGTCTCCTCTAACTATCTACACCACATCTCAACTTGAAGTGGATGACATACCTGAGATAAGACATCTAACACTTATCTTCTTTCCTTATCCCCACCAGAAATCTCCACTCAATGCCCTCTCTCTCTTCCATTACAGAAAGTATTTCTCCTTTCTTCCAATTGTCCACCATTCCGCTCTATCTCCATTTCCTCATCTTCCCTGTTTCACTCTTTTGCATGTTCTGCAGCCAAATACTGTTTGCTGTTACAGAAAATCTGATCTTTTCTCATCAGTTAACCAAGTAATTGTCCTCAACCTCTTTTCTGGATTCCTAGAAAAGGTATTTCCAAAGTTTTTCTGCATTTATCCATCCTCCCTACCACATGACCTCTAACCAAGATAATGTGAGATAATATCATTTTGATGGTTTGAATTTCCATTGAGTCTAAGAAAGACCCTGTAGGCTCTGCAACATGGTTTGACTCCAATATTTGTATATGTTCAGTTCTTCAGCTTACCCCTCTTCTACTATCACACAGCTATTGTGTTTTCTTCATCAATTTTACGTGTGTGTGTGTGTGTGTGTGTGAGAGAGAGAGAGAGAGAGAGAGAGAGAGAGAGAGAGAGAGAGAGAGAGAGAGAGAGAGAGAGAGAGAGAGAGAGTATTGAGGCTTGAATTCAGGGCCTTGGCACTTTCCCTTAGCTTTTTTGCTCAAGGCTGGCATTCAATTATTTGAGGAGCAGCACGTCTGCTTGTGCTGGTAAATTGGATATTAAGAGTCTCATTAACTTTCCTGGCTGGTTTTGCAGTAACATCCTCCTGTCTAACTTCCTGAGTAGCTAGGATTACAGGGGTGAGTCTCTGAATTTCACCAGTTTTAACAGATTTCCAACTTGCATCTCTCCTAATTTGTTCTTTGCTTTTCTGGAAACCCTTCACAGCATATAAGCATTGGCATGAATTTATCCATCATCTTCTTCTAATCTCTATTCAAACATCACTCAAAAAAATCTTAAAATCATCCATTCCAAGAAATACTTTTATGAAGCAGAATATTGTTGTAATATATTGTACCTTGTACCTGATACATAAATATTTATTGGTATCATAAATAATAGGCATCTCCTAAAATATATTGCACAGAATGCTATAGTTTTCCATATATTTTATTGTGATTAATATAAGGGTTACATTATGTTCACCAGTTAGAAGGTGAATTATTTCACAAACATCAATACCCTTTCTCATGTCTTGGTCCCCAATTCTTTCCCCCCAACTTCCATGCTCATCTTGTTTTCCTCCCTTCCCTATCCAATTTCAAATAACCAAATAAGCATATATACAATATATCAGATAATAAGATAAAATACTATAACAATATGAGATAACCAAGGGACAGCAAAAGAGATAAGAAATAACAATACCATTAAAGGCAACACTCACTCATTATATGGTTTTGTTTCTATATCCTGGAGGTCCGTTCATTTAGCATCATATGATATGGCCTTATGTTTCTAGGTTTTACTCTATTGTAAATTTCTCCTAGGAGAGTCCAAGATTTCTACTGATTTGGACAAATGAGGGAAAACATTGATTGAGCCAATGTTCCTTTTAGTCTGGCTTACTTCACTTAGTATGATTTTTTTCTAAGTCTTTCCAATTTCTTACAAATGGGTCGATGTTATTTTTTCAGACAGCAGCATAGAATTCCATTGTGTATAAATACCACATCTTGTTGATCCACTCATCAACTGAGGGACATCTGGGTTAGTTCCACATCTTTGCTATGGTAAATAGTGCTGCAGTGAACATCGTTGTGCTAGTGGATTTAGTATGTCCTTGTTTCTGGACGATTGGGTCAATGCCAAGTAGTGGAATTGCTGGGTCATAGGGGGAGTTCTATGTTTAGTCTTTGGAGGAACTTGCCGTATTGCTTTCCATAGTGGTTGAATGAGTTTGGACTCCCACCAACTGTGTAGTAGTGATCCCTCCTGGCCACATCCCTGCTAGCATCTGTGTTATTGGATTTCTTGATCATGGCCATTCTAACTGGAGTGAGGTGGAATCTTAGAGTTGTTTTGATTTGCATTTCTTTTATGACAAGAGATGTCAAGCATTTCTTCATGTGTCTATAGGCCATTCTTATTTCTTCTTCAGAGAAGACTCTCTTTAAGTTTTGGCCCATTTCTTAATGGGATGGTTGTTTCTTTGGAGATTAGTTTGGGAGTGATTCAATTTTTTGAGCTGTTGATATATTTTAGATATGAGGCCTTTGTCTGTTGTATGGTTAGTGAAGATCTTCTCCCACTCTGTGGGCTTTCTACTTAGTTTCCTAACTATGTCTTTTGACATACAGAAGCTCTGCAGTCTGACTTATCCAGACTTTCTCTGATTTGTTGTGTTCCTTGGTCCTTCTTAAGATAGTTTTGCCCTGTGCCAAGGAGACCTAGTGTATCTCCAATTCTTTCTTTTCAGTTTATCTTCTTTTACCTCCAGGTCTTTGATCCATTTGGAGTTTATACTGGTGCAGGATGACAAAGAAGGATCCAACTTCAGTTTTCTGAGGGTGCTTAACCAGTTTTCCCATCACCACTTGACAAAGAGGCTGTCTTTCTTCCATTCTATTTTTTCTGCTCCCTTATCAAAGATTAGGTGGCCATAGGTCTATAGGTTAATATCTGGGTCCTCAGTTCTATTCCATTGCTCTTCAGGCCTGTTCTTGTGCCAATACCAAGCTGTTCTGGTCACTATAGCTCTGTAATAGTCTAAAGTTTGGTATTGAAATTCCTCTTGCGGTGTTCTTTCTGCTGAGAATTGTTTTTGACATACAGGTCTTTATTATTCCATATGAAATTTTGGATTGCCTCTTCTATTTCTTTAAAGAATGACATTGGGATATTGATGGGTATTGTGTTGACTTTGTAGATAGCCCTTGGCAAGATTGCCATTTTCATGATGTAAATTCTTTTAATTCAGGAGCATAGGAGGTTTTTCCATTTCTTCAGTTCTGATTTAATTTCCTTTTTCAGTGCTTTAAAGTTTTCATCAAAAATGTCCTTTACATTCTTAGTTAAGTTAATTCCTAGGTACTTTATTTTCTTTGAGGCTATTGCAAAAGATGATGCTTTCCTGATTTTTGCCGCGGTCCTCTACTGTTGGCATAGAGGAATGCAGTTGATTTTTGAGTGTTAAGTTTTTTATCGAGGAGCAAAGCTTTTTATTGGGAAAAGTAGGAAATCAACACTGATCACAGAAGTGATCAGGCTTCAGTGCTGAACAAAGGGAGCAGCAGGCTTTCATTTGGCTTTTTCAGTGTGGCACCCACATTGGTGTCAAGGGAGTCATAGGAACGCTTGGGTAAGATGGTTTATTCTTGAGTGCAAGCATTCCAGCTTTGTACTTCATTGAGCTCAAATGCAGTGACTTACCCCAGGAACTACTCAATATTTCCCATCCCTGGAGTCTTTGTCTTACTTAAGTATTTTGACTTGTAGTTTGTCATGGGTCTAATACATAATATTTAATATCTATAGCTATATATATAAATGTTGTGGTTGAATGATTTATAGCTTGAGATGCCACAAAAATACAAAAGCAGAATTGGAGAAATAACATATTTTCGGCAATAGGCTGAGTTAACCCTGTCGTACAAAAGAAGTGATCAACATATCTGATTCAGGGGTTAAGACGTCAGAGGAGACAGTATGAAGAGAGAAATGCCAAACCCTTTTGATCTTATTCTAGTCATCCATTAGTTATACTTAGGTCCCAGATAAGAGTTAGTATTTTTGTTGAAGAGCTTGAGGAGTATTGGTGTGAGCTCTGCTTTGAAGACCTTATAGAATTGAGCTCTGAATCCATCTGCCCCTGGGCTTTTCTTGGATGGAAGGTCTCTTATTGCCATTTCTATTTCAGTGCTTGAAATAGGTCTGTTTAGTTGGATTAGGTCTTCATCCATTTCTTCTAGATTCTCAAATTTGTTGACATAAAGGTTTGAAAATTTTTCCCTTATGATGCTCTGAATCTTGGTAATTTCTGTTGTTATATTAACATTCTCATCTGTGATTTTATTTATTTGGGTGTGCTCCCTTCTTTTTTTGATAATATTTGCCTAGGGTCTGTCAAATTTGTTAATTTTTCAAAGAACCAACTCCTTGTTTTGTTGATTCTGTCTATATTTTTTTTGGACTCCAATTCATTTAATTCTGCTTTGATTTTAATAATTTGCTTCCTTCTACTTGGATTGGGGTTGGTTTGTTGCTCTTTTCCCAGGAGTTTAAGGTTTGTTGGTTTGCGATCTTTCTAATTTGTTAATGTAAGCACTCAGAGCTATACATTTTCCTCTGAGTACTGCCTTTGCTGTGTCCCAAAGGAGCTAGTATTTTGTGTGCTCCTTTTTGTTAAATTTCATAAACTGTTGAATTTCTGTTCTGATCTCATTGATGACCCATTGGTGATTTAACAATGTGTTGTTCAATCTCCTTGAGTTATAGGGCTTTTTGTTGGTGGAGATTGGTGTTCAATTCCAATTTGATACCTTGTGGTCTGAGAGAATGCAGGGAATAATTTCAGTGTTTCTGAATCTGCACAGGTTTGTTTTATGCCCTAAAATGTGGTATATTTAGGAAAATGTTCCATGTGGTGCTGAAAAAAACATATATTGTGATGTTGTTGGGTTGAATAATCCACAGATGTCTGTTAGATCTGTTTGGCCAATACAGTTGTTCAATTCTGAGGTTTCTCTGTTGAGTTTTTGCCTGGTTGATCTGTCCATAGGTGAGAGTGGTGTGTTAAAGTCATCAACAATCACTGTGTTTCAATCAATGTGTGGTTTTAGTGAAAATAACGTTTGCTTGATGAAGTTTGGTGCTCCGGGATTAGGTGTGTATGTAGGATGGTTATGTCCTCCTGGAGTTGAGGCCATTTTATTAGTATGTAATAACATTCTTTGTCATTTCTCACTAATTTTAATTTGAAATCTATTATATCTGATATGAGGATGGCAACTCCATCTTGTTTATGGGGGTTGTTAGCTTGATAGCTTTTATTCCACCTTCTCACTTTCAAAAACATGTTTGTATTTTTGGGCAGAATGTGTCTCTTGAAGATAGCAAAACGATTGATCTTGCTTTTTTGTTTGTTTGTTTTGTTTTGTTTTTAAGCCAGCTCAGGCAAGTTTTATTAAAGAAAAATTATGCACTGTTTACATTTCTCCAGTTTGTTCTGGCATGCTCCTAATGATGTCAGAATCACCCAGGTCAATGATAGCCAGTGTGCATACTCTGTTGTATTTCCCACATGTGGTGCCCAGTTCAATATTATTGCCACTGTAGTGATGGACACCGGTTTTGGCCAACATAGCATAGTACTCTATTTCAGATTTCCTCAAGGCTGGGCAGTTGTTGGTGAGAATGACTAATTTCCCTTTGCCCTGTCTGATCATCTTCAGAGTCTGCTTGTACCCCAGTATATACTTTCCACTTTTCATAACAAGCTGGAGTCTAGAGTTGATTGCCTCCAGAGACTTTTTCGTCTTCTTGGCCACTACCATCTTCCTGCCTTAGGTACGGGAGGGTTCCCAACCAAAAGCAGTTGACGAGATAGCCGGGTGGAGAGAAAAGGGAACTTGCTTTTTGATCCAACTCGAAAATCTATGCCATTTAATTGGAGAGTTAAGTCCATTGATACTGAAGGTTAGGAATGAAAAACATTTACTAGTTCCTGCCATTTTTTAAAAAGCTTTTGTTAGGGCCTTTGGCTTGACAGTTCTTGCAGTACTTAGCTGGTATGATTTTGGGGTGCCATTTCTTTTTTCCATATATTTTTATTGTAATTAATAGAAAGGTTACATTATATTCCCAGATAGAAGGTGCATTACTTCACATACATTGATACCCTTTCTCATATCTTGGTCCCCATTTCCCTCTCCCCACCCCCATCCCTCATCTTGTTTTCCTCCCTTCCCTAACCGACTTCAAATAACCAAATACACAAATATACAATATATCAGATAACCAGGTGAAATGCTGTAACTATATGAGATAAACAACAGACAGCAAGTTGATAAACATGATTAATGAAAAGTTTGTAATCATACAGAAAGAGATACGTGAGGAAGACATATCTAAACAAGATGAAACCATGAACATGAGGAGGCCGTAAGGAGGCCATAATAAAGGATTTACAAAGAAAAAATTGACTAATTCATAGAACCCACAAACAAAAACTGATGGAGCTCCAACAAATGTCCAATGAGAGTAAAGCTGATGAGCTAACTACTCAAATGGAAATCAAGGAGTTAAAGAAGTCCATACACGATCTAAAACAAGAGGTACAATGCATCAAAAATGAACAACTGGAAGTAAGGGAGATGAAAAATAAAGTAGAAAGTATTGATAGCAGGTTAGACAATGCAGAAGAAAGAATCTCCGGGGTTGAAGATAACCTAGTTGTTATAGAGAAAGAACAGAAAATGAGTCAAACCAAGTCTAGGATTAATAAAGGGCCCTGAGAGTACTACAGATGGAGTAAATTTGATCAAAGTACATAGTGTTTTGTCATTTCTTAGTGCTAATCAAAACTTTTTTATAAGTTGGCTTCAATTAGTCAACCAGAAGAAACAGACTAGTTACTGGAGTTATTGGAAATAAGAAGGAAAATTTGCAATGAGACAAAACTAACTCTCAATTAGTCCTTACAACCCCTCCCCCCAAAAAAGCTTTAAATTTTACAAGGTTTTTGCGGAAAGACATGGATTCAAAGCACACACAATGGAGATCAAGATGTCATTTTTAGAAAGCATGATAAATTACTTTTTACTTCTTAGGAAATAATTTATTAACATTAGTGAATAAATTTTATTCTTTTGCCAGGGAGTAGTGACTCACACTGTAATCCTAGCAACTCAGGAAGCAGAAGTTAGGAGAATAATAGTTTACAGTGAGCCAAGGTAGAAAAGTTGAGAGATTACATCTTTTATTAACCATCAAAATGCTGGACTGGAGTCAAGGCTCAAGTATTATTATGCCCAGCTGCTAGGAACAAGAAAGCCAAGCCATAGCACTAGAACCAGAGTTCCCAGCAGAGGCAAAATTAGCAAGAACAACAAAGGAAATTATACATTTTAGAATGTGAAATAGAAAACGTAGAACTAAAGACCCCTATCATCAGTTCATGATGGTTTACGGGGTTTTTTTAATCAGAGATTCATGGGAATAATAAACACATGGCCAGGAACAATTTTGGAGTTTATGTTCTTCCTCAAACATGTTATCATTTTAAGACTAGTAGAACTAGAAACAATAAATGTTAAGAAAACTCTGCCTTAAAGCTTCTCTTGAACTTAACTTCTGGATTTGTTTCCATTGACACTGATCATTTTCCTTTGCTATGAATGAGAAAATCTTCTTTATCGTTTGGAAATCAAGAGAGGAGACTTTCCACTCACATTCAATCTTCCAGCTTGGCTCAGTAGGAATAGAAAACATCTTCATCATCTTAATCATGATAGAAGTTTCAGGCTCATGCTAAACATAACTGCTACATTGCACAATCATTAGGTCAGAGTATAAAACTACACTAGATGAGTGCTCCCCTGACATATTCAAATCAATATTTGCATCATTACTCAGTTAAACAATACAGATCATTACTTTTGAAAAATGAAAACAAGATGGCTCAAAAGATTCATAATTACCACAAGTAAATGAAAGTAGATCTGCACAGCAAAATAATAATAACAACAATAATACCGATTACTGTAAGTCTAGAGGCTATGGAATTGATCGAGTAATTGACTTTCTTAAAAGTTGTGCTGGTCATTAGTCATCTCTGTCATACCTGACCAAAATAGTCTAAAGGAGAAAAGATGTATTTTGGTTAATAATGCCAGAGGTTTTAATCCAGGATCAGCTGCTTCTAATGTAGCTATTAGTCCTGTATCAAGACGTCATGATAAAGAGCATAGGGGGAAAGCTGATCACCCCATGGCATCTGGGGAAGCAGAAAGCCCGAGAGTTAAGACAAAATGAATTTTGAAATATATCAAGACAGAATCTACCCTTCAAAAGGACCCCCCTCAGTAACATACTTTCTCCCAAATAGGCTCACCTACCTTTTCATGTTTGTTAGTTTCAGGTGATTGTCTGAGACAGTGTCTAATATGGCATATCCACTTAACCAGGAACCCACTTGTGTTCATTAAACTCATTACCTTCCTTTTACAGCTTGTCAATTAGTAGGATTACAAGCACAGGCTACACTCTCTATTTAGGTTCTACATTCTAAGAGCCTATTCACTTATAAATATAATCAATTAATTCACTGGGGAAGTCAGCACCTCTTGATCCAGTCTCCTACTCTGCGGACCCAGCAATCAACACTAGAATCTTTAGTGGACATTCCATATCTAAACAAAACCTTTCTACCTCTGGCTCCAGAAGGCTCATGTTCATCTCACCACACAAAATAGCCTCGTCCAGCTCTAAGAGTCTCCATAATCTCAGCAAAATGATACAAAAGTACAAAACCAAAGACTCCTCTGAGACTTAAATCCAACTCCATTGAGAGCCTCTATAAAAACAAAATCAGTAAACAAGTTACACTCTCCCAAGCTGCAATGGTACTGAGTAAACACCTCTGCTCCAATAGGAAGGTAGAGGGGAAGGATCAGACAAAAAATAAAAGACAATACCCAGCAGGACAAATGTTCGATCCTGTAGCTCTATGACAGGTACCTGGAGCTCCTGTTGGTCAGGTATGAGCTCTGAAGGGCATGGGTAAACCCTCCTCACAAAGGCACTGCCAGCTGTGAGTCACATGTTTTTTTCTTTCCAGAACTTGTTAAGCACTGCTGGCTAAACACTTCCCAGAACAAATATTTTACTATCCTGGCATCTATAACTTCAAGGCAACTCCACTGTAGCTTTGGCTTTACTCTTACAGCTTTACTTATGTGGCCACTAAAGCTTTGTTTTAAAGAATTCTCTTGATCTTACAACTCTTGCTTTCTGCATGCCTGCAAAATTATCATCTTTTACATGATGCCAAGGTCTGCCTCCAACTAGAGGAAGCACCAGCCTTCATTATACCATGGAGTAAATCTCAGTCACCACATGACTGGATGCAGAGGAAAACGTCCCCATTGATACAGTGTGTCAGTAGAACATCCTGGAGCTTTTCCCAATGGAAGGTCTTTCAAAGGAGATGGTACCTTACAGCTTTGAGTCTTGGTGGGTAGGATATGGACAAAACCTGAGATGGCGTCAAGGAAATTTTTCTGCTTTCAAATTCTAGTAAGTAGCTTCTTTCTATTGGCACTAATGTCCTCAGTAGCCACATCTTTTTGTCTTTACACTGTGCTAATTTGCTGGCCAAGTGGTTAATTTTTCAAAATAATTATCTGTATTTTTACTCCCAATCTTCTCTGTAAGTTTGTCTTTAGACAACTAACAAAACCCATGCCACAAATTCTGTTTCATTTTGTCACTATGATAAAAATATCCAAGAGAAACAACTGAGATAAGATTTATTTCAACTCATAATTTCAGAGGTTTCATGGTCAACTGACTCCATTACTTTTAGGCCCTTGGCAAGGTAGAAACATGGTGGAATGACATGCAAAAGAAACCTGTGTGCCTTAAGGCAGGAGGAAAACAAATAAAAGAAAAAACAAGAGCTAGAGATAAAGGCATGCCCCTAGTAAGTAACTTTCTTCAACTGGACCCAAATTTCTCATACTCCATTCATCTATGAGCTGAATGGATCTACTCATTGGTGAAGCCAAAAATGTTTCCTTGTGCCAACTACTGAGAACCAAACCACTCTAGAGTATTTCTTATCCAAAGGCCTTGCAAAAAAATGTAGAATATAGTTATAAAGGCTTTCCTACTAAATCCAAAATTCATGGACTAGAATAATACCAAATTAGAGGGGCACAGAAATGAAGTAATGGGAAATTCACTAGGAATTAAAAAGAAACCTGTTATCTGCAAATGAGCTTGAAATCACTAACAACAAAAAATCATTTAGGCTTATTTATTCAGTCAACAATTTCTAGGTAGTAAAGACTTCTACAACAGATAGTAGAGGATATTAAACACATAGTGATTGATCCAATAAAATAGACTGGTTATAATAAAAGAAGTGGACTGGTTAAGTTTTGATAAAGTGAGGGAAAATGTGAACCACTCTTCCATATTATTCGTATGGAAGATGACTGCAAGAGTAGATAAGTAGCTGCCCGCTGGTCCTATTCCCACACCCAGGAAGCTCAACAGAGAGCTTATTGGAAGAAGATCAAGGAAATATGGTTAAGTACACTTTGGAGACATTGAAATTGGGTTTCCCGTGGGATTTCCAAGTATTGATGCCAAGAAAATAGATATTAAAATCCATTAAAATGGATATCGGGGGTGTCAATGTTATTTGTGAGTCATTTTAATTAGTTGGTGATAGATCTTAAAAATATGGACAAAATTATCCAAAATGCATGCTTACACATCAATGATTACACAAAAATAAAAATGGAACCTATAGCATGTAATTGGTACAATTTGGTTTCTCTCTAAAACTAGACATATCAGATTTCTGACCCTATATACATAGGATAATGGAAATTACTTCTGTATTTGGTCACCAGGCTTGTCCTAAGTGTTCACTTCTAGTTTAAGGGTCATTTACTTTGGGCTTGGGTCAATTTGAGGAATCTTTCTTGAAAAACCATCTCTTGTGCAGCACCGATGAACAGCTACATAGCCACAGAGGCAACTTGCCACAGAATGGAGACTTAAATGGCTCTCAACACACAAGGTTAAATTATAGGAGACATTTCTCCATTGTACTTTCTCAAGAAAATGGACTTGGAATATTTAAGCTGAATAATTCACATGAAATAAAGCCATTTGGGGCTTGTCATTGTTTTAAGATAGAAATCCATCATTGTTTTACCCAATTTACTAAGATCTTCAGTTTTACCCTAGAAACTCAGGAAAAGTGTTCATTCTCTGTAAAACTCTTATTTGCCAAGGTAAAGAAGAAAAGCTGAAAAGTCAGAATAAAAGGACCTTCTCTTTCTATTTCAGTTTTGCGGTAACTTCACTGGATTGCAGAACACTTAACCCCAGTCACATCTGGACTTCTTCACAAGAGTGCCTTGCAAAGCTTTAGATATATTGAAATGATTTCCCAGAAGTATTCCCTTGTCCCTTGGAATTTGAAAGAACATCTTGTATAAAATGAAATATCCTTGGCCAGAATATCAGCATTGTCATCAGATGTGGTAAATGTAGTTTGAGAACTAAACTAGGAGATACCGAGAGTCCAATTGGAGATTAAGATATGCAGTTTTGTTGGAGATGCTTTCAAAAAAAAAAAATCCTATCTAAGAGCCCAGAACTGTTTTAGAAAACACTACTTTGAGGATCACCTAATCCACAATAACACAGGTATACTTTGATTTAAAATTAATGACAAAATAGAGTAAAATAATTTGAATTGAACAAATACTACACTAGATTAATAAAGTGTGATATATATGTATACATATCTGAATCGTGTATGTAAAACATTATTCTGTACTTTTAGATGTAGATATATGAATAGGATAAATGGTCAGACACATACATACATACATACATACATACATACATACATACATACATACATACATACACAGATGATAGCCAGGATAGATGATTGTCACTGGATTACCTATATGCACATGTAACCCATCTTTAGAACCCATTCTTTATCCCAACCAAGAGCAACAGTTAGTTTCAGCCCCAGGAAAGGAAAGGTCCTCCTACATTAATTTAACACAAGTTCCAACAGTTCTGTCCTTGCTGGTGTAATTCCACCTGTAGAAAGATGTTAAGAGATTGGTAACCCCATATCAACCTTTTTATATTCTGCCAACCTCAGTGTATACCTATACTATTCCTCCTCTCTTACTACAGAGGGACACAAGGTAGAAATAATTTGAGTTCTGTTGTGTCATTATTGTTTGTCTTTCTGTTCTTCTCTTCAATTAGAAGAAAAGTCTTGTTCTGAGTTTGATCAGTAGATAAGACATCTTCCATGAAAGCAACATAATAATGTCATTACAAAGACATGTACAAAGCATATTATGAAAAGGAGAGGCAGGGAATTTCTTTGCCTGGGAGAAGTAAATTATATTTTTTCATGAAATACAATATGAAGTTTTAAAAGTCATAAAATATAAAATAAGACTCATTCAATTATTTTACTAAAAACATAATTTCTACATAGTTTCCCCAAATAGAGAAGATAGTTAATTACAGAGAAGCCAATTAATAATCAGGCCTCAGAAATACAGACAAAACAAGACATGTGGGGTTGGGAATTTAGCTCAGTGGAAGAGCTCTTGCCTGGCAAGTGCAAGGCCTTGAGTTCAGTCCTCAGCTCTGGAAAAAAATATAAAACAAGGAAACTTAAGAGTAATTTTTCAGTGAGGCCATAAATGAAGTATGTAAGCAAATTATTTCATTGAGCATGTTATATAATTCATGGAAATACTGTTCAGTATCTGACCCTTGAAATTTCCCTTTAAGAATGTGGCTGGTTCATGGTAGAATACTTGCCTTTCATGCATGAAGAAGCCTTGGGTTCAATTTCACAGTATCACATATACAGAAAGCTGGAATTGGTGCTGTGGCTCAAGTGGTAGAGTACTAGTCTTGAGCTAAAGCATCTCAGGGACAGTGCCCAGGCCCTGAGTTCAGGCCCCAGAACTGGGAGAAAAAAAAAGAAAGAAAAGAAAAAAGGAAGAATTAACATATATTCTCCATGTGAGTTAAAGTAGCAAAATTATAATTATGAAAAAGAATGGATAAGTAGCCACATTTCTTAGAGAACTAAAAATATATTAATGAATCCCAGCATCCTACTCATAAGGACTCTGGTTGTGTATTATGTGCAAATTTTTAAAAAATGATACTGGATTTTACTTTTTGAAGCGGATGATTTATCCTGAAGGGTTTTCCTTTTTTTTCTTTTTGGTCAGTCGTGGGGCTTGAATTATGAGTTGGGTTCTTTCACTGAGCTCTTCAGCTAAAGACTAGCTTGAGCCACAGCACCACTTCTGGTTTTTTAGTGGTTAACTGGAGATAAGAGTGTCACAAACTTTGGTGCCCCTGTTTACCTTGAATCTCAATCCTCAGATCTCAGTCTTCTGCGTAGTTAGAATACAGACATGAATGCCCCGCTTCCTGAAGTGGTTTGGGGGGGGGGGGATATATATGTATTGTATTGTATTGTATTGTATTGTATTGTATTGTATTGTATTGCCGGGGTGATGTATAGAGGGGTTACAGTTCTATTTGTCAGATAGTGAGTACATTAATTCTTTTTTTTTGACAGTTGTGGGGCTTGAACTCAGGCCCTGAGCACTGTCCTTGAACTTTTCTCAAGGCTAGAGCTTTACCCTTGAACCACAGCACCACTTCCAGCTTTTTTTATGTATGTGGTGCCGAGGAATCAAACTGGGTCTTCATGCATGCTAGGCAATCATTGTATCACTAGGCCAAACTCCCGGCCCTGGGTACATTACTTCTTCAACACTAAGAACCCTTCCCATGTCCTTCCCCACTTTCCCTCCCTGCACCCCTTCTAAATTATTTCATTTTTCCCCTACCCTTCCCTATTTCAAAGAAACAAGTTAACATGTATACAATATACCAAGTACCAAAGTCAGATGCAGCAACAACATGAGATTAAACCGCAACAGTCATGACCAAATTAGCAAGGAAGATGAGTCTAAAAGATTGTCAACAGTGGTAGAGTGCTTGCCTAGCATGCACAAAGACCCGGATTCAATTCCTCAGTACCACAGACATAGAAAAAAGCCAGAAGTGGTACTGAGGCTCAACTGGTAGAGCTCTAGCCTTGAGAAAACCCAGGGCTCAGGCCCTGAGCTCAAGCCCAGGACTGGCAAAAAAAAGATTGTCAACAGAAACATAGAGGAGCAGATTCTCAGAACCTGGAGCCTGCTGTGTTAAACTATTTGCTTTGATAGTTACTTGACACAAAAGTACTATGTATCAAAACAGTCTAAACTTGAAATGTGTTGGTGACTTGCACCTGCAATCCAAGATATTCAGAAGGCTAAGATCTGAGTAACATGGTGGAAAGCTAACCTGGACAGAAAATATGTTGAGACTCTTATCTCCAATTACCCACCGGAAGAGTGGAGAGTGGAATTGTAGTTCAAGTGGTAGAGCATCAGCCTTGAGCAAAAATGGTAAAGGACAACACCCAAGTCCTGAGTTCAAGCCCAGTACTGGCACACAAAAAAGAGCAAATAAAGCAAAAACAAGAGAAAATCAAAAGAAAAGTCTTAAATCTATGTATACAAGCTCTCTGATTACAGCTTAACAAATATGTCATTCACAAGCAATGCCACCAAGCATATATTGTCAATAAAATGATGATCATTTTGCCCATGAAATTGCCAATGTAAATCAATCAGCTTCACCTCTCCTCCTAGGAAAACAGCATAGAATTGGATACCTTCTTCAAGCAGTAATAATCACAAAGATTTAATGTTATACTAAGCCTCATTCCTTCCTTCAGTTATTAATGAAAATGTCATCCCATGTTTCTTAGATCCATATAACTAATGTTTTATTTTCAACTTTAATATCTTTTTCATATATTTTATTGTAATTAATTGAAGGGTTACACTATATTCACCAGATAGAAGGTGCATTACTCCATATACCCTTTCTCATGTCTTGGTCCCCATTTCCCTCCCCTCAGCTCCACCCCTCATCTTGTTTTCTCCCCTTCCCTATCTTATTTCAAATAACCAAATAAGCATATATACAATATATCAGATAACAAGGTGAAATACTGTCATAATATGAGATGACCAAGGACAGCAAAAGAGATGAGAGATAACATAGTACATTAAGGACAACAATCATTCATTCTATCGCTTTTGTTTCAATATCCTGGAGGTCCTTTCATTTAGCATAATACTATATGGCCTTATGGATCTAGGTTTTTCTCTATTGTAAATCTCTGCTAGGAGAGCCCAAGTTTTCTATTGATTATGACAAATGAAGGAAACCATTGAGCCTAAGTTCCTTTGAATCTGGCTTACTTCACTTAATATGATTTTTTTTCTGAGTCTTTCCATTTCCTTACAAATGGGGCAATGCCATTCTTTCTGACAGCAGCATAGAATTCCATTGTGTATAAATACCATATCTTGTTGATCCACTCATCAACTGAGGGGCATCTGGGTTGGTTTCATATCTTTGCTATGGTAAATAGTGTTGCAATGAACATTATTGTGCTAGTGGCTTTACTATGTCCTTGTTTCTGGACCATTGGATAAGTGCCGCAACTTTAATATCTTACATAACGAACATGACATCCCATTTAGGACCAGAGACATAGGCAGTATCTACCTGCTTATCAACTGCTCATATACATATAAAACTAGATCATACAGCTAGACAGTCACAGAATCCCAGCAGCAATTTTAGAGTCTGTATCTTTCCAAATTCGGTTTATTAGTTACATCGCTCCTACTCAATACTTCATATATCCAAAAGAATAGGCTGTGCACAGCTTTTGTTACAGCAATTAAGAACTAGCTGAGCTAAGTAGTTTTCAATTGATTGAGCAAGTGCTTTTGAAGATCTACACTTAATTCCTCCTCTTGAAAACTGAGAACCTTGAGGTTAGGTAGATCATTTCAAAGACAAACCCACTAGCTACTCTTTGATCTCAGTAGAGCCCCCTTCTTACCTCTCATTCCCATGAGATCTTCTCCTCCCATGGAACTATTGCTGTTTCAATGAGCTAAGGCCACTCTTTAGAATATAAGCATAGTAGCAGGGCCCTGGTGGAATACCCGTAATCCTAGCAATTCAATAGTCTAAGACATGAAGATGGCAGTTCCAAGCCAGCCCAGGCAAGAAAGTCTATGAGACACTCATCTCCAAGTAACCACCAGAAAACTAGAAGTGGAACTGTGTCTCAAAGAGGTAGAATGCCAGCCTTACTGCTAGTGCCCAGGCTCTGAGTTCAAGCCCCTTCAACCAATTGAGAGAGACAGGGATGAGGATAAGAAGAAGGTAGGGAAGGAGAGAGGGTGAGAAAGGGGGAAGGAGGGAGGAAGGAAGGAAGGAAGGAAGGAAGGAAGGAAGGAAGGAAGGAAGGAAGGAAGGAAGGAAGAAAGGTAGGAAGAAGGAAGGAAGGAAGGAAGGAAGGAAGGAAGGAAGGAAGGAAGGAAGGAAGGAAGAAAGGAAGGAAGGGAAGGAGGGAGGGAGGGAGGGAGGGAGGAAAGGAAAGGAAAGGAAAGAAAGAAAGAAAGAAAGAAAGAAAGAAAGAAAGAAAGAAAGAAAGAAAGAAGAAAGAAAGAAAGAAAGAAAGAAAGGCAGGCTTAAAGCATAATAAAACAATCTTGGATTCACATTTTTTCTGGAAACCCAAGGTACCTTTGTCTTTGCTTCCAGGATATAGTTAGGGAGTTTTATGGGGAGTTTGTCTTTCCAGTTACGCCAACTTGTTTGATCTGTGGTATTACTCCTTTACAACTCCTCTCCCTATAAAAATAAAGTAGAGGATATAATACAAGGTAAAGAACATGTCATGTAATCATCACACAATTAAAACCCATCCCACTTTCTTCTAGCAATATCACCTTATGGGAGAGGATGGCCTAAAAAGCTGGATATTAATTCAAACCTTGCATGTTAGCGAGCCATTGGGCAAATTTGCTTTCTGATTTTGCCTTGGGAGGGGGTCGCCATCACTCTTCTGTCGGCCACTAACACCATTGTGCAGCATAAAAGAGCTACAAGAGCTACAGTTTGAATTACACAGTAGTCAAGCCAGATAATTAAATTTCCCTTCCAGAAAGAATATGTCCCTGCTGAGGAAACCTTATTGCATACTGCTGTTCATGGTCACCATTATTAAATTTGTAGGACATGTCCCTGTATTATAACGATTCATTTGAAAGTTATCATTACACAACCCAATAAGGTTAGAAAAGGAGAAAAACGGAAAAACACACCAGCAAACTTTGAAAAAGGATCTGCAATTCTCCCAAGATTTACTCAATAACATTCAAGCTCTACATCAACAGCAGGGAGAACAATTTCCCAAATAACTGTTGCTGTTTCTTGGTGGAAGCTAAATGGAAAAGCTCTTCTTCAAGAAAATTGCATCCAATCCCCTAAAACCCACTTTTCAACAGTTCCTTTGGGACAATGCAGTGACTTGTGTTGATAGTCTATAGGTACAATAGTGCCTACAACATGAAAATCACTCCTGTCCATGTATAAAGAAATAAAATTCTTATTGCATCATGTATTATGGCATATGGATCATATATTATTGTATATAGATCCTACAGTGTTATAAACTTTCATCAAATATTAAGTGCCCCCAATATACTGCATTTTTAATGAAATTTAGCCAGAAACTACATGGGGCTCAAACACTATTCATATCACAGTGTTCCCTCAAAAATTTTAGCTGCTGTGAATATCCTTTATATTTTAGTGCAGAAGAAAGAGACCAACACAAAAGCCATTCAATGGATGATTGTTGTCCTTAATGTACTGTTATCTCTCGTCTCTTTTGCTGTCCCTTGATTATCTCATATTATTACAGTATCTCACTTCGTTATCTGATATATGGATTTATTTGTATTTGGTTATTTGAAATTGGATAGGGAAGGGGAGAAAACCAAGACGGGGGGGGGGAGGGGAGGGTAATGGGGACCAAGACATGTGAAAGGTATCAATACATGTGAATTAATGCACCTTCTATCTGGCAAATATCATGTAACCCTTTTATTAATTACAATAAAAAAGAAAGTTAAAAAAAAGAAAGAGACCAACATAAATACAATGTGTCATTTTAAATTGCATGTATCTCTCAGTTCTACTTGATTTTAATTGACTGCAACATCTAAGGGGAAGGGACTTTAAAGTATGCCTTTCTAAATCCTCAATAGCATCTAGGTCATAAATAATGCTTGAAAATGTGAAAAACAAGAATTACAGAATATAGTTTGGTTATTATGTACCATCAAGATTAAAAAATGTTGATGAAGAGGACCTTAGGAGAACTATATTTTATTTTATGTTATTTTATTGTCAGGGTAATGTATAAAGGGGTTACTGTTATGTTTGTCAGGTAGTGGGTGCATTGCTTCTTGCACATTGATACCCCTTCTCATGTTTTTGCCCCCGTTTCCCTCCCTTTACCCCCTTCCAATCACCTTGTTCCCCCTTCCTTTCCCTAGTTCAAATAAACAAATAAAATATACAATTTACAAGGTAACCAAGTCAGATAGAGTAACCATATGAGATTAACTATAAGGGGAAAAAGAGAAAAGAAGTAACATAGTACATTTAAAACAACAATCACAAAGATAAATCTCTTGTTTCCATACCTTAGCATTCATTTTGTTTAGAGAGAATATAATATTGTTGAAAAGACAACATATATACAAACATTTTTCAAATTTTCAGGTATTTTCATTGTTCTCGGCATTATCTTTGTAGATTTTCATTATCAAGAATTTGTTGTACAAGTGAAAATTCATTGTGACAAACATATATACACACATATATACATACACACATACATGTGTACAATATCCCTCTCCTTCCTCTCTTGCTTTTTCCTATTTTTCTTTATGTGCCAATATTAAGACTTGAAGTTAGGGCCTGGGTGCTGTCTCTTAGCTTTTTCACTCAAGGTGGGTGTTTGACCACTTTAGCAACAGCTTCCCTTTTGGTTTGTTGGTATATTTCCTCTTCTGGTTTGTTTGTGATTGATTGGAGATTAGAGTTTCATGGTATTCTCTGCCCACGCTGACTTCGAAATACAATTCTGCATGGTCATATACACATAGCTATTAACCTATTGTGATACTCGGCTAGGAAAATCCTAGATGCATACTAATATTACAAACTAAGGAAACCATGGAGCCTATGTTTCTTTGGGTCTAGTTTATTTCACTTAATATGATTTTTCCATATAGGATGAAGCTAATCTAAATGAAGTCCAGGATATGGAAACAGGAGGGTTATCTTTGTGGTGGTTGTTTTTAATGTACTTGGTAAAGTTATTTCTTTTCTCTGTTTTTTTTTTCTCCCTATGTTTTATCCCCTGTTGTTATTGTATCTGACTTTGGTATCTGATGTATTATATATACATTTATTTGTTTTTTCAAATTAAGGAAGGGGAAAAAAAAGATGATGAGACAAAGGGCAAAGAGTGAACGAATGTAATAGTGATATCCATAAGACAGTATGTTGAAAATGAACTTTATAACTTGGGAGAGGTTGGGGGAAAGGAAAGTGGGAGAATAAAACAGGAAAGGGTAACAATGGTTGAGAAGTAATGTACTCACTACAAATATAACTGTAAACCCTCTATACATCATCTTGACATTTTTTTAAATCCTCAAAATCTGAGTAGCTAGGATTGACAGCATGAGTTAACAGTATCCAGCTTCCCCTTCCCTTTGTTAAGAATATCAATGGGTTTCATTATATTCACTCAGTTATATTAAGTATCTCAACTGTAGGCATCCTCATTCTGAGTTCTTCATCGAAAGCCATAACTATACATGATGTATGTATAGCAGGAGGGGATTTATCTCATGTGTTTAGGGATCATTTATCTTTATTATAGTTCTTCATATGACCTTTTTTAAACAAAGAATAAAACCTCTTGTTTCCATTTTTCATATACTTTTATGACAAAATTTTTCCATCAGTGTGAATGGCTTTCTTAGATATGGAATAAAGTGGGAATTAAGACAAATAATGATTGTTTCCTTAGTTTGTATAGTTGTCTTTAATATGTGTTAGCCAAAATCATCCTTGCTCAGGGTTCAAATATTAACCAATGAAACAAGGTCTATCATATATAGTTTAAAATGCTAATATATTGGGTTGGGAGTTTGACCTAGTGGTAGAGTGCTTCCCTAGCATGCAATAAGATCTGGGTTCGATTCCTCAGTATCACATGCATAGGGGGAAAAAAAAACTGGAGATGGTGCTGTAGCTCAAGTGGCAGACCACTAGCCTTGAGAAAAAAAAAAGCCCAAGGATTGTGCCCAAGCCCTTAATTCAAGCCCCAGGACAGGCAAAAACAAAATGCTAATATATGGTACAGACAAATTTTTGGTTGGAATTTCAGATATAATGTACTTTCAATCACTAAAAAGCGTTATCTAACTAACATGCTAGTTGACTAGCTGCTTTCCTATTTTTTTTTGTTTGTTTTACTTCAACCAGAGATACATCATCTCACTTCCAAAACTTCACTGGGTTCACTATCATACAAGACAGTATCCAAGCATTATATCTTGGTAAAAAAATAAATCCTTTCATAAATGAAGTTCTATCTAACTTTCCATTCTCAGATTGGGTGCAGACAGTTGGCGATTTTCAAGGATGACTTGGGGAAAAGAAGCCAAAGAGAGTTACTCCTATTTTGACATTTTTGAATTTTTCATTGAGAAAAGACATATCTGTATTTGATTCAAAAGAGGGCAAGCAAGGAAGCCTATGTGTTATCAAGGAATCAGGAGCATAGAATTGAGCAGATCCTGCTGCTGATTGCTCTTTATTAGAATACAACATGTATCAAAGGAGTAGCAATTCCACGAAGCTCATTATTAAGTATAAAGATGAATAAAAGCAGAGTGCATTTTATCTATGTTATTCAATTGATCAATCAATTCAAATGAGACTTTCTATTTTGGGGATATCAGCCAAACTGACATGTAATCATTGATTGATAGAGAAAGGTAGGATTCATTTTGGGTCATAAGAGAAGAATGAAACACCCATTCTCTTTTTCTACTTATAATTTATAAAGAGATGACAGGGTGTTACACAGTTAGAAAAATAAGCAAGCATATCTAGTACATTGTTTTCTAAAATTTCAGGTGATAAAAAGTTATCACATAATTCTCCTTAGTCCTTTGTAAGACTTCAGATCAAAAACATGAGAAGGGGTATCAGTGTGTGAGAAGTAATGCAGCTACTACCTGGCAAATGTACCTGTAATACCTCTATACATTACCCTGACTATAAAAAGATTTAAAAAAAACTCCAGTCTCAGTAAATTATAACTTGTGTCTGAGAAAAACAAATTTTTGAATCCTGGAGAGTGTCTGTTTTCTCCTTTACTCCTTGGTAAAAACCATGTCATGGGTCTGTGAACAAGTCATGGTGTTGGTTAGCTTTCTGCTTCCTTATAAGTTCTATTGTCTCTGAGGAACTTGAAAGTCCTAGGGATGCTATGTTGATCTTAAATGGGCAGTCTGAAATGTGCTGCAAGTGACAGATTATGGTCAGAAGCCAGCTGTTCACATATTTGATCAGCCAGCAGGAAGTCTTTCTGCAGCTTTTAAATAAAAAATATAGGATGGTGTCGGTGTTTGGTGACACTGTTTTTAATCTTTGCATTTCTCACTGACAGGAGGTAATGGTTATCTGTGGGAGACCTGTCACATGATGGTAGCTTCTCTGCTACCAGGAGAGTCACAATATGGCCTCCCAAACTTCTTTCATAGTCATAGCTTTCAGGGCTACTCATCGTGAAAGACATCTCAAACTGAAGGAAGAACAAAAGGGAAAGAAGGAGGGAGATTTTTTTGTTCTGGAATGTCTTTTTTATTTTTAAATATCAATACATTTTCTTTATATTGACATTACTATAATTACAGAATTGAAACAGAACCTAAGCTTGCCTTTCTATTCCAATATTCTGAAAATTCTTAAATTAAATTGATCAAAGAATGTAAGTATTAGGCTGACAACTGCAGTTTTGATAACCACTAATGAAAAGAATTCCTTACATCTACTAATCAGCCTGGGAGAATGTTTCATTGGAAGGTCTAACTCCAATGCATATTTATTCCTAATTTCAACATTCTTTCAAGAATATTTATCATTGATTTATAATGGGCCCAGGGATGGCTGCATTATTATATGCACTAAAAATCAATAATGTAATAATAACCCCTAAGTATCTCTATGTAATATAATAGACAATAATTACTTAATCAAAGATTTTGGAAAAAAATGGTTTACAACAAAGCATTCAGATGATACAATAATGATCTTGTTCTTTGGGACTAAACTGTTACCTTGAATTCTGTCTTTCTGATATGATGATGACGGGGGAAGAAATGTGACATAATTTCCAAAGGTCATTCTTTTTTCTTTGTCATAAGGCATGAACTGGGGTGGGGTAGAGGGAGGTTGGGTGCTGTCCCTGAGTTCTTTTGCTCAACCATAGTGCACTACCACTTTGAGCTACAATTCCAATGCTGGTTTTTGAGTGGTGAAGTGGAAGTAAAAGTCCCATGGGGATTTTTCTTGCCGGGACTGTGTTGGAACAGTAGTCCTCAGATCCCAGCTTCCTGAGTAGCTAGGATTACAGGCAAGAGCCACCAGTGCCTGGCCCAAAGGTCATTCTTGTATGAAATACAGGAACTTTTTTTTTCTGAATGGGAACATTTTATTTTTTAACAAGAAGGGAGGAGTGCACATAGGCACAAATGTTCACGAGTCTACTTTGCAATTAGAACGTGAAGACTCTTGATATAACTGATACTTAAAATATATAAACCACAATTTATTTCAGATTTCCTCAGGCCCCTATAAAAACTCAGTATTTCTTAGGGCCAGTGCTACTGTTGGATCAGATAATTCCCAATCGTGAGTAGGTAATTCTCAGATGTGGAGAGCTGTGTTTGCAGTGTAGAATATTTAGAACATTCCTACCTCTACCCCACCAATAACGAGTAGTCCTCCTTCTCTTCATCCAAAGTTATGACCATCAAAAATAACTCTAGATACCACTAAGTATCTTCTGGGTAACATATATTATCAGTTGAGAGTCATTGCTTAAATGATTTTTCTCTTTCATTCTTTTACTTGGTATGGGATGAGAGCCTTTCCTAAATTCTCTGTAGCACAGCTGCAAACAGGCCAGTGCCTTTCATTGGCCATTATTAAAGGTTTAAAAAGTTGGGAGGAAAAAATGTTCAGCTCTAGAGTTTAATTTTTAGCAGTTCACAATCCTCTGATTTCCCACTGGAAGTTTTCCTGCTAGGCATTTTAGTGTTTTTCACATCAGAACCATCTAATCCAGCACCACTGACTTTATTCTAAATGTATTTATCTTAAAAACCAGGGTTTCAGAATTGCTTCAGAACAGGAACATTTTTCTTACCCACTCTGCAATTTCCACACTATTCAATATCTCCCTTTTCTTCTCAAGATAGGCAAATGCAAGGGGAGAGAATACTAGATGTGACTGCTGAAGCCAGAAGTGCTGCCAGGGAATGTCAATAGTCTTCTGTTAGCTGTGAGTTAAATACTGAGTTTAGAAATCAGAACGTGAGAAATCTGACTTCTTATACATTCAGGACTAAAGATAACCATCTGACTTAGTTTCCGACGCAAGTCTAGAGTTTATAAGACGACACTACCCAATACAAGCATCAGTGTGCCATCACTCAGCTCCAAATGATCTCCTCTTTTCTCAAACCATGTATGCATTTCTTGTCCAGTCATCCCATTTGTTTTTCTGGTTTTTACTCTAGCATAAGTGAGCCAAGCTTACAGTTTTCCACTGCCATGGGGGAAATAAAAGATAAAACATGCAAAACTATTTATTTGGAAAATTCATGGTTTGCATGTGGCAAAGCCATTTTAAATGCATACATGACATATACCTCTGTCAAAGAAAGGAGAGAATATCCCCAAACGTGGACTCACACTTAAATGCTTAAGTCTGAAATGGTACTTTCCAATCAAAATCAACTACAGGCATGTATTCCAAAACATCAAAATTGCCTCAGGCTTTGAAGAAACAGTATGTAGAACAGGAAGTTCATAAGCTTTAAAACAAATTTGGAGGCTAATGTCAGCCAGGATGCCGCATTCCACCATGTAGGCAACATCCACTGAAGTCTCTCCTCTAAGTTACTATTTAGTACTAACTGGCATCCTATAAACTAGCAATGGCTCAACAAGCCGATCATAAATACTTGCTCTCTTTCTTACATATCACTTATCCTGTGTGGTTATTTTTTCCCTCCCCTATGCATGTAAGGCTTTGTGGCATATTGAACATTCTACTTGTCATTTTCTGATTCCTCTCAGTGTAAAGATATATAAGAATTTTGTCCTTTTTTAGTGTTGTATATTCAACAGAATAGGACTTCATTCAACAGGTACTCAATACATAATTGTTAAATTTTAAATAGATAAACTAAGTGAATGATGCAAAGAGCATTTGCCTTTGTTCTAAACATGCTTTACACTGAAAAGCACAAACTCAAAAGATGTAAATAAATCTTAGGAGAAAGACACAAAGTCCTGTAACAGAATTTACTCCAATTATTTTCTTGGAGAAAGCTGTGAGTATGCATGAATCTGTGTAAATTAGTTCCTCAAAAGACTAAGCATAGAGCTCCCCTATGATCCAGCAATTCTACTACTTGGCATTTACCCAATCATCCAGAAACAAAGACATACTAAATCCA
Source organism: Megascapheus bottae (assembly GCF_031878675.1). Lineage (NCBI taxonomy): Eukaryota > Metazoa > Chordata > Mammalia > Rodentia > Geomyidae > Megascapheus > Megascapheus bottae. The sequence goes on along the minus strand of NC_143511.1, from coordinate 52,201,414 downwards.
CTAGCACAATGATGTTCATTGCAACACTATTTACCACAGCAAAGATATGGAACCTCAGTTGATGAGTGGGTTAACAAGATGTGGTATCTATACACAATGGAATTCTATGCTGTTGTCAGAAATAACAACATCGCCCCATTTGTAAGGAAATGGAAAGACTTAGAAAACATCATACTAAGTGAAGTAAGCCAGACTCAAAGGAACATAGGCCTAATGGTTTTCCTCATTTGTCATAATCAGTAGAAACCTTACAATAGAACAAAATCTAGAGACATAAGGCCATACAGTATGACGCTAAATGAAAGGACCCCCAGATTATAGAAACAAAAGCCATATAATGAGTGATTGTTGTCCTTAATGTACTGTTATCTCTCATCTCTTTTGCTGTCCCTTGGTTATCTCATATTGTTACAGTATTTCTCATGGTTATCTGATATATTGTATATATGCTTATTTGGTTATTTGAAATAGGATAGGGAAGGGGGAAAAACAAGATGAGGTTCAGGGGTAGGGGGAGCGAATTGGGGACCAAGACATGAGAAAGGGTATCAATGTATGTGAAGTAATGCACCCTCAATCTGGTGGATAAAATGCAACCCTTCTATTTACTACAATAAAAATATATGGAAAAAAAGAAGTGAGCAGAGAAGAAGAGTACAACTTACCACAATGGGGATATCATATCAGTGTTTTTATTCAAACCATTATGCTCCATTTAGTTGCCTGTTTCTTTTATATTTCTCATATTAGTTTGTCAATTAAATTTCATTATGTGATATGGTATTCTTAACTTTATACTACGTATGCATGTCTAGCATGGGTTCCAAGCACTAAATTTTTTCAACAAATGCTAGCTAATTTCAGTGTATATATGTATCTACTATTTATGAGAATAGTCAGCAGATAGCACTCTGATTCACTTTGGGTACCAAAATGATTCACAGAATTCTTCTTTGGAATGTTTAGAAAATTAAGAATATATTTTACTAGCCCAAATATTTACTATCAAACATTAAACATTAAGTTGATATTATCTTTCAAACGCACCAGAAAAAAAATCAATTATAAGAAATGAACCCATCTCAAATGAACCCATTAAATTTCTACATTGTTCAATACTGAACATCTTGCTCTCTTTCTTCTCAGGGGACTATATCTCTATCTATTTGCAGGCCAAATATCATGAACGAATGTTCAACCTCTTTTTCTCTATTTCAGTCTATTCCTATTCCGTGACCTTATTTTAGATTCTATTATATTGCTTTGATTTTTCTAAGTATTTCTGAAACCTGTTACTTGTCTTCCTACTCTTATGCTTGCTGTAACTAAATTCAACTTTTTAAATATATTTTTATTGTAATTAATAGAAGGGTTACATGATATTTGCCAGATAAATGGTGCATTAATTCCCACACATTGATACCCTTTCACATGTCATGGTCCCCATTTCCCTTCCCCCCTCCCCCACCCCTCATCTTGTTTTCCCCCGTTCCCTATCCAATTTCTGATAACCAAATTCAAATATATCCAATATATCAGGTAACAAAGTGAGATAGTGTAACAATATGAGATAACCAAGGGACAGTAAAAGTGATGGGAGATAACATAGTACCTTAAGAACAACAATCATTAATTATATGGCTTATGTTTACATCATATTTTAAATGACAAGTTTAACAAACAATTGTTCAAGGAGGGAATCTCTAATTACATTCTCTGGGTCTTAGTCTTTAGAACTTAATCAAAATTAGGCTAATGGTTTGTATGTCATAGAAACATATCAATTTATGAAATAAAACATTATGATTTTAGAGTCATAGGGTTTTTGTCTATATAGTTATGTTTGTATTTCCATTACCATATCCATTGCTTTGGGTATGCAGTTATTGAGTCCTCGCTATTGTATACTTTGGATTTAATAACCACATATTAAGGATACCATGCGCCTTTTGTTCCTTAGGTCTTGACTTGTCTCACTCAACATGATTTGCTCTAGATTCATCCACTTCCCTGCGAATGCCATTATTTTATCTTGTCTGTTGGCTATGTAGAATTCCATTGTGTATATATACCACATTTTCTGTATCCATTCATCTGCAGTAGGGCATCTGGATTGTTTCCATCGCCTGGCTATTGGGAATAGTGCAGAGATGAACATAGCTGAGCAGGTGTCTTTATAATATCCTGGGTCATGCTGTTCAGGATAGATGCCCAGAAGTGGTATGGCGGGATCATAGGGAAGGTCTATTTTCAGTTCTTTAAGGAACCTCCACACTGCTTTCCAGAGTGGCTGAACTAGTTTACAATCCCACCAGCAGTGCAGTAGGGTTCCTTTTTCTCCACAACCCCGCCAGCAATTGTCATTGTCTGAGTTCAAAATCTTGGCCATTCTTATGGGGTAAGGTGGTATCTTAGGGTTGTTTTAATTTGCATTTCTTTTATGACCATAGATGATGAGCATTTTCTCATATGTTTTTCTGCCATTTTAATCTCTTCTGATAAGTCTCTCTTTAGTTCCCTTGCCCATTTAGTGTATGGTTTGTTGGGTTTTCGGGGGATTAGTTTCTTGAGTTCCCTGTAGATACTGGATATTAAGCATTTGTCAGATATATTGTTGGTGAATATCTTTTCCCAGTTGGTTGGCTGTATCTCTACTTTTGCGACTATGTTTTTATCTGTACAGAAACTTTTTATTTTTAGGTAGTCCCATTTATCGAGTCTCTCTCCAATCTGTTGTGACCCTGGGATTCTGTTCAGGAATCTGTTGCCTGTGCCTATGAGTTCCAGTGTCTCTCCTACATTATCATGTAGCAATTTCATGGTTTCCGGTCTGACGTTGAGGTCTTTGATCCACTTTGAGTTAATGCTTGTGCATGGCGAAAGGCTAGGGTCAATTTTTAGTTTTCTGCATGTGGCTGCCCAGTTTTGCCAGCACCAATAATTGAATAGACTGTGTTTGTTCCATTGTACATCTTTGGCTCCTTTGTCAAATACAAGTTGCCTATAGGTATATGGTTCTATTTCTGGGTCTTCTATTCTGTTCCATTGATCTTCTGGTCTGTTTTTGTGCCAGTTTTTGTTACTATGGCTCTATAGTAGAGTTTGAAATCTGGTAGTGTAATACCACCAGCATTGCTCTTTTTGCCTAGAATTGTTTTGGCTATTCTAGGTCTTTTCTTGTTCTATATAAATCTTTGGATTATATCTTCAATTTCCATAAAGAATGTCTTTGGGATTTTGATGGGGATTGCATTGAATTTGTATATCAGTTTTGGCAGTATAGCCATTTTCACTATGTTGATTCTCTCTAGAAATGAGCATGGGATGTCTTTCCATTTCCTAGTGTCCTCTTTAATTTTTTTCATTAGGCTTTTATAATTTTCATTGAATAATTCCTTTACTTCTTTGGTTAAGTATATTCCTAAGTATTTTATTCTTTTGGGGGCTATTGCGAATGGGATCATTTTCTTGATTTGGCCTTCTGTTTGTGTATTGTTGGTGTACAAGAAGGCTACTGACTTCTGAAGGTTGATTTTGTATCCTGCTACTTTGCTAAAGTGGTTTATTAATTCTAGTAGTTTGGGAGTGGAGTTTGTTGGGTCACTCAAGAGAGGATCATGTCATCTGCGAATAAGGATAGTTTAATTTCTTCTTTCCCTATGTGGATCCCTTTGATGTCCTTTTCTTGTCTTATTGCTCTGGCTAAGGGTTCCAGCACTATATTGAAGAGAAGTGGAGAGAGTGGGCATCCCTCTAGTTCCTGATTTTAATGTGAATGGTTCCAGTCTTTCACCATTTAGTATAATACTGGCTGTAGGTTTTTCATATATAGCTTTCACTATTTTGAGGAATGTACCTCTTATTCCTATTTTTTCTAGTGCTTTCAACATGAGTGGATGTTGTATTTTGTCAAATGCCTTCTCCGCGTCCAGAGAAATTATCATATGAGTCTTATCTTTAGCTCTATTGATATGATGTATTACATTGATTGATTTGCGAATGTTAAACCAGCCTTACATTTGTGGGATGAAGCCCACTTGATCATAGTGTATGATGTCTTTAATTTGTTTCTGGATTCTGTTGGCTAATATTTTATTGAGGAATTTTGCATCTGTGTTCATTAGAGAGACAGGTCTGTAGTTTTCTTTTTTTGTTGGGTCTTTCCCTGGTTTGGGGATGAGAGTAATATTAGCTTCATAAAATGAGTTTGGTATTGCTCCTTCTGTTTCTATTTCTTGGTAGAGTTTCAAGAGTATAGTTGTTATTTCATCTTTAAATGTCTTGTAGAATTCCGCAGTGAATCCATCTGGACCTGGGCTCTTTTTGGTTGGCATTCCCTGATTGCTTCCACAATTTCCTTGTAAGAAATTGGTCTGTTCAATTTGTTTATCTCATCGTTGTTCAGTGTGGGTAGCCTATATTTATTTAAGAAATCATCCATTTCTACTAGATTTTCTTGTTTCTTTGAATATTGGCCCTGGTAGTACCTATTCATTATGGACTGGATTTCTTGGGAATCAGTTGTGATTGTTCCCGTGGGGTCTCTAATCTTGTTTATTTGAGTCTCCCCTTAGTCTCCCCTTTCCTTTTTTTGATTAATCTTGCCAAGGGTCTGTCAATTTTGTTGACTCTTTCAAAGAACCAACTTTTTGATTTATCAATTATTTGTACAATAGATCTTATTTCAATCTCTGAAATTTCTGATTTTATTTTTGTTATTTCTGTCCTTCTAGCTGTTTTAGAATTAACTTTTTCTTGCTCCTCTAGGTGTTTCAGTTTTTTTTTTTAAGGTTATTTACGTGATCTTCTTCTGTCTTTTTAATATGCGCTCGTAGTGTAATAAATTTGCCTCTTAGAACTGCCTTTGCTGTGTCCCATAAGTTTCTTTGTGATGTTTCTTGATTGTCATTACATTCAAGGAAGTTTTTACTTTCATTTCTGATCTGATCTGTTACCCAGGGGTTATTCAAAAGTGTGTTGTTCAGTTTCCATGTGACTGAATGTTTTTTGACTTTGACTGCATTGTTCAGAATAAGTCTGACTCCACTGTGGTCTGATAGGATGCATGGGATTATATCAGACTTCTTGTATCTGCTTAAGTTTTCTGTATGAACTATTATATGATCTATTTTGGAGTGTGTCCATGTGCTGCTGAGAAAAATGTAAAAAGTTTTGCGGTTGGGTGGAAGACTCTGTGTATATCTGTTAAGCCCAGCTGGGCTATGGTGTCATTTAAGTCGATGGTGTCTTTGCTTAACTTTTGTTGAGTTGACCTGTCATTTGTTGAGAGTGCAGTATTGAGGTCACCGACAATGATTGTGTTTGAGTCTATCTTGTTCTGTAGTTCTAAAAGAGTTTGTTTGACGAATTTGGGTGCTCCCGTGTTGGGGGAATAGATGTTTATAACTGTAATATTATGGGCATGGATTGTACCCTTTACTAATATATAATGGCCGTCTCTGTCTTTGTGTACTGATTTTACTGAGAAGTTAATTTTGTCGGAGATTAAGATTGCTACTCCTGCTTTTTTGCATGGTGCATTGGAGTGGAAGATTCGTTTCCGTCCTTTCACTTGGAGTTTGTTTCTGTCTTTGGCAGTGAAGTGTGTCTCTTGGAGGCAACATATGGATGGGTGGTGTTTCTTAATCCAGTCTGCTGCTCTGTGTCTTTTGATTGGATTGTTCAGCCCATTCACATTTAGGGAGATTATGGAGAAGTGTTCAGTGTCCATTGTTGTTATTTATTTTTACTTCTAAGTTTCTTTCTCTTTTCTCCCTTTTTGTGTTTAGTGAATTATAGATGTTTGCTTCTTGATGGGGGTTCTTGATGTTCTACAATTTGTTCTCAGTTAATTAGTATTCTTTGTAACGCTGGTTTAGTGTGCATGTATTCATAAAGCTTCTCTTTGGAGTGAAATATTCTTGTTTCTCCCTCAAATGTAAATGCTAGATTTGCTGGCTATATCAGTCTGGGTTGGCAGTTGTTGGTCTTCAGGACATCAATGATGTTTTTCCAAGCTTTTCTTGCATTTAGGGTTTGCGTGGAGAGATCTGCTGTAATTCAAATGTTCTTCCCATTATAATATAGCTCCTTCTTTGTTTTTGCAGCATTTAAGATCAATTCCTTGGTATTCGGGTCTAGTGTCTTTACTATGATATGTCTAGGTGAGTTCCTTCTAGGATCTTGCCTGCTTGGGGTCCTGAAACCTTCAATAATGTGGGTATTTTCCCTTTTGAAGTTGGGGAAGTTCTCTGCTATGATTTTGGTGAATAAAGGTTGCATACCTTTGTTCTGGAATTCAGCCCCCTCCTCAATCCCTATTATACGAAGATTAGACTTCTTTGATGCATCTGCTAGTTCCTGGAGCTCTCTCTGGTAGATTCTGACTGATTTTTCCAAGGTGGCGATTCTCTGTTGAAGCTCTTGGGTTTTGTCTTCCATTTCTGATGTTCTATTCTCCATCTCCATCAATCTGCTGCTTAATGCCTCCATTTTTGCTTGAAGTGTGGATGCTGAGCTGATCATGTCTTCTCTGAGGGTATTAATCTTTTTTTCCATTTCTCTTTTGAATTTGAGGAGCTCTTTGGAGATTTCCTGCTTATGTTCCTGGAATTGTTTTTGGAATTCTGTTTTAATCTCTTTAGTCATGTTCACAATCATCTCGTTAAATAGGGTCATGTTTCGTGTCTCTTCAGGTGTCATTTCTTGGGATGGTGACATCTCTCTCATCCCTTCGCTCTTGTTTCCTTTTGGGCTTTGCGTGGGACTTTGATTATTTATGTAAGTCGTGATTCTTCTCTGGGCTCTCCTCGGCATTGAGAACTGTTGTTGTAGTTCGCTCTGTGGTCTTTGCTTGGATTGGGACCGTGGTTCTGGGAATATGTGAATACCTGTGGTTCTCAGCCAAATTGATTCCTCTGCTGACTATGTCAGAGTTTGCCATTTTTGTAGGTGTTTGGTCAATTCCCCGAGGCTGTGTGCTGCTGTACGACTAGCTCTCAGCCCAGCCAGTGGCCTCATAGTGGGCCGTGGGATGGATCTGCGAGCTTAGGTCTCAGCGTGCTGGGCGGATGGTTGGTTTTCCTGTGCTGCTTCTAGGGGCGGGCCTAGGCCAAGGGTCTGGGGTTTGGGAGTTTCCAGGGGCTCTCAGCAGGACCTGCAGCTATCTGCTCTGTTCCCAGGGGCGGGGCCCAGCTAGAGGGCAGCTTGTCTGCTGGTCGGCCCTTCAGTTCCCTGCTGCTTTGTCAGAGACTCTGTGACTGTGGGGAGGGGGGGGGAGCTCGGTGCTGTCTCGCTCAGGATTCCCAGCTGGAGAATGCCCTGCTCAGGATTTGAGGGGGACAGATGCTGGCTCCTATTGTCCCGTACACCCCACCCACTGTTTTAAGGCAGGGACACAGCGCTCCCCACTCTCCAGACCCAGTGGCCTGGGAGAGGAACCGGGTGGGTGGGTGGGAGCTGGGACATCCCCGCCTCCTCTGGTGGGGGGCTGGGTCTTGGCATAGCCCACCCGTCAGTCTCCAGTCAGAGGCCTGGGAGAGGAACCTGGTGGGTGGGTGGGGACTGGGACACCTCTGCCTCCCTTGGTGGGGTGCTGGGTCTTAGCACCTCCCACCTGTCAATCTCCAGTCATTGGCCTGGGGGAGGAGCTGTTGAGGGAAGGGACAGGATTCTAAATTCCTTGCCCCCCTGCTCCTGCTCCTCTCAGGCGGTGTGGAGGGGTCTGAGTTAAGTTCTATGGCTTGGCACCCGCTCTGTGTTTGGGGGCCCACTGCAGTACTCACACCTCTGCGTTCGTCTGTGGGTGCTGCACGGTGTTGGAGAATCCTTCACTTCCCTGGGATCTCAGCTGCCGCTTGTGGTCCATGTCCGGGTTCTGCTGCTTGCTGTTCTGGTTCCCCGTCTGGGTTCCGCTGCTTCTGGGGCTTGCTAACCCGGTTCTATGCTGGTTTCTGCGGATCGGGGTTGCCCGGCACTGGCCGGCCTGGCCCAGCTCCCTCCGCTGCCCCCTCTGCTGCCTCTTGTCTTGGTTCAGAGCCGGCATGGTGGGGGAGGGGTCCTCGCGTTTGGAATTCTTTGAGAAAGTTGGATGTGAGCTTTATCTGGATTTCTTTTCCGGTTTGAGTCCTTCTCCATTGCTTCTTGAGTTTGTTGTTGTGGATTTCTTAAGGTAATTGATTCGTGGGACTCCCTGGTTCTCTCTTTTTGTGAGAAAGAGCTAGGCAGCGTCCCTATTGTCTCGGCGCCATCTTCCACCCTCACTAAATTCAACTTTTCACTAGGCTAAATTCAACAAAAAATCTGACCTTGCCAAATTTGGTAGTTCATGTATGTAATCCTAGCTACTTAGGAGATGGAGATGAGGAAAAATGCAGTTTGATGCACTCTCCTAGGCAAACAGACTTTATCTTAACCAATAAAAAGTTAGGTATAGAAAAGCATGGCATCCCAGCTATGTGTGAGATGTAAATAAAAGAATTTCTGTACAAATCTGAATACATTTTATTTATAAAAAATTAATAAAAGCAACAAATAAAAAATAGAGTTGGAAGCATTGTTCAAGTGGAGGGATGCTTAATTAGTAAAGGCAATTCAAGCTCTAGCACTAACTAACAATAAAAATAGAAATATGATCTAATAGCTGATAAAACTTCTTCCATTGAATATATTGATTTTTATAATCAAAATTAAATGTAATGAGGCAATGGATTCCCTCACATTTAACTCCCACTCCTGTGAGCTCTCTGTATGTAGGCACACCTGTGTGTTTAGATTCATGTTTCCTCCTTTATACTAGGGCCTCTGACAATCCATTTTTACAAGGAGTGCTTAATGATATATGCAAACAAAATATGATACTTTAGAAAGTCTAAAGAGAGAGCTAAATATGATCCAGCTAAAGGGAGAAAAAGTATAAGCCAGCAGATTTTTGCACGGCTATTTACATGTAGGGATGCAAGTTTTCTCCTGCACAGGGTAAACATGGAGACTAAACTTCTTTTATCTTAAAAATCATTATACAACCTCACTACATTTGTAATGGATAGATTACAGAATTTCCTCTATGAAAACCATTTTCCTCCCATTTTTTGCCAAAGATCATCCCTAATCATTTATATGTTGTTTGCTAACTTTCAAGTAACTATAATTTCTTAATTCCTGAGTTGTATAATGGAATTGATTTTTCCCAATTATAAAATATTCTAATTTTCTTTCTTTTATGTATGTGTACATGTGCATGTGCGTGCGTGTGTGTGTGTGTGTGTGTGTGTGTGTGTGTGTGTGTGTGTGTGTGTGTGTGTTAGAATTGAGGCTTCAATTCAAGGCCTCACACTTTCACTCATCTTTTTTCTCTCATGGCTGATGTGCTATCAATTCAGTCGTACCAATAGACACTAATTTCCTTAGTTTAGAAGAATTAAGCTTAAAAAAATCACAAAAATATCAGTAACTGTTAAAACATGAGAAAGAAGAGCAATGTGAACTCAGGTTCCAAAACAACTGATTGAACAGAAAATATTTCGTACCAATTTCCCAGGAATACAGTTATTTTTACTCTTTCTGTCCTTCTATAACTTGCAGATTGAATCTAGAAACCTGTAATTAATTTTCTAATTAAGTAAAAACCCCTTAACTAATTCCCTTGAGAGTACTCACAACCTCCAAGCAATAGGTTTCCTTGCTAGCTTTGAGTAAATCTAAGCTTCTCCACCTACTCGGAGTTATTTTAAGTTATTCAAAAATTCATTTTAAATGTTAGATGGTTTCTTCTGGGAGGCTAATATTAGACACACCATTGTCAAGATAAATCCTATTTATTTTTGCTATCTACATTTCCACTCATTTCTATTATCTTGATTTTCTTTTCCTTTTTCTTCTTTTGGTAAATACTGCTTAGTGAGCTTTTTTGATAATTCAATTTTAGACTAACTTCTGCTTTGCTTATTAATACATCATGGAAATGTAGGGACAATAAAATATACTTTCAATAATTTTCTTAATATGAAATACATTAACTTTGAACTTCCAAAAAATCATCCCATCAGGTATTATATATATACATATATATTTATAATAATACCGTTATGATGAGCACACAATCAAACCCCAGTAAAAGAATATACTATCACATATGACCAAAGACACACTCTGTTGTTCAGTTCTCTGAACACAGACATTTCTAAACATTCATAAAAGGCATTCATCACTTCTGTGATATCATTTATTTGGACTTCTGAGAATGCTTGCTCCAGAGACAAAGCAAGTCAATCCTATTCAGAATCACAGGAAGAAATAAATGAACTAAAGTTATATATCACCCAGAGAGTAAAACAATCTGATATGATTTAAACAATGGAATGGACTAACCAGCATGCATGGAAAATCCCAGAAGAGCACACAGGATGAACTCTAACTCTAAATGCATAAGTGACACCCATGATGGAATACAGGAGATGTTTTGACAACTACATCTGCTACTAAAATAGATACTGTGACAAATAAAAATAGCAAGAACAAACCCTGTAATGGGATTAAGACAGAGTGTAGGAAATTAATGACGGAGGATAAAGACAAACATGGTGACAATGGCAAGGAGGGTGACAAATGAAATGCTTGGATAAGCAAAATCCAGGAAACTAGACAGCTGAAAGACCCAAGACTAAGACTAAGACAAATCCGTCAGCAATCGAGATAGCATCACACTGTGCCAGGAGACAATGCTAAATTATAAATGTTAATGATGAATGGATTCTGTGAAGTTACAGCAGAACAAAAGAATGGAAATGGAAAAATGCCAGTGCTGCAGTGCTTGCTATAGGTTTTCACTTTATGGAGCTATAACATCCATATGATGCTTTTTTTTTTTTTTTGCCAGTTCTGGCGCTTGAACTCAGGGCCTGAGCACTGTCCTTGGGCTTTCCCAAAGCTAGAGCTCTACCACTTGAGCCACAGCACCAGTTCCAGCTTTTTCCACATATGTGGTACTGAGGAATCAAACCTGGGTCTTGCTGAATGCTTGGCAAACACTCTACCACTAGGCCAAACTCCTGGCCTCACATGATACCTTCTTATGGAGCTGGTCTCTGATCTTTAGCTAGAACAGTAGCATGCTATGGAAAGCTCGCAGCCCTTTTCTACCATCATTCTTTAGAGGCATTAGAAAATACTTCCAAAGGGAATACTAAACTGAGCATTATGGGTTTTTACCATGAAAGATACAGATTGGTTGAAGAGTAAAGACAAAAAATACAGGAATGATGGATTCAAATGACTAAAAATTGGTAAGAACTCTACACAAAGCATAAAAGAACAGAAAATTGAATGAAACCAACTATTCAAATATTTTCTGAACAGCTCATACCAAATTGATATCACACAAGGACAGACCATGTGTAAAGAAAATAAAAGGCAGCTATCATTTCTGGGTTTATAATTGGATACATCATAATTTATTTAGTTGACTTATTCACTAAGTAACCACACAGAAAAATGCAGAATTAAAATGCTGACTCACATGGATCATGAAGGTAGTACCTGAGTGTTTATGGGCAGGGACTAGAGAAAGGTCAACAAGGTCATCTCTAAAACATTGATAAGGAAGCTGTAATGCAAAGAGCTAAGGCCTAACAGCCTCAGTGAAGTGTGCTCTAGGCAGTGAGACTGGCACACATATGACTTCTGAGAACAGGAAGAAGAAAGGATCAAAGGAAGCTGGAATGGAGAGATATTGGGAGATCATGGCATGTTTTATTGATGCTGAGATAGAACCAGACTACGAAATTTATCCTACAATCAATAACAGCCATCGATATTCATAAGTAAAAACATGAAACTATCTCACATACCATACATCTGCTACATCACACCACATGGGCCATTCAAGTCCTCAATGCCTGCTTCCATCATCCATATGCACTTTCTTTGACTTGAGCTAAGGAAGGGCTCTCAACTTGCTACTCCCTATCGCCCAAGCTCTTTGTCCAAATAGCCACATATCTTACCCCTAACTTTACCTCACTTGTCTTTCCAACAGAAAGAGATTCTTTTTTTATCACTACCTCTGCCTAGGACATAGTAGTTCTCAGTAAATATTGAATGAATGAGTGAATGAGTTACAAACAATGAATACTGTCACTTACAAGTACAAAGAAGAGTTGTATTCTGGCTCACGCCTGTAATCCTAGCTACTCAGGAGGCTGAGATCTGAGGATTGCAGTTCAAAGCCAGCACAGGCACAATTAACCTCTAGAAAATGGGTAGTGGGACTGAAGCGCTCAGGGACAGCAACCAAGCAGAGTTCAAGCCCCATAATCCACCAAAAAAAAAAAAAGATTTGAACTCTGCCCTCAAACTTGAAAGAATTATCAGAACTATCTATCTCAGGGGTCGGGAGTTTGGTCTAGTGGTAAGAGTGCTTGCCTAGGATGCACGAAGACCGGGGTTCAATTCCTTGGTACCACATATGTAGAAAAAAGCCGGAAATGGTGCTATGGCTCCAGTGGGTAGAGCTCTAGCCTTGAGAAAGCCCAAAGATAGTGTCAGGCCCTGAATTCAAGGCCCAAGGCTGGCAATAAAATAAAATAATAAAAAAAGAACTATCTATATTAGTGGCATTAAATCACAATTTATATGTTGAGAGAGCACATACACAAAATTCTTGAGTATTAGACAAGCCAAAGAGAGAATATTTGAAGTTTCACACAGGGAATGTGTAGAATTAAGGTGATATCATTCACCCCCAGATTTTAGCACTTCTTTTTTTTTCTTTCCTCGGTTGTGGAACTGGAACTCAGAGCCTGAGTGTCTTCCCTGAACTCTTTTGCTCTAGAGGCTAGAGCTCCATGATTTTGAGCAACAGCTCCACTTCACCCCCAGATTTTAAATCCACATTTAAAAGGATCTCAAATGCCTGCCTGCATGCATGCACACATACATACACACACATAAAATACATACTACATATATGCATACCTGTATATATGTGTGTGGATATATATACATAAATATGTATACTTTCATAGATGTTGAACCAAAACTGATTCATAATGCTGGATGCATTCTATACCAATGGCAGACAGAAAACTTTACTTAATATGGAGTAAGATAATTACAGAGATTAAAAAAAAACAGTACAAGGTATGTATTAGAAAAATAGACTGCTTAAGGCTGGATGGCAAAAGAGAAAGAAAACTAATTTCCTCTCAATTTAAAATTAAATCCCATCACTCTGATCAACTATAACATAAAGGATCTGCATCTTTTTCTTTGTTGTGCAGCTAAAGATAAACAAGCTATGAGAAAAGCTAAAAAACATATTTATAAAGGAAAGAGAAAGAGAAAAATTAACAACTAACAAGAAGTCACAGAGCTGAATTTCTCTATGGTCTATATAGAGAAGGTTTGTTTCATCAACTCTCTGTGATGGCTTCCAGCTGTGGTATTCTGTGATTCTAAGTGGCATCTTACCAGGTATGTTGAATCCTGTTGGAAACACTTTGCTAACTAACACAGTCAACTGCCAGTAAACTTTGTCTTTCCAAAAGTTGTGTCACTCTGTACCTTAAGGAGATGGCAGGTTGTGCAAGGGCTGCTCTTAAATAGTACAGCTCTTTTCCCTTTGTAGCCATCTGTTCCTGTCTTCTCTATTAAAAGAATTACCTTCATTATCGAAAGAAATTTTCAGAGTGATTATCTGAGTTAAATATTGCAAAGGGAACTAGAATTGCACCAGTATAAAAGATAGGAAGTATCCACAAGTTCACAAATATATATGCATATATACACACATATGAAAATACATTATATATAAGCTGTAAGTTTTTTATGTTATTCCCACTATTTCATCAACTTTTAAATTTTAACCTTCTTTCAGCTGTCACTACAAGGAATTATTGGTAAGTATCCATGCCCTTACATGTGGAAAATGTATTAGTCTAAGGGAAATCTTGCATCCAGAAATTGTACATGGGACTTGTAGAGGTTGGCTTATGAGTGAAATGAAACATTATCCCAAGAACAAACTTGTACATTGTCTGGGCATCCTCCAAGACACCCCCAGGTCCTGGGAATGTGATCCCATTAAAAGAAGGAAGAGGAGGAGGAAGAGGAGGAGGAGGGGGGGAGAGGAGGAGGAGGAGGAAGAAGAGGAGAAGGAGGAAGAGGCAGAGGAGGAGGAGGAGGAGGAGAAGGATCAGGAGGAGGAGGAGCAGGAGGAGGAGGAGGAAAAGGAACTTGTATCAAAGAATAGTGGAGACTCTGCTAGATTTAATTGTAAGTAATATCAGAATAAAGTCTAATTTTTATTAAAAACTCAAAAAAGAAATGTGGAGTGCTTTGATTTTTGCATTTTATGTTTTATGGAGTAGAATGACCAAGAGGTAGCTAAAACAATTTAACATGGATGCAAGAGATTAAGATTATGCATGGATGAAGGGATAGTACCCATATTATATTTGAATCTGTTGAGTAGGGACCCCCTTTTTTTCCAGCGCTGAGGACCAAACTCAAAGCCTTGCACTTGCCAGGAAAGTGCTCTTCCACTGCTAAATCTCCAGTGCTGAAGGGACCCATTTGATAATGAAACAGCACATCTAGTTAGATTTTCAGTGAATAAAGAAATTAAGCCGACTCAAATAAGATCAAAGTCTCTCCCCTGCCTGCCATACCCTTCCATGATGGACGGTGTGAATAGAGCAAATGTATAATCTACTCAATAAACCATGTGAATTGTCCTATGAAATGGTTTCAGTCTGTCCTTATGTGGTTTCTCCACTCTAGGGTTCAACCTTCTGACTCTTGCCACACTAGTCACTCTTGTCAAATTGACCATATATAGAAATCTTGCCTGAGTAAATACTCTGCTGAATTCCTCCTTGTCATTTTTTATCCATGTATTTAATAACATGGCCATGGGTGTTTCTCCATATAGTTATTTGTCAGAAACATCCAGTTCCTGATTCACATATCTTCCCTTAATGCTCCAACCGTAGCGTTTTCGAAGTTTTCTTCTCTGCTTCTTTGCCACTCAATACTACAATAGCTGACTACTAGCAGTTACTTGATAATCTAAGCACATCAGTAGGGCATCAATAACTCTGAATTCGTACCACAACTCCATGCACATTTGTTCTGAGGATAGAAGAGTATCCTGTAAAAGCACTAACCATGGCACTCAGATAAGTATGGAAGCTACTGTGGTGGTGTGCCTGCATATAGACATATTCCTCGAAGATGTACTTACAGTATTTTTCAATAATTTTCTTATGGAGGTTCACCCAGCTTGCACTTCAGTCAGAGTGACTTTCACTGTGCAGAGTCCGTTAGGCAGCAAAAGGAAGATTTCAAGGTCAATTTCCCCACCTTTTCAAACCTGTGATTTCATAATAGTAGATCAGCTTGTCAGCTTTCCTGTGTCAACAATTCTCCCTGGGAAGTTTAATGTCACTTCGAAGCTTAATAATGGCTCCAAAGTTAGGAATGTACTGTAAACATCTTGAATGTGATGAATAAGTCAAAATGCATGATGAGGATAAATACAAATTGTGCCTGAAATTCTTCAAAGCTAATATTCATCACAAAGGTGGAGGATATAGCTGTGGTTATATCCATCAAAGGTCGTGTTTTATTGTAAGACAACCATCCTTATGTCATGACACTGAATATACTGCATAAATAAATATTTTCAGTCTAGTGTTCAGGAACATATAGCATATTACTTATTTGCATAATCAATATAAACTCTCAGCATTCTCTTCTTTAAAATTACATCTCATTATTTCCCTTAAATCGAAGATCATGGTGGGTTTAAATGTGATCTTTAGATATTCAAGAAATTCAAAGGATTATAAATCACTATGCAGTAGTCAACACTGGGCAGTAGTCATGAAACATGTCAGAATGTATTTGTTCAGAGAATTTTAATTTTCTTTAGGGCAAATTCTAATGCATCTTGGTGTGAATTTTACTTTTCATTAGTATAATTGTCCCCAACCTAGTTGCACATTACAAACATTTAATTCAATTTTGAGAGTTTCTAATTTATAATGCCATGGTTGCATTATTACATGTCTATTTCATCCAAAAACAATTTCCTAAGCACCAATATGATGACTTGATAAGACAGGGCCATTGGGAAGAGATTCAGTCAAGGGGGAAGTACCTTCATGAAGAAGAAAGAGGCTCAGACCACTGTCTTGACCCTTACATCAAGAACCTGCCCTCTGTAAACCAGAAACCAGGCCCTCATGGGATATGAAATCTGCTATTAAATTCATCGTTTACTTCTTAGCAACTAAAACTGTGAATAATAATATTTGTTGTTAATCATAAGCTACCACATCTCTGGAAACTTGTTGCAACAACCTGAACAAGCAGAGGGGGGGGAAGGGAGGGAGGAAAGGAAAGAGAGAGAGAGAGAGAAAGAGAGAGGGAGAGAGAGAAAGAGAGAGGGAGAGAGAGAAAGAGAGAGAGGGAGAGAGAAAGAGAGAGGGAGAGAGAAAGAGAGAGGAAGAGAGAGAGAGAGAGAGAGAGAGAGAGAGAGAGAGAGAGAGAGAGAGAGAGAGAGAGGAATGACTGACAAATTTCAGTTTTCAAGAAGTGTCTAATGTGTTCTTGGGTTACAGAATCACAGAGCTATATAAATCTACAAACAAGAGTGTTAAGACAGGTACTGGTGGTTCACACCTATGGTTCTAGCTACTCAGGGGCTTTAAATTGGGAAGATTGCAATTCAACGCCAATCTTAGTAACAACAAAAGATTGAGAGACTCCATCTCCACAAAGAGCTGCACTCAGTGGCATGTGTATGTCATCCCAGTTACATGGGAGGGTCAGGTGGGGAGGAAGATGGTTCCAAATTGATGGTTCCATCAAAAAGCTCATGAAACCCTCATCTCCTCAGAGAAAGCCTGGTGTAATGGAATGGATCTGCCATTCCAAATACCCAGTTTGGGTAGAAGTATAAATAAGTGAGCCATAGTTCAGGTTGGCCTGGGCAAAAAATATGAGAGACTCTCCAAAATAACCAGAGCAAAAAGGGCCAGAGACATAGTTCCAAAAGTAGAGTTCTAACTTCAACTCTCAGTTCTTTCACAAATAAATGAACAAATACATACATACATGTATAAAATGTTAATCCAAAAGGGAAAAATAAAAGTTTTACATGCCTCCGAATATTATACAACCATCACCCTCACCTATACATTTCTTCCCATATAATTTCCACCAAACATATTATCTCAAGTTCAAAGCAATAATGAAAAGAGAAAAAATTACAAAATTTTTACCAGATGGAAAATTCAATGAAAATCCAACATGTTAAAGCAAGTTTAAAGAAACATGTAGAAATGAATAAATCAAGCTAGTTGTTGATGGATTGCTCTTGTCATCCTAGTTACTCCAGAACTTGAGATGTGAGAATTGCAGTTTGGAGCCCACCTTGGAAGGAAAGTCCATGAGACCCTTATCTCCCCTTGACCATCAAAATAATGGAAGTATAGCTGTGGCTCACCTGGTAAAGCACTAGCCTTAAGCAAAAAAGCTCAGGGACAATGAAGAGGTGCTGAGATCAAGCGCCAAGATACACACACACACACACACACACACACACACACACACACACACTAACTGAAGTATAAAATGTACCTTTATCAAAATGGATTTACACAATCAGCCAATTTTTTGTAGAGAAATCTCTTGAGAAATTGCTTTCAATTAATAGATTTTAGTTTGTTTGTGTGCTTTTCTCATGGCCTAAGCACTGTCCTTGAGCTTCTTGTGTTCAATGCTAGCTCTCTAACACTTGAGCCACAGCTGTACCTCCACGTTTTTAGTAGTTTATTGAAGAGAAGAGTCTCATGGACTTTCCTGCCTGGGCTGACTTTGAACCATAATCCTCATCTCTTAGCTTCCTGAGTAACTAAGATTATAGGCCTTAACCACCAGCACCCGGCTTACTTGATAGATTTTTTTTCAAAAAAATCTGTAATTAGCAAATGTCTTACAAACATTGAATTGTGGAAACCACTACTTATCCTAATTCTTCTCGGCTACAATTCCTGATTCTTTCTTCTACTTCTAAACTAAACCATGTATTTCCACTTATTATTCCAATGCTCTCTTTATCTCTCTTCCTTCTTTTCCCTCTCCCTTCCCTGTCTCTTTCTCATGCATACTCTTTCTCTCTTGAGCACACATATCATAGCTTTATATAATTATGTGAGAAATTCCATATAATATATTTACATATCTATACTTATCTCTCTGCATATGTATATATGTATATTTATGTGTATATATGTGATAAATATATCACAAAATCTGGGAAAAGGCAGATGTGTCACCAGCTCAAATCTCTAATCAAAAAGCCTATAGTCTTGTCTTCTATATGTGAGATATCCATGTGGATAAAGATTTAGATAGCAATCCTCACTGATAGTCTGTATTTTCCATAATGCTCTCTATCATGAGACTAAAGTTAAAGCTGGTTTGCGGGACTACCCAGAACAGAGCAGCATAACAACACTAAAATGATAACTATTTCTAAAAATGTAATAGAAAATGGTTTATGTGGAGCTCTTCTCAAGAACAATGTCATATACCATCAATACAAATGCCCAGTGTACAAGGAGACTCTTCCCTCATGGAAGCTAAACTGCCTTCTATAGAAAAGTAGCTAATCACGTAAAAAATAAACTAGAAAGCCTAGAGTGGGAGAAGATCTTCACTAACCAAACAACAGACAAAGGCCTCATATCTAAAATATATCAACAGCTCAAAAAATTGAATCACTCCAAAACTAATCTCCAAAGTAACAACCATCCCATTAAAAGATGAGCCAAAGATTTAAAGAGAGTCTTCTCTGAAGAAGAAATAAGAATGGCCTATAGACACATGAAGAAATGCTCAACATCTCTGGTCATGAAAGAAATGCAAATCAAAACAACTCTAAGATTCCACCTCACTCCAGTTAGAATGGCCAGGATCAAGAAATCTAATAACAACAGATGCTGGAGAGGATGTGGCCAGGAGGGATCACTACTATACTGTTGGTGAGAGTGAAAACTAAATCAACCACTATGGAAAGCAGTTTGGTAGTTTCTCAAAAGACTAAACATAGAGCTCCCCTATGACCCAGCTATTCCACTACTTGGCATTTACCCAATCATCCAGAAACAAGGACATACTAAATCCACCAGCACAACAATGTTCATTGCAGCACTATTTACCATAGCAAAGATATGGAACCAACCCATATGTCCCTCAGTTGATGAGTGGATCAACAAGATGTGGTATTTATACACAATGGAATTCTATGCTGCTGTCAGAAAGAATGACATTGCCCCATTTGTAAGGAAATGGAAAGACTTAGAAAAAATCATATTAAGTGAAGTAAGCCAGACTCAAAGGAACATAGGCTCAATGGTTTCCCCTCATTTGTCGTAATCAGTAGAAATCTTGGGCTCTCCTAGCAGAGATTTACAATAGAAAAAATCCTAGATACAGAAGGCCATATACTACGATGCTAAATGTAAGGACCGCCAGTATATAAAAACAAAAGCCGTATAATGACTAATTGTTTCCTTTAATGTTTTATGTTATTTCTCATCTCTTTTGCTGTCCCTTGGTTATCTCATATTGTTACAGTATTTCACCTTGTTATCTGATATATTGATATATGCATATTTGGTTATTTGAAATAGGATAGGGAAAGGGGGAAAACAAGATGAGGGGTGAAAGTGGGAGGAAGGAAATGGGGACCAAGACATGAGAAAATGTATCAATATATGTGAAGTAATGCACCTTCTATCTGGTGATTATAATGTAACCCTTCTATTAATCACAATAAAAAATATATGGAGAAAAAAAGAAAAATAGCTAATCATATTGTTTTTGAGGCAATGAGTTTGCAGTTATGGTTAATTTGCTTAGAACCATTGGAGGGAGACTGAATACTACCATCATTTGTTCTCTGTCTATTTTGCTTCTTCTTTAGATCAGTGATTCTCAGAGTGAGCCTATCTCCTGAAATTTTATTACACATGCCCCAGAGGTACTGATTCAAAATCTTTAGGCTGGAATCTAGCAATCTGTTTTAAGACATCCTTAAGTGATTGTAATACATTATCAAACTTCAGACTCACTAATGTGTTAAAGGATAACCAAATGGTGATAAAGGAAGTAAATGGGTAGTAAAGGGGTATTATTCCCTCCCAAAAACCAATCTTTCAGACAGATAAGACTATCTGTAATAGGTTTTATGTCCAACCCTATGGCTGTGTTCATATGTTGCCATTCCCTTCCCTAATTGGAGGAGAGTAAATGCTAGAAGCTTGTTTGTTCAATCACTAACTGAAATAGAGTCATGAATGCACCAACTACTTCAAACAACACTCTTTTTTCCTCTGCAATGTCATGATGACATGAACCTCCCCATCATTCCATCTCCTGCTTTAGTTATCTTTCATGCAAGTGATTTCCTTACCTACAGTCGTTGAGCTTCATAGAGCAAAGTATCTGCCTGTAGCCAACTGTGAGTTATCCCAACATTAAATATGATTCTTCACTCCTCATTACATTGCCCCAAAATCAAGACCATGCTACAATAGTTAAATTCTCATCATCTGATGAAAAGAAGCACAGAGTAACCAAGAGATATACTTAATCATCACTGAAGTACGTACAAACCAAAGGCAGCCCAGCCTTGTCACATCTTCTTAGTAATACAAGTAAGCCCTATGTTCAAATTTACCCTGTTTACAAATATAGGACTATTAAAATTAGCATATAAAAACACCGAAAATATGAGAAGATAAACTTACGAACTTTAGTTAGCCTAGTCAATTATCCACCATGCTTTCACCAAACATTTTTTAAAATATCTACTAGGTCCATGATGGTATGAAATGGAAAAGAGTTAAAGAAGATATAAAGGGTATAGGGTTTTAATTTTAGCTGTGATCAGAAAGAGTCTCACTGAGAAGCAGGCAGTTTAACAAAAGCATAAAGAGGGGAAAGAATAGTCCATGGAAACGCAATGGTAAGTGGCTGGAAAACACATGGTATGCTCAAGGCACAGCCAGGAGGCAGATATACCCTGAGTAAACAGAGAGATGAAATGACAGTATGGTGAAAAGACACACGAGATTGGGCTCTGTAGGTTTTTCACAGTAAGATAAGAACCACCAGAGGACAGAAGTGACATAACCCAATGTGTATTTCATCAGAATAACTCTGGATCATTTGCATAGAATGAATGATAGCTGTGCAAATTGAGTTGTGTGAAAAGAGGCAAAACCATGGAGAAAGGAGTTACAGCTACCCAGGGCAGAAAGGGTAGAGACTACATAAGAGCAGTAGCAGTAGTTATCAAGAAGGTCATATTCCAAGTAAATTTTGAGAATAAAGGCAAGAATTTAATAATAAATTAGATTGGGTATAAGAGAAAGGACAGTATTAATGGTAAATAAGTCCATAGTCTGTGGAGTTTGTAATTACCACAGTGAAACACCTTTGTACAATTATGTTAATGAATTTAAAAACTTTTGAAATTAAAATATAAATAGAAAGAGGGTATTTTGGTAATGCTTGCATTGTTTCTCACAAACTCAGATTGACTTGAGAGAATCCATCCCCTTTCTCACCTGTTCACCCTCTTTAAACTGCACTTGAAGATATTTATCCATGCAAAATATATCACTAATTTCTAGAAACTATGCTTCAAGATTAACCAGTCTAATCTCAACAGCCTAACAAATTTAATCCACATGAAAAGATGCTCCTTAGACAAATTAAGTATAGTATATAATGAAAAACAGGCAAATAAAGCAATGCCTCTCAAACTTGGAAAAGTAAGAAAAAGAGAAACAGTTCTCCATTGCTGTAGCTATAGTGAAATTATACTTTGGACAACAAGGTCCCTGCTATGGACTTACTAAAAATGGAAAATAGAATTCAATATTTTCCATTGATGTTCCATAATTGGATATCTGATTCATAACTATAACTTCATAAAGGAGAAAGTGGTAGATGAATGGAAAGCAATAGAGGAGGAAGAGGAAAGAGAGGGAAGGAGAGGAGGAGGGGGAGAGGATTGATTAAACCTAACCTGAGAACTAGTGTCCTAACTCAAAGTACATATTCCCTCCTCTTTAAATTTCTCTATTGTCTTTGATGTTTGTTGTTATTGCTTGCTTGCTTGCTTGTTTTTTTCCATATATTTTTATTGTAATTAATAGAAGGGTCACATTACATTCACCAGATGGAAGGTGCATTACTTCACATACATTGATACACTTTCTTATGTCTTGGTTCACATTTCCCTCCCCCCACCCTCACCCTCATATTGTTTTCCCCCATTTCCTATCCAATTTCAAATAACCAAATACGCATATATCCAATATATCAGATACCAAAGTGAAATACTGTAACAATATGAGATAACCAAGGGACAGCAAGAGAGATGAGAGATAACATAGTACATTAAGGACAACAATCACTCATTATATGGCTTTTGTTTCTATATCCTAGAGGTCCTTTCATTTAGCTTCATACTGTATGGCCTTATATATCTAGGTTTTGCTCTATTGCAAATCTCTGCTAGAAGAGTCCAGGGTTTCTACTGATTATGGTAAATGAGGGAAACCCTTGAACAAACATCCCATAAAAGATGGGCCAAAGACTTAAAGAGAGTCTTCATATTAAGTGAAGTAAGCTTACTTGTTTTTTGAGAAGGGATTTTGTTATATAGCCTAGACTCTCATTCAAGACTGTCCCTTTTTCAGCAGTAAAGACCAACCAAAATCCTGAAATTCTCACTCATCTTTCAAATGATTTTTTTCATAGTTCTGGGTCTGATATCAAATATCTGGAAAATCTTTGAAGATGTACTTAATTTGGCCTTCAGCCAATTCTCAATTTCATTCTCACTTTTAAAGTTTTCTTAATTGATTCAAAGCTGGAAACTGGTTTCTTTCTTTTCTCCATTATCACTTGATAACATGAATTTTTGTAGTCTCCAGTAAGAGCATAAAGTCTTTCATAAATAATGAGAGCCATGGCTATGTGAGTCCTGAAGAACCTATGGATCATCTATTAGCTACTTTTACAATAATGCCATTATTTTTTGTCAAATAGATGGGCTAGATCAATATTTACCAAAGTTTTCCCTCAAACCTGAATTCGAAAATAGGAAAGCACTTAAAATTATTCCCTAATAAAGTAAAATTTAAGAACCATGTAATAGGTACTCATCAAAGTCATTAGTCATATAAAATGGTTTATTGAAGCCCAGAAATCTTGCAGCAAATGAATTTCTCATTTAGTTTCAATTGACCTGAGCTTCCTTGATTTAAAATACCTTTTTTTGGCAACTACCTAGAAATAGTTGTTGCTGGCTTAAAAGTATGAATATGCTTTTTACTTCCTCACTCCTATAAACTTATCTTTCTTTTTTTTAAATAATTTTATTGTGATTAATAGAAGGGTTACATTATATTCACCAGATAGAAGGTGCATTAGTTTACAAACATTGATAGCCTTTCTCATGACATGGTCACCGTTTCCCTCCCACCCTGCCCCCACTTATCTTGGTTTCCCCCTTTCCCTGTCTGATTTCAAATAACCAAATAAGCACATATAAAATATATCAGATAACTAGGTGAAAAATTGTAGCAATAGAAGATAATCAAGGGATGGCAAAAGAGATGAGAGATAACATAGTACATTAAGGACAACAAGCACTCATTATGTGTTTTTTGTTTCCTTATCCTGGAGGTCCTAACATTGAGCGTCGTACTATTTGGACTAATGTCTCTAGATTTCGTTCTATTGTACATCTCTTCTAGGAGAGCCCAAGGTTTCTACTGATTATGACAAATGAGAGAGACTATTGGGCCTATGTTCCTTTGAGTCTGGCTTACTTCACTTAATATGATTTTTTCTAAGTCTTTCCATTTCCTTACAAATGAGGCGACGTGGTTCTTTCTGACAGCAGCATGGAATTCCATTGTGTACAAATACCACATCTTGTTGATCCACTCATCAACTGAGGGACATCTGGGTTGGTTCCATGTCTTTGCTATGGTAAATAGTGTTGCAATGAACATTGTGCTAGTGGATTTAGTATGTCCTTGTTTCTGGATGATTGGGAAATGCCAAGTAGTGGAATTGCTGGGTCATGGGGGAGATCTATCTTTAGTCTTTTGAGGAACTGCCATACTGCTTTCCATAGTGGTTGAACAAGTTTGCACTCCCACCAACAGTGTAGTAGTGATCCCTCCTGGCCACATCCCCTCCAGCATCTGTTGTGATCAGTTTTCCTGATCCTGGCCATTCTAACTGGAGTGAGGTGGAATCTTAGCATTGTTTTGATTTGCATTTCTTTCATGACCAGAGATGTTGAGCATTTCTTCATGTGTCTATAGGCCATTTTTGTTTCTTCTTCAGAGAAGACTCTCTTTAAGTCTTTGGCCCATTTTTTAATGGGATGTTTGTTTCTTTGGAGATTAGTTTTGGAGTGATTCAATTTTTTGAGCTGTTGATATATTTTAGATATGAGGCCTTTGTCTCTTGTATGGTTAGTAAAAATCTTCTCCCACTCTGTAGGCTTCCTATTTAATTTACTAGCTATGTCCTTTGCCATACAAAAGCTCTGCAGTTTAATGCAGACCCACTTATCCAGCCTTTCTCTGATTTGTTGTGTTTCTTGGATCCAACTTTAGTTTCTGCAGGTGCTTAACCAGTTCTGCCAGCACCACTTGTTGAAGAGGCTATCTTTCTTTCATTCTATTTTTTTTGGCTCCCTTGTCAAAGATTAGATGGCCATAGGTCTGTTGTTTAATATCTTAGTTCTATTCCATTGGTCTTCAGGCCTGTTCTTGTACCAATACCAAGCTGTTTTGATAATTATAGCTCTGTAATAGAGTCTAAAGTTTGATATTGAAATAACATATCTTTCTTATCTTGGCTTTCATCCATCGAACCTACAGTTGATTCATCTTAAAACAATATACTACAATTGCTTCTCCTTCACCAAGAAATGAAGCTTCCCTGTTTATTGTTTCCTATTTAAATTTTTAAAGAATTGTTTTTATTTGCCTTCTTGCCTTTTTGACTTCTCACATTTTTACTCCAAACAGCTTTGCAAGGACATTTTTTTAATTGTAGCGGTAATGTATAGAGGGGTTAGAGTCACATTTACCAGGTAGTAAGTGCATTACTTCTCACACATTGTTACCCCTTCTCATGTTTTGTCCTCTTTTCCCACTCTCCACCCCTCCAAGTCAGCTCATTTTCCTCCTCCCTTTCCTATTTCAAATAGACATATATACAATATATCAGGTAACAAAGACAGATACAGTAACAATATGAAATTAACCAAAAGACAAAAAAAGGTAGAGAAATAACAGTACATTAGGAACAACAATCACACAAGATAAAGCTCTTGTTTCCATATCCTAGAGATCCTAAAACTTTTGATGTATTCTATTTTATAACACTATGTTATTTAGCAGAAATATTTCAAAATCCTTGTAATTTTGTTCTATTTTACTAACATTCAACAGAGTTTTACCTTTGCACATGGTAAGGTGTCTTTCAGGGTGTATTGATATGTCAATTGATGGTGTTGCAAGTTTATTAATAATTTGCAGCTATTGAAAGTACTGCTTTTGTTAAAAATACATAAAGCACTTTTTAAGAAATATCAATCCAACCAAGTGCTGGTGACTCATGCCTGTAATCTTAGCTATTTAGAGACTGAGATCTGAGGATTGTGGTTCAAAGCCAGCCCAAGTTCTGAAGTCCCTAAAACTTTTTTTTCATTTTATTTTTTTATTATGGAGGTAATGTATAGAGGGGTTACAGCCAGATAGTGGGTGCATTACTTTCCCTAAAACTCTTATCTACAATTAACTACCAGAAAACTGTAAGCAGTGCTGTGGCTCAACCTGGTAGAGTCCTATCCTGGAGCTGAACAGTGCCCAGTCCCACAGTTCAGATCCCACAACTGACCAAAAAAAAATTCCAGAGAGTTTTTTTGTTCAACCTTCATATGAGGTTTTTTTGCTTTAATGAAACTAGAGCTCTCAATCATTTTTACTCATTTCTTCTTTCTTCCTCTTCTGTTATCAGTTAAATTGTTCAACTGAGAGCAAATCTTTACAATCATAAAGCTCAGTATGAATATTTAAAACACATTCTTCTGCCTCTTCTGGAAGCATGTGGAAAGGATACACAGCTGGGGAAGAAGATGGTAATTAACATTTCACTATTTCCACTAGCCTTGCTGATGTGACTTTCTGATCTTAGTGAGTGCATTTACTCTTCATATTTATCCTTCATTCACTCATCCTTCTGAGTTTCTATAGGCTATAAGTTATATTCTCATTATTTCATAAATTCATATGGAAAAATATAAGGAATACAAATATTTATGAACTAGTATTTACTAATTATCACACCAACCAGCCCCATTATCATTTCTAAACTGGTTGTTTAAGACTCTGGCTTATCAGGCTGGGATTTTGACCTGGTGGTAGAGTGCTTGCCTGGCATGCTCAAAGACCTGGATTCAATTACTCAGTACCATATACATAGAAAAAAGCTGGAAGTGGTGCTGAGGCTCACGTGGTAGAGCTCTAGCCTTGAGAAAATCCAAGGGCAGGGCTCAAGCCCTGAGCTCAAGCCTAAGACTGGCAAACAAAAAGACTCTGGTTATTAAAAGGATACATTCTGTAACAGTGGTTGAGTGATACATGTGTGAGAAAAAGTTTAGAAATAGTGAATTAAATAGAGTGAAGCTGTTTCCTTATCAGATAATTAAATACACTAATATTAATTATGACACTCATTATTTTTGCCTAAGGAATCTTTCATGTTATCATATATTTGCAGAAGAAAGTTTAATGGAAAACAAACCAAGCCATGGATAATAATAACTTCTCTAGGTCAAATCAGCCCAACACAATGATTATTTCAGTTACAGTAAAAGTTATGGAAAAATAGCACAACTTTATATATAAGAATATTTTTCAGCGTATTTGTTAGCTTATATTAGTTATACAGAGGGAGATTTATTACCTTGATTAATGTTCTTTTAAATTTATTTATTTTTATTGTACAGAGTTAGTTACATAAGTCAGATAAAGAGCACAAATTTTTAGCAATGTCAGTCCCTCACTATCTCCCAGTTTTTCCCTCCCATCTCCACTCATAAGTTGTACAGTTCATTTCCAACAGAGTTTCTAATGACTACCACGGCTGCATTTGGTCACCCTTTCCCCACCATTTCTGTGCCCCACCTTTTACCTTCCCAAAGACAGAGAAATACATAAGACAAAAGGAAATGAAGACAAAAATAACAACAAAGAAAAAATAATCTCTTGTTTCCCTTTCCCAGAGTTTATTTCAGTAAATATTCTGTTTTATGGTCAGATGCACATAGCTATTACCCCTCTGTAACTGGCTCCTGAGAATATCCTCCCTTGGTCTCACCCTGTGTGAATGTATAGAGGCCTGTATAATTTATATAGGAATTTATATTCATTCCAAAACGGAAGGCAGGAACTAAAAATAAGCTAGAGGTATTCACCAAATACACTCAAAATATGCTGAAATGAGCTACTCAATTTATCACTTAGGGATTTCAAACTTTCAAAGACTAAAAAAAGTCAAGCAAATTTAAAAGTTTTCAGGCTAGATAAACATAGAGTGATACATAACCAAGAATAACAAAAGGCAACATAAATATATTTAATTACAATTTTTAATAACAAATATCCTTGAGGATATAAGAACTGGACTTTATAAACACTCCACATCTTCTTCATACAGTCTCCATGCATTCCTTTAAAACTTTAGTGACATACAGTATTCTTGATATAAGAAAAGGACATGAACATAAAAGTAGGACTGTTGGAGGAGAAACAGTGATGGTTGTAGGGAAAACAGAGAGTGGATGAAAATGTGATGGAAGTACATTGTATGAACTTAAGAAAGTGCATAATGAAAACTTGGAAGGCTATTGCTGAAAACTTGGAAGGCTTGTAAAAGAGACATAGGGATGGTGGAATTTGAAAGAGTAACAAATGGGGTGAATATACATTATAGCCATGTACACTAATGTCACAATGAACCCCCAACTTTGCAACGATTTATCCATGCCAATAAAAATAATTTTAAAATTTAGGGACTATAACCAATATTTTTATTATAGTCACAGATACTGTGGGCAAAGTATACAGGGTAGTTTGCACTGCCTTCTTTATGTTTAAGAAACAACTGAAATAGCTAGGAATTGGGGTAGCTGGAGCTGTGACTCACTTTTCAAGATAGAGTTTCACGGGTGACCTTAAGTAGGTTGATGAATTGAGCACTTGGCCTCACCAGCCTGGAGCCTAGGGATCATCGAACTCATCCAGTCACTGCACAGAATTTTGATAAAAAGATAATGGAGACTCGTGACCTTTTATGGTCTTTCATGGTCTCAGAAGTCCCAAAGTGTTACTTGTGGCATATTTGATTTCAACAGTTAATACTACATTGAAATTCAAGTAATAGGGATGTAGAGCCCATTTTCAAGTAGGAGAACTGTCAAAAGTATTTAAATCAGCAAAGAGATGCTTTATAGGAGTTTCTAGCACTTTATCAATCAAAAGAATCTCCATATTTGGTTGCTCAGATCCTCCTGAAATAAAGTCAAGTGGAATGTTGAGATGATTTTGCACAGTCTGTAATATACACCCTCAGAGAAAAATAACAAAGCTGGAAAATCAAGTGTGGGAACTGGGTCATGGTACTTTTTCATTTTTGTAGGAAAGGGAATAATGAATGAATATAAAATATGACACATGGGTTAAAAAGTAAAAAGACACTGTAATTTATGTAAGAGCTTGCCCAGGTTCCTTCTATCATTGACATTAATGGGTTGCATCAATATGTAAGTAAAACAACATATTGTATTAGATTAGAAATTCATATCTCTTTGTAACAAATAACCCTTCATGAGGCATTAAAGAATCAACTCTTCAAGTGTGTGTGTGTGTGTGTGTGCGCGCGCGCGCGTGCGAGCGTGTGTGTGTATGCTCTTGCCCTGTATTAGTATATTTGTTCCTAGAGCTCTTGAATAAATAAGTGCCGAGCACTTGTGTCCATATTTTGCAGTATGCTGAAAATGCATGCTATGGTATTCCCTAAGAGAACACATGTTACAGTACTCAGAGACTGGGTACCATACAAGGCAAAGTGATTCATTTTGCTCATATTTCTGGGAATCCAAGAGCAGGGCATTAGCCTCTGCTTGGCTCTGGTGAGGCCCTCTTGCTGCATTAGGCAGGGATTAGCCTTGCTCTTTTAAACCAGTTTGCTCTCAGGAAAGCAACTAGCACTCCAAAAGACCACACCCTTTTCCAGGGCAGCATCCCCCCATGACCTCATTACTTCGTACTGAACCCTGATTCCTATGGCTACTATCTCCAACATCACTACATTGAGGACCAAGCCCTCCACACGAGGAATTCGAGATATGCATTGAAACTATAGCATATACACAAAATAGTACTGTTAGCCACTGTCTTCAGACCATTCATTCAAAGGAATCATCATATATTCACTTGTTGAAATGTGTTTCTGCAATTACCACCAAGTAGAGGCTCAATATCTACATCTGCTAATAAAATACAAAGTAATGATGGAGACAACCCTACCAAAAATGTCTTAAGATGAGCCATGAAACAAATGGCATACATAGTAATTTAAGAGTTGAGGGCCAGGAGTTCCGCCCAATGGTAGAGTGCTTGCCTACCATGCACGAAGACCTGGGTTCAATTCCTCAGTACCACATACATAGAAAAAGACGCAAGTGGTGCTGTGACTTATGTGGTACAGCATGCTATCCTTAATAGGGACCACACAATAAAGAAAGTTCAGCCTGTATAAATGTAAAGGCAGATTGTCAATAACAAATAAAATCTCTACCACAAAGGATATTGGACTTAAAAGTTGGAATTTGAGTTAAATGTAGCTGATGGCATACATTCCAATGACATGGAAAACATAAATAGAATTATAGTTCAGGATGTCCTGTATAAATAGTATGAACTTATCTCAGAAAAAGCAGAGAAAAAGGACTGGGGGGGGGGAGGCTTGGCTCAAATGGTAGAGTACCTGTCTAGGAAATATAAAACCCTAAATTCAAACCTCAGTACTGCCTCTAATCACCCCCCACCAAAAAAGAGCAATCACAATATCTTACTTGAAATTATACTACAGAGTCATAGAAGCAGAAACAAGTATTGGCACAAGAAAAGACCCATAAATCAATGAAATAGAATACAAGATACAAGTAGAATCCTATGTAGCTATAGCCATAAAACTTTCTACTAAGATTCCAAAAGACGTGTTAGAGAAAGAAAATTAACAGTCTCTCGACAAATAGTTCTGGGTAAAGTGATACCAACAAATAAACACTGAAACGAAATCCTTATCTCTCACATTGTACTTTAAAAAAAATAAAATGGATCAAAATCTTAATAAAAGGCCCAAAGTGTTGAATGACTGCAGGAAAACACTTGAAAATATAGACTATATATCTAAATACAGAATATTCTATATATCAAAATAGAGAAATCTAGGTATTGTAAACAGGACTCAGATTACTCAGGACATTGCAGCAAGAATTGGCAAATGGGACTGCATAAAATTAAAAGGCTTCTGCACTGCAAAGGAAACCATTACCATGACCAATAAACAGCCTACCAAAGAGAGAATATTTCTGCTAGCTATTCATCAAACACAGGATTGATTGATAGAATATATCAAGAGCGACAAAAACTAAAGACCAAAAGCACTAATAATCCAAATTAATAGATGGGCAAATGAATTGAACATCCAGTTAAAAGAAGTTCAAAGGGTCATCAAATACATGAATAAAAGTCCAACATACTTACCCACAAAGAAATGCAGATCAATAGGATATTTAGATTCCATATCACCCCAATTAGAATATCAATAATCAAGGAAATGAACAACAATAAATGATAGTGAGGATGTAGGTGTAGGTAAAACTATTACAGCCACTATGGAAATTAGTATAGAAGTTACTAATTAGAACTAATGTATAATCCCATTATACCACTCCTAAGCTTCATCATAAGTAATTTAAGTCAATATACAGTAGAGATACTTACACCTCCATGTTTATATTGGTACTACTCTTAGTAACCAAACTGTAGTCAGCTTAGATGCCAATTGGCCAAAGAATGGATGAAGCAGTTGTATAGATATGTATGTATGTATGAGTATTTTAAGCCATAAAAAGCAACAAAATTATGTCATCTACAGGAAATCAATACAACTGGAAATTTATGTTTAGAAAATAAACTACATCAAGAATGACAAATATCTTCTCTCTTATGAAGAATCTAGACAGACACATAACTGAAGAGAAATGTCTTTTATTATTACCAAAGTCACTTACATATTTATACATTAAAAATAAATAATATGAGTGTAAAACAGAGACAGTTTGAGGATGGGGACCAGTGGAAAGGGAAAGGGCAAAAGGAGAAGATGAAATAGGATGAATAGGATCAAAGTACTTTGCACATTGACTTGGACAAAGAAAAATAAACCCATTAACAATGATTACAAAACAAAGTAGAGATGTTCAACAGTAACCAAGGAGATGAATATATGATCAAAGTGCATTATGTACATGAATAGATATATGTCAATGTGAAAGCCTTGTCTACAGTGAATATATACTAATAATAAAACTGATGAGCTCATGTATAAGAATGAATTTTCCATTAAAATTCTAGTAAATGAATGGAGATCTGTTGGGCTTTTGTTTGACAGAGCAGCTTAGTATTTTTAAAAGATGACAGAATGAAGCCTCTCTCTTTATCAAACCACATTTAATTTTCCCAAAGTATACACCATACTTCATTTTTTCAAGCTGTCTCGCAGGTAAGTGGAGACGTGAAGGAGTTCTAGTGATAAAGTGTGAGAAATGATGCTATACTTCCAAGCTCTAAAATTTCTCAAGACACCTTCCAAGTTCTTTCATTGATAAAGAAAGAGCCACTTCCTGTGTGGACTCTGGCACCCTGGAAGGTTGTTCTGTGGGCCTACAGGAAAGCACGACATGCATATTTAAGTAAAAACTCTATTAAACCAATGACATCACCCTACTCTGACTAATACACAGACATAAATCTAGAACTTATGGAAGAAAGCTGATTAGTCCTACATGATGAAACCAGTTGAATATTGGAAGAGATAGTTAAAGAGAGGCTGAGGAGAAGAATCCTATAACACACCTGATGAACAGTGGCGAGTGAAGTGGGATATTCTTGGGAAGCTCGCATTTCTTTCAAGGGCAGATACAAAGGCCATATGGTGCTGAGGGAATGGTGAAGACCTAGAAACCCAGCTACTCCAGAGGCAAATGCAGAAGCACAGGGTGCATGGAGGCTCAAGTGGTCAAATCCTGACTAGTATTCACATGGCCTTGAATTCCCAATACCATCCAAAGTAAAACAGGCAAAAAGATTCTTTGTTGTGCTATGCTGCATTGTTAATCCTTCCTCCATGAGTATCACACATACATACAACATTTAAAAAAAATCAGTCTTTAAAAATACTGTTGAGAATGAATGAATCTAATCAAGGTAGCATCAAACAAGAAATATAGAGGAAGAAAAGCAGTGTGTGCAGAAGTGGAAGAGCATGAAGATTAGGAACCTGCAGAGGTTTAAGAACTCCAGATGCCAAGAGCCTTGGGAAATTAGATAAAAGTGTATTCTTTGGGTTATTGATAGCCTCTTCTCTTTTTCTTGGGAGTTGGGTGGAGATCTTTTGATCCTGTACCTTGAACTCAGAGCCTGGACACTGTTTCTGTGGGTTTTGTTTGTTTGTTTGCTTGTTTTTGTTTTCTCAAACCCAGTACTCTACTACTGAGCCACACCTCCATTTCTGGCTTTTTTTGTAGTCCCAAAGGACTTTATTGTCCCAGCTAAC
Organism: Megascapheus bottae; assembly: GCF_031878675.1. NCBI lineage: Eukaryota > Metazoa > Chordata > Mammalia > Rodentia > Geomyidae > Megascapheus > Megascapheus bottae. The sequence continues at coordinate 52,168,396 of NC_143511.1, read as the reverse complement.
TTTGAACCACAGTCCTCAGATCTAAGCTTCCTAAGTCTGAGCCCTCAGCCCCCAGCTCACATCTAGCAATCTTTAATATGCTCTAAATATAAGCCATTTTAAATACTTATAATAGGAGATCAATAAATGTTTGATGGGTGAATGAAAAATTTACTTTAATAGAAAATGTTTAAGTAGATATCTCATTGATGATACATTGTTCTTGTAATAGTAACCTTAAATTAACAAAAAATATTCCACCTAGATATTCAAACTTAGACAATTTTTAAAGCAGCCATATCACATCCTACAAAATTGTCCTCATTACTCTTCATAATCATATTAGTTTCTATCAGTTCCTCCTATATTACTCCTGTAACATTCCTATTATGACATTTAAGCTATTGATTACAAAGCATAAATTATTAAGGTATAACTGGAAATCAATTTCCAAGTAAAGAAGATTAAAATGATCTTCTATTTCCTAAACCTCATTAAAATTACAATAAAGGGATTTTAAAGTATAAACCCTGAGGATTGGGGAAAATAGCAACAAAGCATGAGAAACTAGAAAGCAAAAAGTTGAGAAACATTAGAAGGTTGAATGCTAGATAAGTATCTGCTGGAAAAAAAAACATAGGACAGAAAGAACTACCCATCTCTGCCCCGTGTGGACTCAATAACTGTCTAATGAGTAATGTTAGTAGAGGCACTTCAGGGTGGTCTCTGTATTTTACAGGGAAAGACACCCACAGCTTAGATATGAGCTGAGACTGAAATCATGTCTTCAGCTTCATATATCTCAACTCCATTTCCTTAGCTTGGAGGTAACTCAGTCTGGAGAAGATGGAATGACAAATTTGGGCAATGAATGTGACCAGAGAAGACATGACTTTGTAATTTGTCAGTCCAAAAGGGACTAACAATAGGAGAAACTTTACATAAATAACAGACAGGTTTTTATGTGCTCACCACATTCCCTAAAACTGAAAATGAGTGACACTGTTTTATTTTTTCAATCATAAACAATTAAGTTAGTCTTTATTTGATTTTCTTCCCTAGAATTACTTCTTTTACCAAGTTTCTATAAAACCTTGTATGTAACCTTCGCTATAAAACATTTTTTTGAACTCTTGGGTCTGAAATGTCACAAATTTTAATTTTAATAAGATAGCAGCATAACGTCTTCAGAAGATTGACCTGCAACCCAAGCTGAGCACTAGTAGATTTATTCTTGTTCAGCCTGTGGAAACCGTCATCATTGAATAATGAAGTTGTACTGAAATGGATTAAATATTACTAAGTATAGTTAAAATCACTTTTAAGCCTGCATAATATCCTTAAGTAATACATTCTTTTTTAAAATATTTTTATTGTAATTAATAAAAGGGTTACATGATATTTCCCAGATAGATACCCTTTCACATGTCTTGGTCCCCATTACCCTCCCACCCACCCCCCCATATTGGTTTTCCCCCCTTCCCTATCCAATTTCAAGTAACCAACTACAAATATATCCAATATATCAGATAACAAAGTGAGATACTGTAACAATATGATATAACCAAGGGACAGCAAAAGAGATGAGAGATAATATAGTACATTAAGGACAACAATCATTCATTATATGGCTTTTGTTTCAATATCCTAGAGGTTCATTCAATTAGCTTCATACTATATGGACTTATGTATCAAGGTTTTGCTCTATTGCAAATCTCTGCTAGTAGAGCCCAAGGTTTCTACTGATTATGATGAATAAGGGAAACCATTGAGCCTAAGTTCCTTTGAGTCTGGCTTACTTCATTTAATATGATTTTTTCTAAGTCTTTCCATTTCCTAAGAAATGGGGCGATGTCATTCTTTCTGACAGCAGCATAGAATTCCATTGTGTACAAATACCACATCTTGTTGATCCATTCATCAACTGAGGGACATCTAGGTTGGTTCCATATCTTTGCTATGGTGAATAATGCTGCAATGAACATTGTTGTGGTAGTGGATTTAGTATGCCCTAGTTTCTGGATGGTTGGGTAAATGCCAAGTAGTGGAATTGCTGGGTCATAAGGAAGCTCTATGTTTAGCCTTTTGATGCACTGCCATACTGCTTTCCATAGTGGTTGAATGAGTTTGCACTCCCACCAACAGTGTAGTAGTGATCCCTCCTGGCCACATCCCCTCCACCATCTGTTGTTAGTTTTCCTGATCCTGGCCATTCTAACTGGAGTGAGGTGGAATCTTAGAGTTGTTTTGATTTGCATTTCTTTTATGACCAGAGATGTTGAGCATTTCTTCATGTGTCTTTAGGCTATTTTTGTTTCTTCTTCAGAGAAGACTCTCTTTAAGTCTTTGGCCCATTTTTTAATGGGATGGTTGTTACTTTGGAGATTAGTTTTGGAGTGATTCAATTTTTTGAGCTGTTGATATATTTTAGATATGAGGCCTTTGTCCGTTGTATGGTTGGTGAAGATCTTCTCCCACTCTGTAGGCTTCCTAACTAATGTACTAGCTATGTCCTTTGCCATACAAAAGATTTGTAGTTTAATGCAGTCCCACTTATCCAGCCTTTCTCTGATTTGTTGTGATTCTTGGTTCTTATTAAGAAAGTTTCTACCTGTGCCAAGGAGGCCTAGTGTATCTCCTATTCCTTCTTGTAAAGTTTTCAGTGTGCAGCTTTTACCTCGAGGTCTTTGATCCATTTGGAGTTAATTCTAGTGCAGGGTGACAAAGAAGGATCCAACTTTAGTTTTCCGCAGGTGCTTAACCAGTTCTGCCTGCACAATTTGTTCAAGAGGCTATCTTTCTTCCATTCTATTTTTTTGGCTCCCTTGTCAAAGATTAGGTGGCCATAGGTCTGTGGTTTAATATCTGGGTCTTCAGTTCTATTCCAATGGTCTTCAGGCCTGTTCTTGTGCCAGTACCAAGCTGTTTTGATAATTATAGCTCTGTAATAGAGTCTAAAGTTTGGAATTGAAATTCCTCCGGCGCTGTTCTTTCTGCTAAGAAGTGTTTTTTGCTATACGGGGTCTTTTATTATTCTATATGAAATTTTGGATTGCCTCTTCTATTTCTTTAAAGAATGACATTGGGATATTGATGAGTATTGCATTGAATTTGTAGATAGCCCTTGGCAAGATTGTCATTTTCACAATGTTGATTGTTCCAATCCAGGAGCATGGGAGGTTTTTCCATTTGCTTAGTTCTGCTTTAATTTCCTTTTTCAGGGTTTTAAAGTTTTCATCAAAAATGTCCTTTACATTCTTAGTTAAGGTAATTCCTAGGTACTTTATTTTCTTTGAGGCTATTGCGAAAGGAGTTGCTTTCCTGATTGTTGCCTCGTTCCTCTCACTGTTGGCGTAGAGGAAGGCAGTTGATTTTTGAGGGTTAATTTTATAGCCTGCTACCCTTCCAAAGTTTTGAATCAGCTCAAGGAGCTTGGGAGTAGAGTCTATAGGATTCTTTAAATACAGAATCATGTCACCTGCAAAGAGGGATAGTTTTACTTCCTCTTTCCCTGCTTGGATCCCCTTTATGCTCACTTCTTGCCTTATTGCTCTGGCTAGGAATTCTAATACTATGTTAAAGAGGAGTGGAGAATGTGGGCATCTTTGTCTCATTCCTGATTTTAGAAGGAATGGCTTTAGCTTTTTGCCATCAAATATAATACTAGCTGTGGGTTTGTCATACACAGCCTTTATTATATTGAGGAATGTTCCATGGATTCCTAGTTTATCCAGAGCTTTTAACATAAAGGGGTGTTGGATCTTGTCAAATGCCTTTTTCACATCTATTGAGACAATCGTGTGATTTTTGTCCTTGCTCCTGTTGATGTGTTGAATTATATTAATTGATTTGCGTATGTTGAACCAGCTTTGCCTCCCTGTGATAAATCCTGTTTGATCATAGTGTATGATTTTTTTTGATAAGTTGTTGTAGACAGTTGGCCAGTATTTTGTTGAGAAGTTTTGCATCGATGTTCATCAAAGAAATAGGTCTATAATTCTCTTTCTTTGATGAATCTCTGGTTTGGGGATGAGGGTTATACTGGCTTCATAGAATGAGTTTGGTAAAGAACCTTCATTTTCAATTTTGTTGAAGAGCTTGAGGAGTATTGGTGTGAGCTCTGCTTTGAAGACCTTATAGAATTCAGCTGTGACTCCATCTGGCCCTGGGCTTTTCTTAGGTGGAAGGTCTCTTATTGCCATTTCTATTTCAGTGCTTGAAATAGGCCTGTTTAGTTGGGTTAGTTCTTGTTGGTTCAGTGTGTATATGTTAATATTGGCTAGGAAGTTATTGCCTTTTTTGCCCTTAAGTATGTGCCTCTACCTAAAGAATGATACCATTTCAAAGTCAGAAAACCTTAAGTCATGACTCTGGGGTTTCCTATCTTCATTACCCCATGAATCAAAAGATTTAATCAAGATGACATTTATAGAGTACAAGATATTTATAGAGTATAAGATATGTATAGAGTACAAAAGAAAACATATCACAATATCACTATAGAGACAATAGAACATAATTTATAAATTATGAGAGACCTAAAAATATTTAGGTCTTTTGAAAGTATTTCATAAGCTTTTCATAAGGCCAAGCATGTCTAAATCAGCTTAATATCTGTTAAATTTAACAATGAGCCTTTCAAATGAAATTTTTCAAAAATTTCCTCCTAACAGCAAGTTATAATCTACATTGTATAAAATTATTCTATACCCACTTTCCACTGGAAAATCTTCAATATTACAAATAGATATAATATAAATGCAATAGCTAAATGTTTTCAAACATCATTAAGCTGCCATTTAGGTGTGTGTGTGTGTGTGTGTGTGTGTGTGTGTGTGTGTGTGTGTGTTTGATTGTTTTATTTGTCCTAGAGCTTGAACTCTGTACCTGAGCCTTGTCTTTGGGCTTTCTTTTTCCCTCACATGGCTAGCACTCTACCACCTGAGCCATACCTTGATTTCCAGCTTTTTAGTGATTGTCTCATGGGCTTTTATGCACAGGCTGTCCTTGAGCCACAGTCCCCAGATCTCAGCCTTCTGAGTAGCTAGGATTACAGGCCGGAGGCACCATCACCCAGCTATAACTAACTAATTTACTTTGATTGGCTGCTTAAACATGAAAGCAATCTATTTTGTGAACAAGTGCTTTAGAACACTCAGTCCAGCAAGAAATATTTTCCTATTATTTATTTATTATTATTGCTGGCCACATGAAAAAAAGATGACTTTTCACCACAGATTCCATCCTGTGGGCAGAATATAGAGCTATGTTAGACTTCTTTCTTCTACAGTAACAAAATATTTGACCTGATGAGATTCTAAAAGGAAAAGAGCTCAGTTTTAGAGGTTCAAGCCCTTGATTGATTGGCCTTGTTTGCTTTGGGTATGAGACAAGGAAACCCATCCTGGTGGGAGAATGTGCTGAAGAAAAATTGTGCATCAGGAACCCTGGAGAAATGGGAAAAAGGAATATACTAGAAACATGTAATCCTTCTGAGGGAATTTTCCCAATGGTAGGACCTGTGGCTATGTCTAGTTTTTTTTAACATTTCAATCTTACCCTGTACCACCTCCCAGGGGACCAAATGTTTAACATATCAGCTTTTGACAGGTGCTCATGATCTGAAATGTACCAAGCATCTATCTTACTAACCTAAGTGGCCTTCTTGTTATGTTTCCATCTTGAGTCTCTCGCCAAAGACAAAAAGCTAGCTGAAACAAGATTGCACAAACCCTTCATTAGAAGGACAGTCTATGTAATTTGTTTAGCCATAAAAACTCTATTCAGTAAATGGAGGGTGACCTTATTGACATTTGGGGCTGGGGTGGTAATTTCCTTTCTTCTCTTTTTTTATTGTAATTAATAGAAGGGTTACATTATGTTTACCAGATAGAAAGTACATTACTTAAAAATCATTGCTACCCCTTCTCATGTTTTTGTCCCATTTACCTCCCCCTTCCCTATCCTATTTCAAATAAACATATATACACTATATCAGATAACAAGGTGAAATATTGTAAAAATATGAGATAATCAAGGGACAAAAAAGAGATGAAAAATAACATAGTACATTAAGAACAACAATCATACATTATATGGCTCTTGTTTCTATATCCTGGAGGTCCTTTCATTTACCCTCATCCTATATGGCCTTATGCATCTAGGTTTTACCCTTTGTAAACCTCTGCTAGGAGAGTCCAAGGTTTATACTAATTATGACAAATGAGGGAAACCATTGAGCCTATGTTCAAGTCTGTCTTACTTAACTTAATATGATTTTTTTCTAAGTCTTTCCATTTCCTTACAAATGGGACGACGTTGTTCTTTCTAATGGTAGCATAGAATTCCATTGTGTATAAATACCACATTTTGTTGATTCAATCACTACCACAGTGTTGGTGGGAAAGTAAACTCATTCAACCACCATGGAAAGCAGTATGGTGGTTCCCCAAAAGACTAAACATAGAGCTCACCTATGACCCAGCAATTCCATTACTTGGCATTTACCCAACCATCCAGAAACAAGAACATACTAAATCCACTAGCACAACGATGTTCATTGCAGCACTATTTATCACAGCAAAGATATGGAATCAACCTAAATGCCCCTCAGTTGATGACTGAGGTAGTATTTTCTTAAGCAACTTTTATGATCAATCTCAAGGTTTAATTTTAAAATTAATTAAGAACAAAACAAAATCTTAACTGATTAGAGAAAGTCAAATGGAGAAATGATAAATTGGATTGAGAAAATAGAAGAGAGTATAAAATACATAGAATGTCTAATGAGGCCATTTAATATATATTTAATTATACTAATGATGATAAAAGAGAAATTCTTTAAATTTTTTTGAGATACATCAAATGTACTAGCCAACAAATTCAAGGAGTCCAAAGTTTTTGAAGCAAACATATCTATTAATGATATAACATGATATGAATGCATACATATATCCATTCACAAGCATAAAAATGTCAGTAGTGAGACTACTAGTCACTAAAGGATGAAAAAGACAATCTTGAAGTTAGAAAAAGGAGTCAAAGATTTTCTAATTTATGGTTAATTTCTCAATCAGAATAGTAGAAGCCTGGACACAGTAGAATGAGATCATCAATACTATAGAAAAAAAAAGAAAAGAGATAGGTTTGCACTTATACATATTACATTGCTCAAAAGTAAAACTAGTGTATAAAGTATTTTGGACATAAATGAGTGTTTCAACATGGAAGTCTATATTTAAACATACTCTAATTAGAAGAAAATAATCCCAGATAAAAGTCTGAAAATGTTAACAAAAAAAAGAAGAAAATGCTAACCGTATATGTAAACTAAACATTCACTGAATGTTTTGTTGAATTATATTCACTCAAACCCTAAGCCTAACCTAACCTAATGCAGAAATTAGTAAAGATGTCATATCACAGGGGCTGGTGTCCTCATAAGAGACACAAACATATGCCCATGTACTTATACACATATGTGAAAATATCCATGTGAAAAATAGAAAAAGTAATTCTGCAGTCACAAGTCAAGGAAGGCCTGGGATCCAGATCCAAAGCTGGAGAAGTAAACAAGAAATCAACTAGAAGGGCTTAGTGGCTTTGCTAGCAAGATGAATTTAAAAGTCTACCCTTCATAAATCTTTAAGAATCTTTTTTTTTCTTTTTTCTTCCTGAACTAGGATTAACTCCAAATGGATCAAAGACCTCGAGGTAAAAGCCAATACACTGAAAACTTTACAAGAAGGAATAGGAGATACACTATGTCTCCTTGGCACAGGTCAAAAGTTTCTTAATAAGGACCAAGACACTCAACAAATCAGAGAAAGGCTGGATAAGAGGGACTGCATTAAACTGTAGAGCTTCTGTATGGCAAAGGACATAGCTAGTAAATTTTTTAGGAAGCCTACAGAGGGGGAGAAGATCTTCACCAACCATACAACGGACAAAGGCCTCATATCTAAAATATATCAACAGCTCAAAAAATTGAATCACTCCAAAACTAAGCTCCAAAGTAACAACCATCCCATTAAAAAATGGGCCAAAGACTTAAAGAGAGTCTTCTCTGAAGAAGAAACAAAAATGGCCTATAGACACATGAAGAAATGCTCAACATCTCTGGTCATAAAAGAAATGCAAATCAAAACAATGCTAAGATTCCACCTCACTCCAGTTAGAATGGCCATGATCAAGAAATGTAATAACAGATGCTGGAGGGATGTGGTCAGGAGGGATCACTACTACAGTGTTGGTGGGAATGCAAACTCGTTCAACCACTATGGAAAGCAGTATGGTAGTTCCTCAAAAGACTAAATATAGATCTCCCCAATGACCCAGCAATTCCACTAATTGGCATTTACCCAATCCACTAGCACAATGATGTTCATTGCAGCACTGTTTACCATAGCAAAGATATGGAACCAACCCAGATGTACCTCAATTGATGTGTGGATCAACAAGATGTGGTATGTATACACAATGGAAATCTATGCTACTCTCAGAAAGAACGACATTGCCCCATTTGTAAGGAAATGGAAAGACTTATAAAAAAATCATATTAAATGAAGTAAGCCAGACTCAAAGGAACATAGGCTCAATGGTTTCCCTCATTTGTTATAATCAGTAGAAACCTTGTGCTCTCCTCGCAGAGATTTACAATAGAAGAAATCCTAGATACATAAGGCCATATAGTATGACGCTAAATGTAAGGACCTCCAGGATATAGAAACAAAAGCCATAGAACGAGTGATTATTGTCCTTAATGTACTATGTTATCTCTCATTTCTTTTGCCGTCCCTTAGGTTATCTCATATTGTTACAATATTTCACCTTGTTATCTGATATATTTTATATATGCTTAATTAGTTATTTGAAATTGGATAGGGAAGGGGGAAATCAAGATGTGGGAGGGAAATGGGGACCTAGAAATGAGAAAGAATATCAATGTATGTGAAGTAATGCACCTTTATCTGGTGAATATAATGTAACCCTTCTATTAATTACAATAAAAAAAAATATATGGGAAAAAAAAAGAACCTTTTTTTTTTTTTTTTTTTTTTTTGTCGGTCATGGGACTTCGTTGAACTCTTGGACTGGGCGCTGTCCCTTAGCTCTTCAGCTCAAGGCTACTGACCTACCCCTGGAGCTACAACCCCACTTTTGGTTTCTAGCAATTCACTGGAGATAAGTCTCATGGTCTTTAGTGCCTGGGCTGGCTTTGAACTGTGATCCTCAGATCTCAACCTCTTGAATAGCTAGGATTACAGGCGTGAGCCTCCACACCCCGCTAATCTTTATTGTTTTAAGCTACTCAGCGTGTGGTACTTTGTTACAGCTGCCTTAGGAATAGTATACTTATTAAAGCAATATTCAAATAAAATAGTCTTTGGTATTAAGAAAGCAGCAGCATGAAAATTGAAAGTAAAAGGGCTTTGTTGACTTACATATCAGTCTTTTTATTGTCTAGGAAGAGCAAAAGTTATTATTCTTTGAAAAGGATTATTAACCACTAAATGAGCAAAAATAGAAAGCATAAATTCATAGCTACTAAAGATATAAATAAATAGCATATATATTAAATCAATTCAAAAAAGACAAAGGGAGTATATTATAAATATAATTCAGGTGGAACAATTACAAAGGATAAAATAAAGCATAAGTTTTAAACTCAAATCTACCCACACTTACTTAATGAATTAACTATTTGGGTTAATGAACAATGGGTGTCAAACTCAATTTTTAAATTCATTTGTGTCTTTGTCAAAATAATGTAACCCAGAAGGGTATAAAGTTTGAAAGTCAAATCACGGGAAAACGTATGTTATGCAACTACTAAGCAAATGAAACAAACCCTTCATACATCATTAGAAAGATGAGAAAATGAGTATTCATAGATGAAGCCATGGAACAAGGATCTTAAAAATAGACTTCAGAAATCATGAGAAATCAGATTAGCTTTAGAGAAAGCTCATAAAGAAAAGTATGAAATCAGAAAGACCTTCAAATATAAATAGTATATACTGACAGTTCCTACTCCCTCTACAATGATGGTTTTAACTAGATAAAATTTTTCAGTGCGTGGGTATTAGAGATCAATTACACAGGGAGACCATTTTTTCATATTAGAAAATCCTAGGTTGTGTTTCAATTTTGACATGTTGCTGTACCTATAACTAAATAAAAATATTAACCCAAATACTTGAAACTATAGCTTAAGTCATTTGAGCTCAAATATTGACAAGAATAGAAAGACAGTGACAAGAATTCTGGGTATTGAATCACAAGTAAATTCAATCTAAATGAAGTTAAACTGCAATTCCAGCTCAATCCAACTGACTAGATAGGAAAACAGGTTTGGACTTTGTGAATTAAAACATAAATCATAATTCAAAAAATGTACAAATGGTCAATAAATACCTGGAAAATGTTAAATAGCCTTAGCCAAAAAAAAAGAAATTCTATCTCAAACCAATCAGAGGAGCAACCATCAAGAAAATAACAAGTTTTGGAAGAGAAATGGGGAAACAAAACATAAGAAAGGGTATCAATGTATGATAAGCAATGCACCTACTATCTGGCGAGTGTAACTGCAACCCCTCTATATATTACAATAAAAATTTTTTAAAGAAAATAATGAGTATTGATGAGGATATTAAAGAAATGGAATATTCATATACTTACCTATACACTGCTGCTGAGAATGTAAATTAATACAGCAACTACGGAAATCAATATGAAGAATCCTTGGGAAACTAAATATAAAGCCATTATACCAATCCTGCTCTAACAGTCTTGAGCATATATTTGAAGGAAATTAAGCAAGTATACAACAGGAAAACATTGACACCTATGTTCGTAGCAGCATTAATCACAACAACCAAAGTACAGTATCAGTAGATGCCACCAATAAATGAATGAACCAAGAAAACATAGTTTATTTTGCACAACAAAATACTTTTCAGATGTTAAGATTGAAATTATGGGGCCGAAAGTTTGGCCTCATGGTAGAGTGCTTGCCTAGCATGCATGAAGACCCAGGTTCATTTCCTTGGTACCACATACCTAGAAAAAGCTTGTGCTGTGGCTCAAGTGATAGTGCTCTGGTCTTGAGAAAGCTCAAGGACAGTGGCTCAGGTCCTGAGTTAAGTCCAAGGACTGGCAAAAAAAAAAATGAATGAAATTATGTCATTTGCAAAACAATAGATGAAACCAGAAACCATCATGTTTAGCAAGATAAGACTAGCCAGAAACATATATATCACCATTCTCCTAAACCCCATCCTACACAGTCTACTCATAAAGTGGGCCAGTTTTACATTGGGCACTTGTGAATCAGAGATTTCCTTTGGTTGCTCATAATTGAAAGATAAATGGCATCAGAAACTTGACTAAATATCAGCTTTGCAAGATGGCAAAAGCTATAATAGTGACTGAAATGAAGAAATGGCTGAAGTTATGATCTAAACAGAACAGCACTATCACCTAAGTTCACCTTAAAGTTATTTTCTGGATCAAAGAATGAGATAGAATGATCACATCTTACATTCTGTAATATAATAAAATAATTTTGAAATTATGGAATTCTTTAAAGGAAAAAAATTTTAAATATAAATTAACCAGATACTAACCCACAGACCCATGGCCACCTCACCTTTGATAATGGAACCAAAAAAAAATAGAATGGAAGAAAGACAGCCTCTTCAACAAGTGGTGCTATCATAACTGGTTAAGCACCTGCAGAAAAGTAAAGTTAGATCTTTCTTTGTCACACTGTATCAGGATTAACTCTCAGTGAATCAAAGATCTCAAGGTAAAAGCAGATACACTGAAAATTTTACAAGAATGAACAGGACATACACTAGGTCTCCTTAACACAGGACCCCAAAACAACAAATCAGAGAAAGTCTGGATAAGTAGGACTGCATTAAACTGCAGAGCTTCTCTATGGCAAAGGACATAGCTAGCAAACTAAATAGAAATCCTACAGAGTAGGAGAAGATCTTCACTAATCATAGAAGAGACAAAGGCCTGATATCTAAAATATATCAACAGCTCAAAAAATTGAATCACTCAAAAACTAATCTCCAAAGAAACAACCATCCCATTAAAAGATGGGCCAAAGACTTAAGGAGAGTCTTCTCTGAAGAAGAAATAAAAATGGCTTATAGACACATGAAAAAATGCTCGACATTTCTGGTCATAAAAGAAATGCAAATCAAAACAACTTTATGAGTCCACCTTACTCCCGTTAGAATGGCCATGATCAAGAAATCTAATAACAACAGATGCTGGAGAGGATGTGGTCAGGAGGGATCTCTACTACAATATTGGTGGGAGTGCAAACTCATTCAACCACTGTGGAAAGCAGTATGGTAGTTCCTCAAAAGACTAAACATAGAGCTCCCCTATGACCCAGCAATTTCACTACTTGGCGTTTACCAGAAACAAGGACATACTAAATTCACTAGCACAACTATGTTCATTGCAGCACTATTTACCATAGCAAAGATGTGGAACCAACCCTCAATTGATGAATAGATCAACAAGATGTGGTATTTATACAAAATGGAATTCTATGCTGCTGTCAGAAAGAATGACATCAACCCATTTGTAAGGAAATGGAAACACTTAGAAAAAAAATCATATTAAATGATGTAAGTCAAACTCAAAGAACATAGGCTCAATGGTTTCCCTCATTTGTCATAATCAGTAGAAACCTTGGGCTTTCCTAGCAGAGATTTACAATAGAGCGAAACTTAGATACTTAAGGCCATATAGTATGAGGCTAAATGAAAGGACCTCCAGGATATAGAAACAAAAGCCATAGAATGAATGATTGTTGTCCTTAATGTATTATGGTATCTCTCATCTCTTTTGCTGTCCCTTGGTTATCTCATATTGTGACAGTATTTCACTTTGTTATCTGATATATTGTATATATGCTTATTTGGTTATTTGAAATTGGATAGGGAAGGGGGGGAAACAAGATGAGGAGCGGGTGTGGGGGAGGGAAATGGGGACCAAGACATGAGAAAGGTTATCAATGTTTGTGAAATAATGCATCTTCTTTCTGTAACTCTTCTATTAATTACAATAAAAATATATGGAAAAATACAAAACAAAAAATAACTGCAACTGCAAAGTGAAATTTAGCAGATGGTATGATCTGGGGCAATGCTTTATTTTTTTCAGAAATGGTATAATGGACAGCAGGGTAAATAACTTTCTATACATCGTACCAGTAAACATTTTTACACCTAAAAACTTAAATGTAAAAATTAAAATCCTGGTAGTTGAGAGAGAAAGATGGGAGATAATGTACTAAGAAAGGTATAGAATCATCTATAAATTTGGGGGGAGGAAGCTATTTTTTAAAAAGAGACATGGCCAGAGGCATGTCCTAGTGGTAGAGTGTTCGCCTAGCATGCATCAAGACCTGGTTAAATTCCTTCAGGGTTTACTACTCTTCACAAATAATGGAAATGACAGTGTAATTTTTAAACAAATCATTAACAAATTCTATTAAGTGAAAAAGAGCAATAATAACCAGAATTGTGATATCGAGCATTTTCATATAGTTTGATTCTATTTGTCATGTAATTCTACATTCATTTAGAAAAGCCATGTGTTTCCTATATATAGTAGGTATACAAAACATATTATCCCCAATGTTAATGGCTCCTGCCTGAGACTAGCTACTCAGGAGGCTGAGACCTGAGGATCACAGTTCAAAGCTAGTCTGGGCAGGAAAGTTTGTGAGGTTCTTATCTGGAATTAACCACCTGAAAACCAGAAGAGGCACTGTGGCTCTAAAGTGGCAGTGCCCTGGCCTTGAGCTGAAGAGTAAAAGTTTCACAACCACCACCAACAATAAAAACAAAAAGATAAATACTTAAGTCTCTCAAAGCAGCAAGCTTGAGTGTGATCTTCTTAGCATGGTTCCCTATTTCCACACCAGACTTAACAGTGAGTATGAAAGAGCATTTACCCAGTACCTACCTACTGTGCATGCAGTAGATTGGCTACATTCAGATTGCCCTTTTTGTTCTTCCTGTGTTCTGTGTCAAATTTCCCTACTATAATTCTTTTTCTTTCCCTGTATCCTCCCCCTCCCTTCTACCATGCCACCCAGCTCCCACAGACTCAGTGCTCCTCTGATTTTTCATCTTCTATGTCTCTCCAAGTTTCTGTCCCATACTGATGTTAAGTGTGCTTCTTTTGACATCCCTCTTGCTGAAACTCTCTTCTCTTGCTGTTTTAATCCCAAACCTCATTGAAACCAAAATGTGCTTGTTGATTTCAATCCACCATCTTGATTTTCTTGAGATCTAGTATTTGAGCTGATTTTGATAGAGGCCTTATCAGAATTAAAATGATGAGGTTTTTGACTAAATTGTTAAATTTCCTTCGTCCATATTTTTTTCATCAAAAGGAAATCTTCAAAAATTACCTGAGATTTCATAGCCTAAATATTCTACTGATACAGGAAGTCCAAACTTCAACCTTGAAAGAACAAGAGCTGTACCTTTCTAAAAGGGCTGTGTATTTATTCTACTGCTGTATAAAGGAGTTAGAATTTAACATTTGGGGCATCTGTAGTTTTAAATATAACAGTTCTTACATGTCCCAGTGTCTAAGGGCGTAGCAACTTTTGGAGACAAAAGACACTAGCTCACAAACTCAGAACATTACAACAATGTCTAACATAGATTCTGTTTGAAAATATGTCCCAAAATAAGTCCCAACTTCCAGCTGTCATTGAACAATGAGTAGAACTAAGATTAAATAGGTAAAAAAAGTTTTTGTTAAGCAAAAAGATACAGCTAACTTTTAACTTTCTGTCTACTTTCTGTTTCTTACACACACACACACACACACATACACACACAAAGTTTAGCCATCAACATACATCACAAATGTTTTTGAAATGTAGGAAAAAAAAAGTTAAAATAAGCAATAGTTTTGGCATTTGACAATTTCCCCCACCAGGTAATAATGAAAGAAATAATGATATACATTCTGCAATACCCTTGCTGACCTAAATCTTTTATAGCCAAAAACAAAACAGATTAATGTCCCCCATTAACCAAAGAAAAGCTTTAAGAATTGTTCAGTGTTACCAGTATTACTATGAAAAACCAACTCCTCATGCAGTTTTCAGGTCCAAAGTAACAGATGAACATATCAAATAATTTTCTGTTTTGTTGGCTTGATATGAAAGCTTGAAAATTCACTTGGTCTGTTTAGAATGGGCATAAATCATAACACTTTTAAAATGCCAACAAAATGTGTTATTTGTGTTAGCCATTATACAGACCCAGAAATATACCAACATGCATTTGCCTATGAACAACTATTTTAGCCAAATCATCATCAAAAGCCAAGCTAGAGTACATCTTTCTATGTAGGAAGCAACTGTCTAATATTCCAAAGAAAAATCTGTGTTAAATCTCGGTGTTTTATAATTGTCACATAAGAATGCCATAGAAATCGTCCAAGCCCATATTGAAAATGAGGGAGTAGAAGTAACTTATCTAATATTGATATATCTCATTTACTCCTGAAGAACTCTTCCTTATTCTTATTCCTTATTAAGCCTTTTCACTCCCTATTGAAAATCAACACCGCTTACTTAGCAGTGATATCAATAAAAACTTTCTTCTAATTAACAGCTTCATAATAATGTAATTAGACTTCAACTATCCCTTACCATTGTGTTCTCTAAATTTGTAAGCACTTTTACATGTATTGCTTGCAATTGTGGAATATATTGATCAAAAAGAATCATGTAGGGTAAAATTTTCTAAAACTCCCTATGCCACACCACATTTAATTCAATCAGCTCATTTTCATACATTCTGTGGAGATGTACTGCTACAGAAAGGGAGAAAAATTAAACATGCGCAAATGAACTTATCCCAAGTTCATGTAGTTTGTCAGAATCAGGACCAGCACCTGTAACCAGAGTCCCCCACTGTCCATCAACCAGTATGCATTTCTTTTTTATTTGTAATTTGCTGTGATCAAGTCTGTGTACTTGACACACACATATATGGAAATAGAGCCATGGAGTAGTAGTATCAATGGGGTACAATTTGGAGGAAGGAGACCTGCACGTAGTAGTTCAGAAAAGGAAAGGAAAGTTTCTTATAAGAACTCGAAATACGGTCCCTCCCCTCCCCTCCCCCCCACAACCAGAGATAAACTTAC
This sequence comes from Megascapheus bottae, assembly GCF_031878675.1. Classification (NCBI taxonomy): domain Eukaryota; kingdom Metazoa; phylum Chordata; class Mammalia; order Rodentia; family Geomyidae; genus Megascapheus; species Megascapheus bottae. The sequence goes on along the minus strand of NC_143511.1, from coordinate 52,152,208 downwards.
AGAGAGGATATAGAGAGAGAGTTCAGGAAGAGGTGTGACCAAAGCAGATGCCCAGGTGACCTCGGAACCTCAGAACCTCTCACTGTCTCAAAGAGGAATGACCAGAGGGGATGCAGAAGTGACTCAGAGGAAGAAATGTGACCTCAGAACCTGGGGATGCTCCCACTGCCTGAAGGTGCACTAGTTACCTGAGTTAGAGTTGCGGCGGAGTGACTTTCGAGGGAGGGCCATTTTGTGTGCTCTCACATGGAAAACAATGGGGGATGGAGTCTATGTGAAGTTTCCCACCAAGAGAAAACAAGAGAAGAGGCCATTTTTCCTGGATGGACATAATTATCCAATACAACAGAACTCCTAGGAAAGGGATTTTGACCTTAAAGAAGCTTGTTTGCCCCTTCCTCCATAAGAAGATGCAGTGAGAAAGCACCATGTGTAATTTCCCACCGCACATCTGATGCTGGGACTGGATCTCTCGGCCTCCAGTAATACATGTTGTTTAGAAATCACTGGGTCCAAGGTATTTTCTAGAGCAACACAAACAAATGAGACAAATCCTCTAAACTACATAGCCACTACTACTTTTTTGCTACACATAAAGACATGGAGATTCTGAGTTTATAAAAGGTCAGAAAAATGAACGTAATATTCAAAGTCCAACTTTATTCCCTGTCAAAAAATTGGTCTAGTATTCTTTCCACAGAAAGTAACGATCTATGATTAGGAAATGTCACATGTGACACTTGTTTATCACAGACTTTTATGAAGATAACATAAACAAACAGTAGCACTTTCCACTGGCCCTTATAACAATAATTTCTGACAACAAAACCTGAAAATAGCATTACAGAAAAGCAAAACATATTGCCTGCCCTACCCAAGAACCTGGGTTTTTATCCCTACCCTGCAACCAAACAAAACAAAACGAAAAGTAAAATCACGCATCAATGAATCACTTAAAACACCGGTGCAAAATTTCTAAGTAACATGTTACTAATTCATATCCAATGAAGTAAAAATGTATTATTTAGAGGATAAAATTGACTGAAAGCAACCCAAGAATGAAATCGAGGTCCAGGATTTTAAGACACTGAAAGACAGAAAAGACTAAAAGGGAAGGGAAGAGGAAGGGAAGTGATGGCAGAATAAAAGGAGAAGGGGAGGGCAAGGAAGAGAAAGATAGGGAAGGAGAGGAGAAGGGACAGGAGGGAAAAAATAAAAGGGGAAATCAGGAAAGGAAAAGAAAGGAAAGGAGATGATGGGAAGGGAAGGGATTGAAGGCTCAGGCCTATAGTCCTAGCTACTTAGGAGGCTGAGATCAGAGGACTCCGGTTCAAAGAATGCCCGTGCATAAAAGTCCAAGAGACATTATCTGATTAACTAAACAAAAGTCAGACTGTGAAGGCATGGCTCAAATGGTAGAATATCTGCTGTAAGAAAGAAGGTCCAGCAAATGTGTGAAGCCTTGAGTTTAAAATCACAGCTCTGACACCCAAAGAAAAATAAAATATTTGGGCCAGGAGATTGGCCTACTAGTAGAGAGCTTTTTTACCCACTGGTGTAAAAAAAATGCATTTTTATGTTAACATAGTAACATATTCTTGATTCACTATAACTAATAATATTGACTTATTAATCATAATAATTCATAGATTCTTTTAGATTTTTATGTTTACCATCATATCATCCATAAATACTGACAGAGAGTGTGCAATGTTGTATAACTTAATATTATAACAGAATTTGAAAATTATCATGTTACCATACACATAAAAATTATGTGATAAGATATGAAACTCATTCATAATGAAAATATTCTTAGCTTACTAGTAGAAAGAGAAATTATGTAAAGCTGATAGAGTTCATTCCTAAAACTTCTATAGATAGCACTATACTTAGTGGTAAAATATGGAAACCATTTCCTATGGTTAAGGAGGATGAGCATGGAAATTCTGCCAAGGGCTATTTACAAATTCATTGCAATCTCCACCAATATCCCAATGTCAAACTTAAATGAAATAGAGGAAGCAATCCAAAATTTCATATGGAATAATAAAACAAACCAAAAAGCAAGAACAATCCTTAATGGAAAGAACAGTACTGGAGGAATATCAATACCAAATCTCAGACTCTATTACAGAGCCATATGAATCAATACAGCTGGTACAATCACAAGAATAGGCTTGAGGACCAATGGAATAGAATGAAGACCCAGAAATCAACCCACAGAACTATGACTACCTAATCTTCGATAAGGGAGCCAAAAAGATAGCATGGAAGAAAGACAGCCTCTTCAACAAATGATGCTAGCAGAATTGATTAAACACCTGTAGAAAACTAAAGTTGGCTCCTTATATATTACCCTGCACCAGAACTAATTCCTAATGGATCAAAGATCCTGAAGTAAAAGAAGATTCTCTCAAAACTTTACAGGAAGGAATAAGAGATACAGTGGGACTCCTTGGCACAGGTCAAAACTTTCTTAATGTAGGCCCAGAAATACAGAAAATTAAAGAATGATTAGACAGATAGCTGCATTAAACTGAAGATCTTCTGTATGGCAAAGAACATACCTAGCAAGTTAAATAGGAAGCTCACAGAGTGTGAGAAGATCTTCACTACCCATACAACAGATAAGGGCCACATATCTAACATATACTTACAGCCCAAAATATTGAATCTCTCAAAAACAAATCCACAAAGAAACAACTATCCCATTAAAAGATTGGCCAAAGACTTAAAGAGAGACTTCTCTGAAGAGGAAATAAATATGGACACATGAAGAAATGCTCCACATCTCTGGCCATAAAAGAAATACAAATCAAAACAACATAGAGATTCCACCTCACCATGATCAAGAAATCTAGTAACAACAGGTGCTGGTGGATATGTGGCCAGGAGGGATCCCTACTACAATTTTGGTGGGACTGTAAACTCTTTTAACCACTATGGAAAGCAATATGACCATTCCTCAAAAGACTAAACACAGAGCTCCCCTATGACCCAGCAATCCCACTCCTTAGCATTTACCCAATTGTCCAGAAACAAGGATGTACTACAGCTACTAGCACAAAGATGATCATTGCAGCATTATTTACCATAGTAAGGTAAGGACCCAACCCAGATGCCCCTCAGTAGATGATTGGATCAAGAAGATGTGGTACTTATATACAATGGAATTTTATGCTTCCATCAGAAAGAATGACATCGCATCATTCGTAAGGAAATGGAAAGAGTTGGGGAAAGAAAAAAAAAAAAAACATGTTAAATGAAGTAAGCCAGATCCAAAGGAACATTGGGCTTTCTCATTTGTAATAATTAGTTCACACCTACGAGTCTCCTAGCAGAGGATCACAATATCTCAAAAGCTATGTCCACATGGTCATACAGGATGAGACTAAACGATATGAATTCTAAGGTATGGAAACAAGTCGTTTATATTTATGATTGGTCTTCTTAATGTACTGTTATTGCTTTTTATTTCCCCTTATGGTTAATCTCATGTGTAACTTTGTTAACTGGTATATTTTATATCCATTAATTTGTTTGTTTGAAATAAGGGAGGGAAGGGGGAAACAAAATGATTGGGAGAAGATGGAGGGTAAATGGGGACAAAAACATGAGAAGGGATATCAGCGTTTGAGAGTAATGCACTTATTACCTGATGAATGTAATTGTAACCCCTCTATATATTATCCCAACAATAAAATACAATTAAAAGAAAGATGACCAAGGATCTCTGTGAAGCTTCTCTCAGTTGGAGAGTTTTGCTGTTTTCAAGGCTTTGCTTTAATTTACAAATAAATTTACTACTTTTGCCTTAAAAAATGATCTGAATATCTATCATCTTTCTATTCCATACTATACTTTAAATAATGTGAGGAAATAAAAGATTTAAAAATAGGAAAGAAAAAATTATACTGTCAATATTTAGAGAATCTGTAAAACATTGAGCTTAATGAAGAAATTAATATTAGTCATGATAAATTAATAGTCTATGATGGTAAGACAATACATAAATATAGATTTTAAATGCTAGCAAGACACAATTGAAGTATGGTGTATCATTTAGATGGCTTCAAAATTATAAAATAAGTAGGAATAAATATATTAACTATAGTAAAATCTACTTGAGGTCTCAGCAATGGAAAATAATAAAACATTTTGAGAGAAGCTAAAGAAGTCTTAAATAAATGTAGAAATATGCAATATTCATGAACAAAAATGCTGGATGTTGTTAAAATGTCAATTCTCCTCAAATTGATCTATGGAGTAGATGCAATCCTCATCAAAACTCCAGCATCTTTGTTGTATGTGAGAGAAAGAAATGACAAGGAGACTCTAGAATTTATATGAAAATTAAAAGGATTTAAAATAATCAAAATGACTTGAAAAGGATAGAATTTGAGGTCTTTGCATTAGCAGATTTCAAGACTTATTTTAGGAACTATATTTAAGGCAACATGCCATTAGCAAGAGGATATAAAGACATCAAGTGGCCGGGAGTTTGGCCTAGTGGTAGAGTGCTTGCCTACCATGCACGAAGACCCAGGTTCAATTCCTCGGTACCACACACAAAGAAAAAAGCCAGAAGTGGACAGGGTTCATGCCCTGAGCTCAAGCCCAGGACTGGCAAAAAATAAAAAATAAAATAAAGACCTCAAGTGAATAAAACAGATTCCAGAAATGGATTCACTTACAACTGGTCACCTGATTTACATCAACAGTACCTCAATCTTTCAATACAGGAAGGCTAGTCTTTTTATTAAATGGTGTGAGAACAATTGGATATATAAATGGAAAGGAATGAACTATGGCTTCTTCATACCATACATAAAAATAAATTTGATACGGATCATAGACCTACACACTAAGCTATAAATCTTCTACAGGAAGTCACGAAAGTATCTTCATGACCTTGGGATAGGCAATTTCTATATAACAGAACACAGAAGCCACTAGCTCTTAAAAAATTGATCAAGAAATTGCATTCCATTTAAGTTAAGATATTCTGAGTCAACAAAGAATAATAGTACAACATAATTAATAAAAAAAATCCAAGAATAAGAAGACAAACACAAATAAGACAACAAGAAAGTAAGAATGCCTATAGATCATGAGTCAAAGGGCAAAGGTTGAACCAATGTAACAGCAATATTCATAAGATGATAAGTTGTAAATAAACTTTACAACTTGGGGGATGGAAAGTTAAAGAAAAACATGGGAAGAGGTAATAATGTTCAAAAAGTGATGTACTCATTACCTTACAAATATAACTGTAACCCCTCTATACATCACCCTGACAATAAATGAAAATTAAAAACTGAAGTGCATTTTAAGTGCACAATGCTTAAAATAGTATCCACAAAATAGTGTGTATCTTTTTATAGTTTGTATGCATAGTACAAAATTCAGTTATATTTAGTCATCAAGAAATTTGAGGTTAAAATAGATCTTCTTACATACCAAATACAATCACTAAAATGAAAAATGGTTAAAATAATTGTTGATAAAAATATAACGCAGGACAACTATGATATTTTTGTGAATTGGACCAACTTGATAAGACTACTTTGGAAAGCTATTGGTATGAATTACTGTAAATTGTATACTATCTGGTGGCTATAGTAAAAAGGCATGTTGTACAAGCTGACAACCTCTTTATTAAACAGATGTGGACAACAGCCAAATAATAGCAACAATGGAGTCATAAACTGTGATAACTGAGACATGGAATGCTACATAAACATTGATTCATGCAACAAGCAAAACTCAAAGTTGGTCATGATAAATGATCCTATTCATAAAAAGCTGATAAATGGCAAACCTCTCTGCAGATTATTCTGCATATCACACATGGGTACACATCTATGATATAAATCCTTTCACTATTCAGAAAGGGTGTCCTTTCCTAACCTTTAGGTTAATAAAGTAGGCAAATTTGAAGCTATCCCATATATTTGTAGACATATACAGGTTATGTTGTTTGACATTTGAGTCTATAACTATGAAAATACATTTAATTCTGCAACTTATTTTTTTTTCCTTTTCATTAACATTGTATAGAGACCAACTGCATTTATTTTGGTTGATGAAGCATATTCCTTTGTTTAAACTTACGTCTGTATGCAAAGGTTTTGCTAAATAACTGAAAGATTTCCTGGTTTATACATAAGCACCTCTTTAACAAATTGTTCTCCAGCAGGAGATGTGACAAATGACATTATTTTGAGCATTATATTAAAAATTCCTCTCTCTCTTTTGTATCCACACAAAAATGTTAATTACTTTTCAGTCTGATATGTATGGAATGGTATCCCCTGAAAATTCATAATCTATAATCAATACCCCTAGCCTTTGAGAATATGACTATGTTTGAAAGTAGGGTCTTAAAATAGGTCTCAAACTGTGGGTCATTAAAAAAGACCTATTCAGGGCCAGGTGTGTGGCCTACTAGTAAAGTGCTTTCCTAGCATGCATGAATCCCTGGGTTCAATTCCTTGGTGCCACATACACAGAAAAACCCAGAAGCAGCACTGTGGCTCAAGTGGTAGAGCTCTAGCCTTGCAAAACCCGAAGGATAGTGCCCAGGCTCTGAGTTCAAGCCCCAGGACAGGCAAAAAAATAAAAATAAATAAAGACCTATTGGGGCCTGGGAGTGTCCCTAGTGGTAAAATACTTGCCTAGCATGCATGAAGCCCTGGCTTGGATTCCTCAGTACCACATAAACAGAAAAGGTCAGAAGTGGTTCTGTGGCTCAAGCAGTAAAGCGCAAACCTTGAGAAAGACCAAGGACAATGCTCAGGCCCGTGATTTCAAGCTCCAGGATAGGCAAACAAACAAACAAAAAGGCCTATTCAAATGCAAGTATCCTTATAGTATATTTTTATTGGCCAGAGATATCGAGCATTTCTTCATGTATCTATGTAGGTCATTCTTATTTCTTCTTCAGAGAAGACTCTCTTTAACTCTTTATCCAATCTTCCAGAAACATGGCATACTAAAAGCCCATACTAGCACAACGATGTTCATTGCAGCACTATTTACCATAGCAAAGATATGGAACCAACCCAGATATCCCTCAGTTGATGAGTGGATCAACAAGATGTGGTAGTTATACACAATGGAATTCTATGCTGCTGTCAGAAAGAATGGCATTGCCCCATTTATAAGGAAATGGAAAGTCTTAGAAAAAATCATATTAAGTGAAGTAAGCCAGACTCAAAGGAACATAGGCTCAATGGTTTCCCTGATTTGTTATAATCAGTAGAAACCTTGGGCTCTCCTAGCAGAGATTTACAATAGAACAAATCTTAGATACTTAAGGCCATATAGAATGACGCTAAATCAAAGGACCTCCAGAATATAGAAACAAAAGCCATCGAATGAGTGATTGTTGTTCTTAATATACTGTGTTACCTCTGTTTCTCTTCTGGATTTTCCTCTTTTATTTCAGAAGTAGGTTGTGATTGTACAATGATTATTCTTGAGCTTTTTCCATCTATTTTATTTTTAATTAATAGAAGGATTACATTATATTCACCAGATAGAAGGTGCAATACTTCACATATATGGATACCCTTTCTCATGCCTTGGTGCCCATTTCCCTCCACCCACTCCCGCCCCTCATCTTGTTTTCCTCCATTCCCTATCCAACTTCAAATAACTAAATACCTATATATACATTATATCAGATAACCAGATGAAATACTGTAACAATATGAGGTAACCAAGGGACAGCAAAAGAAATGAGAGATAACATAGTACATTAAGGACAACAACAATCACTCTTTTCTCCTTAGCTGCTTTTAGATTCCTTTCTTTGATCCTGTAAGGATTGTAATGTGGTGGTGGGATGTCCTTTTCTGGTCAGGTCTGTTTGGGGTTGGACTCATTTTCTGTTCTTTCTCTATATCACCTAGATTATCTTCAACCCCGGAAATTCTCTCTTATGCATTGTTTAACCTGCTATAAAAACTTTCTACTTTATTCTTCATCTCCCTTTCTTCTAAGTGCTCATTTTTGATGCCTTGCATCTCTTGTTTTAGATCATGTATGGACTTCTTTACCTCCTTGATTTCCATTTGAGTGGTTAGCTCAGCAGGTTTACTCTCATTGGACTTTTGTTGAACTTTGTTGAACTTTGTTGGACTTTTGTTTGTGAATTCTATGAAAAAAAAGAGGATTCTAAGGGAAAAAAAGGAAAAAAGAAAAAAAAAAGAAAGAAAGAAAGGAAGAAAGAAATAAGGAAGGAAGGAAGGAAGGAAGGAAGGAAGGAAGGAAGGAAGGAAGGAAGGAAAAGGGTATTCTTCAGTTTGTTTTTTTTGGGGGGGTGGGGGAACAGGATAGGAAACTTGTGTCTCCATTAAATTGTGAAGGGATCTAAACCCTTCAAAAAATCTTTTCAGGTTTTCTGATAACTTTGCTTGATTGGGCAGAAAAAAAAATGGTGGTCAAGAGCAGCTTTGTTTACCAGGAGTGTGAAACCACCTAGGGGGAGGAACTTCTGCTAGCCCTGGGGACAGGCATCTGGGTAAGCTGCCTATGGGAAAACCTCTGCCCTTTTGAATGATGGTGCTGCCAGCAGCACTTCTAAGGCCCCAGTTGGTTTGGCAGGGTCTTTTCCAGCAGTCAAATGGAGCTTCTCTCAGTTGGTGGGGCAGGGGATTCCATCTCAATGCCATTCCACAAGCAGAAGTTGAAACGTCCACGGAGGTACTCACAAATTGCTGGATTTTCTGGTTCCATGAAGCTAGCACGTCTGCGCCATGGCCAGGTGAAGGCTCTGGGTTCGAGCAGACTCTGTGTGGCTCTGTCTGCAGCCAGCGGATCTGTGCCACCTAGAAGTGCTGTCTGCTTGGTTCAGGAGGGAAGCTTTGTCTCCGCGGTGGATCTGAGTGGCTGGCACCGCTCCACACTGTCTTTTTGCTCTGGTTTTTTGCCTTTCTTCTCTCTGACTGAGATCTCTGTGGTGCTAAAGCTTACTTAGGATCGATCTTTGGGTATGAACTTTCCCCTACGATGCTGGAACTGGTATCTTGGCTAGCGCTCAGAACGACTCACACTGAACCACTGCCATCTTCTGCAGATGACCAGTTTTGTTTTATAATTAAGTGTGCTTCTTCTGACATCCCTCTGGCTGAAGCTCTCTTCTCTTGCTGTTTTAATCCCAAATCTCATTGAAGCTAAAATGTGCTTATTGATTTCAATCCACCATCTTGGCTTTCTTGAGATCTAGTATTTGTTAATTCATACTTTTTAATATCTACTTCTTATTTCATTTCCACTAGTTTTGCTTTGTAATTTCTTACTCCTTTCTAATGGAAGTCATGTTGTTTCCATTTTTCTCTTTGCATCTTTTAAATCTGTTAATGAACTTAAATTCATGTGGACCAAATTTAAGCTTTAATGTTGATGGTGTTTGGTTAACACTTGATATTTGTATATTGTTTATTTTTTGTTACATTTTAGAGGACAGCATTCATGATAACCCTTTTATTTATGGTCTTTCATATTCACTTCTCCCTCTCCAGTAAAGTTTCTCCTCAGTCCCAAATCTCATGTCTGAAACTAGGTCTTATAATGTAATTTGACAGCTTTTGCCCCTGGTGAAATTGAAAATATCACAGATTCAGTCAAAGCCATTTGAATGTTTTTAGTTCCTCATCCTGAAATGATATTTATAATAATCTTCCTTAAAGAAAGAGTATCTTGATAAATGCTAGAGAGGTACAATTATGAAAATGACTGTTTCAATAAAGAATCCCTATCCAAAAACCTAATTTCAAGAAGTATACTTCTTGCCTATCTTTTTCCTTTCATCTCTTAGATGTGACCATTTAGTCACCTTTACCCTAAAGGTACCATACTCCTGACTGCCACACTCTGTACTTGATCAAGAGGTCAGAGTAGCTGAGGATACAACACCTATCCAGTACACACAAAGACTTGCAGTTCTTTCTTGGAACCTCAGGTAAAAAGAAAAAAGAAGGGAAATGTTTCCATGGCTTCATTACCAGTCAAGCTTTAACTTTTCTATTATTCTTCTTATTCCCTACAATATTCATCTCATGTTTGAACTCCATTAGCTACACTAGGTTTCCAATTATTATGCATTTTTTTTGCCAGTCCTGGGCTTGAGCTCAGGGCCTGAGCACTGTCCTTGGACTTTCTCAAGGCTAGAGCTCTACCACTTGAGCCTCAGCACCACTTCCGGCTTTTTTCTGTGTATGTGGTACCGTGGAATCGAACCTGGGTCTTCGTGCATGCTAGGCAAGCACTTTAACCACTAGGCCAAACTCCAGGCCCTATTATGCATTATTTTGAGTATCTATAATAAATATATGTGCTTGCTTTTACACACAAAATAACAATATTCCTCCACATTCTCATTACATAAGAACATTCAGGAGTTAAATAGGTAGAGCATAAAATTTTCACTGTCCTATGTGAAATAATGCCAATAGAATTTTTTCTTCTGTAAGAAAGACTGATCCATCCAAATCCATGCTTTTCAGGCTTTCTGAGGTTTCTTTTAATAACCTAATGATCATGTTTTTTTTTAAAAAAGAAATCCCTGTTCTTAATTTTCAAATATTCTGATTTGGGGAGTCTAGAATTAAATCATTGGGGATGGAACAATTTTAGCACACTGTAGATGAGATAGTCTATGAACATGATTTCAAATAACATGAAGTTTAACTTCATCTATAATGACTAGTTTTTAAAAGCCAACTTGATCCAAACCTGGATGAATGACTTCTTTCCTTCTCTCTTAGAACCTCTAGCCTTATTTTAGTTTGTGTAGCTGCCCTCTTTTTTAAAAAAAATAGTTTTAAGAATAAATCATAGCTAGACACTGCCAGTGGCTCTTATCTATAACCCTAGCTACAGAAAGTTGAGATCTAAGGATTACATGTTGAAGCCAGCCCAAATAGGAAAGTCTGTGACACTGTTATCTCCAATTAACCACCAAAAAACAGGACATGGAGCTGTAGCTCAACTGGTCAAGTGCTAGCATTAGAAGAAGAAAAAAATCACAACTGATCAAGGATAGAACTAGGCCCTGAGCTCAAAAAAGAAAAGGAATAAATCATACCTAATAATGTGTTAAAGAAATGATGTTATAATGCTCACTTTGAAACAGTCCTGTTTTCACTTCTTACACTAAATACGACACAATTCTTTCATAATAACTGTTTCATGATGCTTCAGTGAAGTTAAAAATATCCCTACATCAAATGTAGCAGTGGTACTTACTAGACACCAGGTTGAAAATGAACTATACTACTTGTGGATGGGGATGGGATGGAAAAACTGAATGAGAGTGAGAAAAGGGGTAACACTATCCAAAAAGAAGTGTACTCATTACCTGACTTATGCAACTGTAACCCTCTATATATAACCTTTATAATAACAATAAAAACATGTTATGGATAAAGATAGAGTTGGATAAAAAAGAAGAGTGAAGGAAAGGATGGGTAGAGGAGGAATGGGTAAAATTGTTGAAAGGGGTGACATTGATCAAGATATATTCATAAACTGCTTTGTTAAATGATAACTCCATCCACAACTATTAAAGTTAATAATAAAATTTAAAAATAATAAAATTTTAACAAGGAAAAGTATAACCCCATTTCTATACAGGGTAACTGTCCTTTGTATTTTGAATCATTGTTTGACTTTTTACTTAAAAGTATGTATAGGGACCGGGCACAATGGCTCACGTCTGTAAATGCTAGCTACTCAGGAAACTGAGATATGAGAATCTTGGTTCAAAGCCAGCCCAAGCACTAAAGACCATAAGACTCTTATCTTCAGTTAATCACTAGAAAAGTGGAAGTGTGGCTGTGGCACAAGGGGTAGGGTAGTAGCCTTGAGCTGAAGAGCTCAGGGACAGTGCCCAGGCACAGAATTCAAGCCCTATGACCCACCAAAAAGAGAAAGTAAGAGAGAGAGAGAGAGAGAGAGAGAGAGAGAGAGAGAGAGAGAGAGAGAGAGAGAGAGAGAGAGAGAGAGAAAGAAAGAAGGGAGGGAGGGAGGGATGAAGGAAGGAAGGAAGGAAGAAAGAAACCAACAAAGGAAAGAAGAAAGAAAACAAAAGAAAAAGGATATATGGGGGCCTAGTGGTAGAGTGCTTTCCTAGCATGCACAAAGACCTGGATCCAGACCTGGTGTTTGGCTCAAGTGGAAGAGTTCTAGCCTTAAGAAAGTTTAAGAACATGCTCAGGCCCTGAGTTAAAGCCAATACTGGCAAAAAATAATTTAAAAAATGAAAGTATATATAATAGAACTGTTCATGGTTGAAATTGGTATAATGAAATACATTTCAATTTAACTGTCATGGACCTAGATCAAAGCAATATGAGAAACAGGAGTACATGGTAGCTGTGTTGAAAGTCCAAGTGTCTGACTAATTACAACATACATTTTTCATCCCAGACCCACATTTACTAAGGCTGTGTTGTATACTTAGTACTGCCAAAGCCAATTACTATAGCCATGAACAACACGAAATTTTACCCTTTCTTGTCTTCCTAATTCCTATGAAAGCCAGAGAAAATCAATGTCCTCCCAAATTCAAATTTATAAAGAAGCACCAAAACTACACTCTGTATTTTAAGTTATTTTGCTATCATCAGCACACATGTAATTATGTATTTCACCAAATTAACTTCGATGGTTGCTTAGCACAGGCATTTCACACTGAGGATGGAAATATTTAATAAGTGAAAGTAAACATTCTCTACCTGCAGGAAGAAAAATGTCTAGATAGGGGGCAAAGATGCCATAAGAATGGAAATGTTAAAGAGTATTTTGAATTAAAATAACTTTATGAAAAGGAAACAGGGAGAACACCTTTAATATTTTTTATTATTACATATAACTGAAGGATTAATAAGGCAGAAAATAAATATTTTTTCTGGTCCCCAATAAAATATATGGTCATCTTTTAATAATATGAGAGACATAAAGAAAATGGAGAAGCTCTCATTATAAGAATTTGATAGCTTTATGAATGTTTTAATTATCTTGATTCCTTTCCAAGATTAAGACAACTACTTGGCAATTTCTAACCACAGAAGGTAAGTCGTTACTAGCTACACAGAAGCTTTCCTAAATAGAAAGGAAGATGACTACTTGATCAAATTTAGACATGAATGGGGTTTTACAGTGTCTTAAAACAAGACATTATATCATAGTTTATGGCTTCTTCCCTTGAAAGATCCAAATCAATTCAGGGTGTGAAAAATGATGTGGTGTAATAGAAATACAGGATAAGAATTTAAGACATACTCTTAAAATCTGAGTCAAATAATGACTCCCAGCTATTTAGTAAGACAAAAATAATTGAACACAGCAACTTTCTGATTCTAAAGGATATCCTCAACCCATTGACTATAATGTCTTCCATCCCCTGTGTCCAATTTAAAACTTTCTTGATACTAGATAAAGTGTTGCCTCTTTGATGAACTCTCTGATTTTCATAGCTAACACTGCAGTAATTCATCCAGGTCTGTCTGATTTCAGATTCTCAACTCATTAATCCAACACTCTACTTTTTGGGGGGTAAATGTTACTAGTCCTGTTAGATAATAACTTCTTTGGGGCTGAATACTTGCCATACTTTTATAAAAACCAAATGAATTAAAGGCTCTTTCTTTTCCTGAAAATCTACTTTACAATATTTTTGGTGGTACTGGGATTTGAATTCAGGTCCTCAAGTGTTATAACTTGAGCCATGCCTCCATCCCTACCTTTTGCTGGTTAATTCAAGAAGCGGCTCAGCAAATTTTCTGTCCTGGCTTTCCTCAAACTATGACAGCTTTTTGAGTAACTAAAATTATTGGTGTGAGTCATTGTCCTAGTTAATAATTCTTTTTTTAAATGTAAGTAAAGATGAGTGAAAGTCAAATCTATCAAATAATTAAAAAATAATTCACAGATCTAAACATAAAGGCTTATTGCTCATGAATGGGCTCATATACTTAAATAATAACTGTCTTTATATACAAATAATTATAAAGGCTCATAAAAATCATCATTATTTTTCCTGTAAAATGTTGCTATGTTACTTCTTGTTTGCTAAGATATGTTTGTAGGCATGAAAATTTAGGCGACTGGGGCTGGGAGTTTTGCCTAGTGGTAAGAGTGCTTGCCTAGCATGCACGAAGACCCGGGTTCCATTCCTCAGCACTTCACATACATAGAAAAAGCCAGAATTGGTGCTGTGGCTCAAGTGGTAGAGAAAGCCCAAGGACAATGCTCAAGCCCTGAGCTCAAGCCACACGACTGGCAAAAAAAAAAGTAGGCAATTATCTCTTCTCATTGTGACACGTATGGAAACGAAATCACACGTAAGACTTGAATGAAGTAAAATCTCTGTCAGAAAAGATTCAGCCATAATATTCAATAGATATACCATGAAAACTGAAAAACCCAGGGGATGGATGAGACTGTAAAGGTTAGAAAACAATGAAAGCAGTAATATAAATCAAGATGCATTAGAGTCTTGTTGATTTTTAACCCATTGTACATTATTGGAAATTTAAAAAAGATTTAAAGACACTGAACAGAATAAAAAGACATGCCATATCTGGAAGAAAATATCTGCAGACCTGTATTAGAAGAAGCAAATTCTTTTTTTTATCAACATTTTATATGCTTTATTGAAAGTTGACAAGTACAACAGTTAAATACAGTGACACCTTACAACTGTGTAGAGAACATGCACAGAAACATATGCATATAACTACTATACAGGTAATATGCAGGAACTCCTACTGGGAAATCCACTCATTAGCTAGGACTGATCATTATTCCAAATATTCAACCAGCTCAATGGAAAGACTTCAGTGAACAGCGATTCACATCAGGATATTCAGCAGCTACATTTCAAAATACACAATGTGACTAAACTGTGCCAAATTCTTCAAAATTCTTCAGGTGTGATTTTTTTTGTCATATCGCAGTTTTTGTGTTGATCTAGAAGAAGCAAATTCTTAAATATCAATAGTTTATTTAAAAAAAAAAGAGAGAGAGAGAGCCATGGCTCACCTGTCAACCAAGTGTGCAGCCCTGGGTTTAATCCCCAAGTATAACCAAAAAGAATAATAGAACTAATAAAGTCACTATTTTAAAAATCTAGTCAACCATTCTAATTACTTTTTAGTAAAATACTTTTGGCATAAACTGAGTTCATTCAAAATAGAAGTGATCAGCCTATTCTTTCTTAATTGCATAAAATTTTCTGCTTAATAATTGATTTATTTGCTTTTGGTGGGAATGCCAACTCATTCAACCACTATAGGAAGCAGTAAGGCGATTCCTCAAAGACTAAGCATAGAGCTCCCCTATTTGGCATTTACCCGATCGTCCAGAAACAAGGACATACTAAAGCCACTAGCACAATGATGTTCATTGCAGCACCATTTACCATAGCAAAGTTATGGAGACAACCCAGATGCCCCTCAGTAGATGAATGGATCAAGAAGATGCTGCCATCAGAAAGAATGACATCACCCCATTTGTGAGGAAATGAAAAGACTTGGAAAAAATCATATTAAGTGAAGTAAGGTAGACCCAAAGGAACATAGCCTCCATAGTTTCCCTCATTTGTAATAATTAGTATACATCTAAGACTCTCCTAGCAGAGGAACACAATAGCTCAAAAGCTATGCACATAAGGTCATATAGGATGAGACTAAACGAAAGGAACTCTAGGATATGGAAACAAGAGCTTTATCTTTGTGATTGTTCTTAATGTACAATGCTATTTCTTTTCTCATTTTTCCCCTAATTGTAAATCTCATGTGGATACTGTATCTGACTTTGTATGTTGTATATACATTTATTTGATTATTTGAAATAGGGAAAGGAAGGGGGGAAAACAAGATGATTGGGAGAGGGTGGGGGTTGGGAGGGGATGGGGGAGGGTAATGAGGACAAAAATATGAGAAGGGGTATCAATAAGTGAGAAGTAATGCACCTACTACCTGACAAATGTAATGTAACCCCTCTGTACATTATACAACAATAAAAAGTATAAACAGAAGAAAAAATAATTGATTTGTTTGGTAACAAAACTTTCCTTACAATGTATTTCTTCATTAAACTTATCAATTTATGATTGCTATGGTCTAATTACAATGGGAAAATATTGTGACTTTTCTGTTGCTTTGATCAGTATTTCCAATGAAAGATTTATAAAAATTTAACTTTATAATAACTTTGTTTTTTAACAAAATCAATTAGCTTTATAATGACTTTGGGTAACAAAATATAACTTTGAAATACAGGAGTAGAAATTTAAAGAAGGTAAAAGTAATAACTACTGGTGTGAGTGGAGAGAACTTTCCCAATTAAAAGATAAATGAAAACTGGAGTCTACATGTGGGCACTCCTTGGCTGTCTTCAACACATGAATGCATTAGAAGGGAAGCCATGTCACCAGGTTGCTCTCTGTAGCTCCATTGTCTTTATCCTCAAATTACAACAAAACTTTGCCATGAAATGTGCAGTACCTACTAAAATAAACAATGATTTTTTCATCTCACACATAGTTACTCTTCAGAGGCTTCTCTTACTGTTAAATTTTTTCCAATAAATTTAAGTTGATGGAAAGTCTGTATTATATTTATACCTGAAATTGATATAAAATTAACAGAAAGTAAGATTACTAGTACATATTCAAAATTTTGCATGCTATTTTTATCTTAACTCTTCTACTAAAATTATTTCTTTAGCTGTAATTGTCTACAATTATAGAGCATTTTCATTAATCTTCAAACAAATCAAAGAAAATTGACCCTGAAAGACCTCTGGAATGAGTGAAAAAGTTACACACTTAAATATTCAAATAATGTTTAGGGAATCTATTGATATCTCTAAATGTCTATCAATGAAATAAAATTTTCAGCACAACTGAATCAGTACTGAATTTGATATATCCATTTAACCAAATTAATTGTAGAGATTGCCCCAATGTTATAATCTAGTAGGTTATCCTAACAATTAGAGAAAATTGAATTCAGCCTTGAGTTCAAGTTAAACTTTTATTTTAATAATTTTAATTATAAATTTAATTTTTTTATAATTACACAAAAGTAATAAGGTGCTCATAACTAGAATTAAAAGTGAGTCAGCACTCACTCTTTTCAAAAACTCACATAAGGGTTCAGTGTGTGGCCTAATGGTAGCATGGTCGCCTAGCATACACAAATCCCTGGGTTCGATTCCCCAGAACCACATACACAGAAAAAGCAGAAGTGGCACTGTTGCTTAAGTGGAAGAGTGCTAGCCTTGAGCAAAAATTGTCCAGGGATAGTGCCCAGGACTGGCAAAAAATAAAATAAAATAAAAACTCACATAAAAACCTATATCTCTTCTCTCTGAAACCTATCCTTAATGTCCTCATGTACAGTAAAAATTAATTCCATAAAATTCAAATATTCACAGGTAGTAGTTCATCAGTTTATTTGAGCAAATATGGAGCCTTCTCATTAAAAAAATTATAGATTACATGTTCACACACCCTAACATTAAAGCACAAAAGAAATAGGACTAGAAATGGCTCTGTGGCTCAAGGAGTAGGGTGATAGCCTTGAGCTGAAGAGCTCAGGGACAGCACCCAGTCCCAGAGTTCAAGTCCCATGACCAACCAAAAGAGAGAAAGACAGACAGACAGACAGACAGACAGACAGACAGAGAGATAAGACAGAAGAGATAATCCACATGGCATTGGCTATTAAATACTATTATTAAATAGTAATATTTACTGTTTCCATATATTTATTAGTACCTGTTTCTTCTAGCGAAATTTTATAGTCATCTTTTATGAATATTACCAGGGTACTGTCCCTGAGCTACTACTGTCTGGTAGTTAACTGTAAATAAGAGTCTCATAGACACTCCTACCTAGACTGGCTTTGAACTTCAGTTCTCAAATCTCAGCCTCCTGAGTAGCTAGGATTACACACATGAGCCACCACACCTGGCTCAAGAGCTTTAATTCATTCAGGGCTACTTGTGGCCAAAAATGCCATCCCAAGAACAATATCAGCACTGAGAAACTTGTGGAAAAAGACAAGCCACTATTCATGATTCCAACAAAACTTGCAATGTCTAAGCAATGTCCACCATAACCAGGATCTTTCTATATTAATATTGAACAAAAGAAGCAGCATGGTATTAGCTTATCTTAAATTCTTGTTAGTCATAAGAATCTACTATAATTAGAAGTCTTAAATCAAGTAATAAAACCATCACAGAAATTCCCAGTTCACAAAAATCTAAGAATGCAATATTGCATATGGAAGAGAGCACATAAAGCAATTTCAGTAGTATAGAGTAACCAATAAGTAATCCCAGAAAGAAAGAAATGAGCTGAGTCAATTTTGGATGTGTGCTTATACCCAAAGGGAAGAATTTTAAGTAAGACAAACCTAACAAGAATGCTGTCAGCTGAGGTTAATATAATATGCTCATAACTCAGGGCAACTGTATGGGTTCGCATAATTTTTCTCATCACTTGTTGGATTAAAAAATGATCTGAATAGAAGCTTATATTTCCCATTTTTCATCTCTGTTAATCATCTCCTCTGAGACATCAATGATAAGAGAATTTTATAAAGCTTCTCTACCTATTTTCGGGGGAAAAGCTAAATGTTGTATTCTTCTAAGAGGAATCTAATTTTCTTCTCTGCTTCAGTAGTTTATTAACTAGCCACATGCACCTGATTTATCTGTCTTTATATGAGTGTATATTAATGTGTGTTACAATGAAAAGAAATGGCACTGGACAGAGGAGGCATCAGTGCAGCATTTTGGCCTGGTCACTAATTTGTATCATAGGCAACTTAAGCAGCAACTTCAGCTCACTGTCATCTGGAAAGGTGTGCATGGCCTATGAGAGAAGAGTTGTTCTGTTACATTCACTGAGCACAAGTGCCAAAACAACCCTACTTGCCAGGCTCTTCCCGGCAGACCAGTGGCCACTGGAATACAAAGAACAAAATAACCTGGCACACACCAACAGTGTCTTGTTGAATTCTTTGATCCCTGAAGAATTGTCTGAAAAGAGAATTCATCATGAATTCAGCTATTCACCATGCTGGGCAATAGAATTTAAACTATATATATGAAAAGTCAAAGTTTTTCTCATCTAACCAAATATAGGTAATAATTAAAACCCCTTCTTCTTGTCTACTGAATATAGCTAATAGTTCTAAGTCAAAATTAGGCTACTCACAAGACTTAGATCTGAGGGTCACAGTTCAAAACTAGCCCATACAGGAAAGTCCATGAGACTCTTACCTCCAATTAACCAACAAAAGTGGAACTATGGATCGTGTTAGAGGACTAGCCTTGAGCACAAAAGCTTAGGCAGGAACAGTCCCTCGGTCCTGAGTTCAAGCCCCAGTACTTGCTCCTCTACCAGCAAAAGAAGAACTACAACTTTTGTCTAGCTTAATATAATTAATGGAGTTAATAGTTAAGTGCTGTTGTACAATTCAGTGTCACTAGGAGGTAGATATTATATGTTCCTTTCACCAAACATGTCAAATGTTTAATGCAAAAGATAATGTTGTCTGGTTTGAGATGTTCATTCCACATTGAAATGTCCTTGGATTTAAGAAAGGAAGAGAGTGAATTCAGTACACACACACACACACACACACACACACACACACACACACACACACACCCCACAACACAGAGGCCATTTTTCCCAATAATAACTTTATGAATGGAATAATGGCTATACTAGCTTCTATTAGAAAGATGTATTAGGAGTTATAGTGCATAGATGAATATAATTGGATTCAGAAAGCATCTAGTTCGTGCCTGACAAAAAGGCCAGTTTATAGGAGAGTTAATTTTTTACATATATCTCTACAATAGAAATCCAAAACTATTCATTTTTTTTAGATTTTACAAAACATCCATTGTCTAATCAAAATAACATGCTCTGCACATCCTGCTTGTCTAATCTGGATTCCTTAGATTGCATCTTCTGTTTAGTTTCACATTTTTCTTCTCAAAATATCTAAACTCGATTACAAATCACTGCTGAGTGGCATACAGAAGATATTGCAAGGGCGTCTACTCTACCTCTCTTGTCAAGTGGGTTTCAGAAGAAGGATTATTGATGAAAGCCTGAGACATAGATGAAGAGAAATTAGAGCTGTGAGGTATAGAATTGCAGAAATTGCATCGATACAAACAGCTGAAAGCATGATGATATTCTGTTCCAACGTTTCCTATTTCAAAGAATTCTCTAGAGTCCCATTACTCCTGACAAGGACTAACAGTGCTTACAAGTTTTTTCTTCAACCTAGAGAATTGCTCAAATTAAGAAAACGATTTTAGTTAAGAAGTTTGTAGGGTGCAATGGCTCACACCTGTAATCCGAGCTACTCAGGAGGCTATGATCTGAGGATCGCTTTTCAAAGCCAGCCCAAGAGACTCTTATCTCCAATTAATCACCAGGAAACTGGAATTGGCACTGAGGCTCAAAGGGTAGGGCAGTAGTAGCCTTGAGCTGAAGAGCTCAGGGACAATACCGAGGCCCAGAGTTCAAGCACCCATGACTCAAAAAAAAAAAAAAAAAGAAGTTGCATGAGGATTAGAAATCTGAGGGAAACTTGCCATCGCACAATAAGATCTTTTCCAGTGCTCTAATATACAAAATAAAGTGATGAATAACTGGGTTCTGCCTTATGTTATAAAAGAAGAAAATTAGTTCAAGAAATCCTAAGCAAGAACCAAAATGTCTTCAAAAATCTTTCACAGAAGTAGCAGTATGGTAACAGTACAATGCATGTTTCAAGAAATATGGCATCTCCTCACAATAGTTCTTTCCTTCATATTATAACACATAATTTTTCTTTTCTGATAACAAGGACTTTCTGAAATGTATTTTTCCAGGTCACTCACTCAATAGAATTTTTTTAATTTTTTTAAAAAATGTATTGTAGCCAGTTGGGTATGGTGGCTCATGCCTGTAATCTTAGCTACTCAGAAGCTGAGTAGCTAATCCTAGCTAATCAGTAGACTGAGATCTGATGATCAAGGTTCAAAGCTAGCCCAGGCACAAAAGGACCTGAGACTCTTATCTCCAATTAAACCCTAGAAAATGGGAAGTAGGGATTGGCTCAAGGGTAGGGCCATAGCCTTGAGCTGAAGAGCTCAGGGACTGTGCCCAAGCTGAGTTCAAGCCCCATGACCCACAAAAAAATGTATTGTAAAGTTGATGCATAGAGGGATTATAGTTAAATGAGTTATTTAATGACTACATTCTATATGTTTGTCTCTTTGTTTCGGTATTTCTCCTACATCTTGAACTCTGGGTTTGGATGCTGTCCCTGAGCTCTTTGTGTTTAAGGATAGTGCTCTACCACTTGGACCCCAGCTCTTCTGAGCCACAGATCTTCTTCTGAACTATCTTTTTTTCCCCCTTTTTGGTAGTTAATTGAAGAGAAGAGTCTCATAGACTTTTCTATCCAGGCTGGCTTCAAACCAAGATCCTCAGATCTCAGCCTCCTGATAAGCAAGGATTATAAGAATCTGCCACTAGCCCCAACATGATTTTTTTAACACCTGTACTGAGATTATGGTTTACATGGCCTGACAGATGAGGAAACAGAGTCACATACAAAGTGCTATTGTGTATAGTGATGGGCCCTAGTGGCTGTGTAATATTCAACATCTCCAAATTTATCTGACAATAGAAATCTTTTTCCTTCACCCCTGGAATGACTTTGGCTACTATTCTAAGTACACATTACAATGCTGCAGGCTTGGAGTTGGCATATCAGCACAGAAAGTTATTGGCTATTTTTCTAAAAACTACTTATCACCTCTTATTTGATGCTGTAGGAAATATGAAGCTGAATAAAAACATCTTGTTTCAGTGAGTGCTGTTGGAGCTTCAGATCTCTACACCAGCAATCATTCCAGTCAGTCCCATCAGCGAGCTATGAATCAAGTAATCATAACACATTCATATAATCACAGATATTCATGCTGACCACTTAGATCAAGATGTTCTCTTGAAAACATACCCTAGGCATGAAAAGTAACGTCCTTTTTCATTTTTATAAAGGCTTCCCTTATTTGTGCTTGCAATACATACCATTTCTGATCTGAAAAAAATATGGTACTTATGCCTCATAAATCTTCTACCTTCTCTCAGTAGTTACCTTTCACATACTGCCCCCAAAATGTATGCCTATACACACGTACAAAAAAACCTCTTTTGTAGATTTCCTGTTTAAAAAGAAAAAGTAGCTGGATGAGGTGGCTCATGCCTATAATCCTAGCTACTCAGGACTAAGATCTGAGGATCAAGTTTCAAAAGCCAGCCCAGGCACATACGGACTGGAGACTCTTGTCTCCAATTAACCTCTAGAAAGCAGGAAGTGGGGCTTGGCTCAAGGGTAGGGTGGTATGGTAGCCTTGAGCTGAAGAGCTCAGGGACAGCACCAAGACCAAGTTCAAGCCCCATGATCCACAAAAAAATTAAATAAATAAAAAGTAGACCTTTCTTTAAATTTACTGTCTACTTCTTAGACAAGATTAAGAATTGAAAGGCCATCTATTCAGAAATAAGAATGTGACCTCCACAGAATGCAAACTATATTTACTTGTTAAGGAAATAGAATTATAGCCCATGTGACTGATTTTTTGTAATTTGTCACTTTGGATTCACTTTTGAATCTTATACTGGCTTCCTACTTTGCACAAGAGGCACTATAGAACACCTATTGTCTCAATTTATCTTCACACTATTCCATACTGAGGTTATGGCTTACCTGGCCTGATAGATGAGGAAACAGACTCACATAGAAAGTAAGCCTATAGGCCATTTTCGTTTCTTCTTCAGAGAAGAATCTCTTTAAGTCTTTGGCCCATCTTTTAATGGGATGGTTGTTACTTTGGAGATTAGTTTTGGAGTGATTCAATTTTTTGAGCTGTTGATATATTTTAGATATGAGGCCTTTGTCCATTGTATGGTTGGTGAAGATCTTCGCCCACTCTGTAGGCTTCCTAATTAATTTACCAGCTATGTCCTTTGCCATACAAAAGCTCTGCAGTTTAATGCAGTCCCACTTATCCAGGCTTTCTCTGATTTGTTGTGATTCTTGGTCTTTATTGAGAAAGTTTTGACCTGTGCCAAGGAGGCCTAGTGTATCTCCTATTCCTTCTTGTAAAGTTTTCAGTGTGTTGGCTTTTACCTGGAGGTCTTTGATCTATTTGGAGTTAATTCTAGTGCAGGGTGACAAAGAAGGATCGAACTTTAGTTTTCTGCAGGTGCTTAACCAGTTCTGCCAGCACCACTTCTTAAAGAGGCTATCTTTCTTCCATTCTATGGCCTATAGACACATGAAGAAATGCTCAACATCTCTGGTCATAAAAGAAATGCAAATCAAAACAACTCTAAGATTCCACCTCACACCAGTTAGAATGGCCAGGATCAAGAAAACTAATAACAACAGATGCTGGAGGGGATGTGGCCAGGAGGGATCACTACTACACTGTTGGTGGGAATGCAAACTCGTTCAACCACTATGGAAAGCAGTATGGCAGTTCCTCAAAAGACTAAACATAGAGTTCCCCTATGACCCAGCAATTCCACTACTTGGCATTTACCCAATCATCCAGAAACAAAGACATACTAAATCCACCAGAACAACAATGTTCATTGCAGCACTATTTACCATAGAAAAGATACGGAACCAACCTAGGTGTCCCTCAGTTGATGAATGGATCAACAAGATGTGTTATTTGTATACAATGGAATTCTATGCTGCTGTCAGAAAGAATGACATTGCCCCATTTGTTAGGAAATGGAAAGACTTAGAAAAAATCATATTAAATGAAGTAAGCCAGATTCAAAGGAACTTAGGCTCAATGGTTTCCCTCATTTGTCATAATCAGTAGAAATCTTGGGCTCTACTAGCAGAGGTTTGCAATAGAGCAAAACCTTGATACAAAAGGCCATATAGTAGGACGCTAAATGAAAGGATCTCTAGGATATAGAAACATAAGCCATATAATGAATGATTGTTGTCCTTAAGGTACTATGTTATCTCTCATCTCTTTTGCTGTCCCTTGGTTATCTCATATTGTTACAGTATCTCACTTTGTTACCTGATTTATCGGATATATTTGTATTTGGTTATTTCAAATTGGATAGGGAAGGGGGAAAATGAGAGGGGGGGTGAGGGAGGGTAATGGGTACCAAGACATGTGAAAGGGTATCAATATATGTGAATTAATGTACTTTCTATATGGCAAATATCATGTAACCCTTTTATTAATTACAATAAAAATATCAAAAAAAGAAAGTAAGCCTGTCACCCAAAATCACAGCTATTGAGTTATAAGATGACCTTTTAATTTTCCAACTTAATTTCCCAACTTCCCCAGACCATCATCTAGCTATCTATATCATCATTACTGACAAATGTTTAACAGAGGAATAATCCCACATTAGCAAAGCAACTGCAGGGTCCTTTTCCACCCCAGCCAGAAATATCACTCTTCATATCTCCTGAAAAAAAAAAGGATATACGCTTATCTGAAACTGGTTCTGAATTAATGAACAAAGAGAACATATAAATACATATCTGTATGTATGTATGTATGTATGTATATATATATATATTCCAGTATCAATACTGAATATAGGATGACATACACATTCACAAGATTTTAGAGACTCTGTCCTCAGCTCATTTCAGAACTTGCTGACCTGTACTGCCTCCTTTAATGTTATTTATGATACTGCTTTTTTTGTAAATGAGGTACAGTATGTCCTTATGAAAGCACTGAAGTCTTCATACAAGGACTCATCCCTACAGACCCTAGTTCATAAATCTCAGCTGTGAAGTGCAATGCAAAAGAATTACTGTGTGTAAGAAGAAATATCCCTTTATCAGCCAGTGTGTTGACTAGTGGGATTGTGCGGCATACATGTTCATAATAAGGCAGAACTGAAAGGTCACAAGAGATACAAAAGGCAGCTGAGGCCATTATGATATGAGTTTGTTATGTGACTTTATCTTTAAGAGGGAAAAAAACACTGCTATCAAATACTTCAGCTCTGCAGTGCCTTAACTCATTTCTATGCTTCACTGGATCTAGCATGCCTTTGCTATAGTATGAACAAGACAATGGGCATGTCTAACAGTAATCCCACTTTAATACCCAAATATCTGAGGCACCTATAAAGCAGAAGCTAATCAGTACACAGGAAAATGGGAACAGAAACTAATATGTATTAAGTGCCTCCTGTGAGCCAAGATTTCTGCCTTTTTTTTTTGACCACATGATTGCATTAGTCTTCACAGCTCTATAAAGTAGAATTAAGGATTAATAGTGAAGTAAATCAGGCCCAGAGAAACAAATGGTTCCATGTGCTCCCTCATATGTAGAAACTAAAATTACTATAGCTTATAAACTAATAAGAAAATTCATTGGGTTGTATGCAAATGTATACAAATATATTAACTGAAATATGGTAGATTCAAAGGAGGACTCAAATAGTGTAATTCCTTAGAAAGGCAAAGTCAAACTTTATTGAAATAAACACCAGGAAATGTGTGCTTGAAAGGGGCAGCATGGAATTATGGGGACAAGAGCAGACAAAGGAAGAAGACAAGAGAATGGAGGTGCAGTCTAGAATTCAGTACATCACACACTTCAACTGGACACATAAACTGCTTTATTAAATTGCAAAATAAATCAATTTATATCCTATAAAACCAAGAAAAGTTGACAGAAGTGGTGGGTTGAGAGAGTTAGATGAAAATTTTGAAAGGGAGCATACTGATCAAATCACACTATATCTATAATCTGCTTTGTTGATTGGCGACTGCTTTGTATAACTAGGTAAAGATAATCAAAATATTTTAAATTTAAAATGAAACAAAAAGAAAGAAATTCAATGTATGTGCTACAAAATTAAGAAAAGTGAAAGAAGGGGTGGGTTGGGAGGGATGGGTGGGAATGGTGAAAGAGGTGTCATCGATCAAGATGCATTTGTTCATAAATTGTTTTGCTAAATGGCAACTGGTTTGAACAATTAAAGATAATAACATGTTTTAAAAAGAACAAGAAAAAAATTAAAAGTAAAGTGGCATGTGCTCCCTGATCCATCCAGATTCAAACAGATATACAGGCTTCAAATACTAAAATGTTTTCATTGCCATGATACCTTTTTTTACACTGTTTTCCATTTCTTCTCATTCTGTAGAATCAAAGGCTACCTTAGAGATCTCACTCCATAGTTTACCTGAGAAGACCTTGACCCTCCAAGGATTTAGAATGCAACCCAAAGACTTCTTGATACCATGATTCAGGGTTATACTCAGTTCTTTTTATGTATATTAATCTGGCTTTTCTATCATCTCTCAGTAGTCTCCCTGGCTTTGTAATGGACGTCACTCAGTTTGCATTACCCACAAACCTATGTCACAGCTGTGCAGAGAGACAGAGTTTTGAATGTTTTCTAAAATATAATTATATTAAAGTTCTTTCAAAGATAGTTAAAATAGGGGGAAGGAAAAGGTGACAAAAGCATAAGAAGGGGTATCAATGTTGGAAAAGTAATGTACCCACTACCTGATGAATATAACGGTAACACCTCTATACATTACCCTGACAATAAAATACAAAAAAAAAAGCCACAATGAAAATTTACTTGTAATTTTAAAAATTCCAACATCACTAGTATATACTTAGAAATCTATCCTAGACAGTAGGAGTTAGAGAAATATTTGATGTGTTTCCTGCTATCTAAACTTGACCCAACCCTAGAACTTAATGTAATTCTATTTTTAAATCTTGTTTGCATAACATTTTTCTGGGTAGTACTTGTCGAGAATTTTTTTTACTATAGCCCTACCTGAACACACACATTAACCTCAATTACAAAATTACTTAAATGATGTATGCAAAATTCTCTTATTCTATTTGTTAAATATTTTAATTTATTTTTTGCATTCTTACACCTATTGTTAGACCATAGCTCATCTCTATATACAACCTAACCCATATGGCAACATATCAGTACTCAACAGGTATGTGACAGATTAAAGTTGAATTGCATGAAATTGGCCTAACATTACATAAATTTATTTTTTAATTGACATTTTCATCCTCTAATCAATCGGACTGCATCACCAACATCATTACCTTAAGTATTACAAAACTATTGCAACATAGCAACTGTATAGAATGGCTTCAAAGGAATTAAAAGAAAGTCTTTGTAGAATGGTTTCATAAGAATTAAAAGAAAGTCTTTCTGTTCACAATATCAGGAAGGAATGGACAAGAGAATGAGGGACTGGACATGGCAGGTCCACATGGCTGCAAGAGAGCTTAGTCTCTTGCAAAGCATTCTCTTTCCACTTTGACCTTACACTTCGCTGGATTGCTATATATACTAGGATCACAGTGAGGCACAGAAGCAGAAAATTAACATGCCACACCTCACAAGTTTAGCACAAGAGGAAATCGAAGCTTCCACAGGAAGAAATGTTGAGAACAATTTTACTTCAGTCCCTCTTTGAATAAGTTTATTGTCAAACACTCTGAATATGTCAGACATATTCATGAAATTGTTCTAAAATCTATTGCAATGCATTATAACAATGTTCTACTCAAAAAACAGTGGTGTTAAATATGTGTTATGATCTCTTCAGGTAAACAACAGACAAATTTTATGTTTCTGGTGGTGTACTATGGTCAAACTACATGGCAAAGAGAATCATTTTTTATGTAGACAAAAAGTAAATACCTCATGGGAAATGCCAGAAGGACAAATGCTCAAAGAAATGAATGATAGTAAAGTGTCGAGAAACCAGACCAATGGGATAACGTAAACCCTAAGTATGAAATATTTTCAGAAAACACCTCTCCATGACTTTAAAAGAGGAAAGGCACCATATCCAGAGCTAGAAAGATAGGCGTGGTCTCTATTTGCCACTGTTAGTAGTCAATGAGAGATGGAGAGCT
Source organism: Megascapheus bottae (assembly GCF_031878675.1). NCBI lineage: Eukaryota > Metazoa > Chordata > Mammalia > Rodentia > Geomyidae > Megascapheus > Megascapheus bottae. The sequence goes on along the minus strand of NC_143511.1, from coordinate 52,124,188 downwards.
GTGGTGAAACAGAAACCCTGTAAATTAGGAAGGTTGTCCAGAATCCCCGCAAAAAATGTTCCACCAATAGAGAACATATATCTATCTTTCAAACATTTTATAACATGGATAGATGAAAGACATGAAAAAATACCATATATTTCCACTTCATTCTAAACCTGAGATTTATTAAGTCAAGGCTATAACTCAGCAAACCTTGAGATAAGACCAGAATGATCAACTTAAAGCATATAAAAGTTAAGAATTTCCGGGAGATATATAAATATGTAAGAATTCAGAGATATAGAAATAGTGCCTGGATGCATGATCAAAAACACTTCCTTAGATATAAACTTTAAATGTATAATAGAATAGTCCTAGAAAATAGTTACCCCTTGACACTTTTTGGAATTTTTTTCAATTGCAATAAATCTTAAACTGATATTGAGAACCAGATGAAAATGAAGATTTTCTGAAGTTAATATAAGTTATTTTCAGCCAAAGTCAAGTAGAGAATAGATCCCATAAATTTGACTTAGGTCTTAAAATTATAATAATATACATATCATGTTTACACAGCATATTCATTTAAGAAATTTTAAAGGAAGCCACAAAATTATTCCAATAGTCTCTACTCCTAAGAAACCTGAGGCCACTGAAACAAATCTACTCAAAAGAAAAATGTAAAAAGTCACTTCATTATTTTTTTGAGCAATAAGGGAAACATGATACTTAAGTCTCTGAAATTTTTCATCTATAAAGATCAAAATAATCAAACTTTGAATGTGAATTTGCTCTACTTAGATTTAAGATGAAGATGAGAGCCGAGGAGGCTGTGACTTGAAATACTGGCCTGAGGAGAAATCTGTATGAAAGGTAGATGTAAAAGAAAGAGTAAAGATAAAAAATCACTTCTCATTTTGCTAATATGCTTATATGGGTAATCTTTCATCTCTCTAATATAGATAATGAGATAACTATGAAATTACAAAATGACTATATTTATTTTGAATGCAAAATTTGAGAACTCATCCCTTTACTATGTTATTCATATGTTTGTGTGTGTTCAGTTTTGAAGTCTAATTTATTGCGTTTATCATACTCTGTGTATTTTTATGTTGAGGTTTACTAATCTCAAGTCAGCTTTCAGTTTGGGGTTTTAATCACCAGAAGAGTTTCCATTGAATTATTCTTTATAATCTAATTGGACTGAGTGGTAAGCAGAGTTGATGTACCATTTATCACCACTGGCCTGCAGATATAACTCACCAATTCAATTCCAACTCACAAATTTACCTATAAAAATATTGAAGAAACTATCTATACAACCAATTGCATTGTATATGGAGACTAGCATTACTGTATAAGTAATTAGAGAAATAAAATTATTTGTGTGACAGTTAACAATTAGTAAAAGTACAAAAGTGAGGAAGAAGTAATAAAGGAGGAAGACACAGAAAAAAGTGCAGTGTGATGACTGAAGGTAATAAGATATTACTCTATAGGAATAAATTTCAAGTATTCTAGAGAAGTATGGCTTCACTGAGGATTACTACGGAGATTTTTTTTTTGCCTATCCTGGGGCTTGAACTCAGGGCCCGAGCACTGTTCTTGGGCTTTCTTCAAAGTTATCACTCTACCACTTGAGCTACAGCACCACTTCCAGCTTTTTCTATGTATGTGGCACCAAGGAATTGAACCTGAGTTTTCATGCATGCTAGGCAAGCACTCTACCACTAGGTCAAACTCCCAGCCCCCACTGAGGATTACAGGCTAAAAAAATTTAAGAATAAAATAAAGGAAGTAGAATGACCAACAAGGAATATGTGTGGGCTTTTTGTTTTTGTTTGGGCAAGTACTGGGGATCTGAACACAGGGCCTCCTACTCTTGACTCTTACTCATGGTTGTTTCTTTTAAACATTTGAGCCATGCCTCCATTCTGCCATTTTGCTACCTAATTGGAAATGGTGCTTCAAAAAACCTTTCTGGCCTGGCTAGCTTCTGTGATTTTCCAGGTCTCAGCTTCTGCAGCTAGGATTACAGGTGTGAGCCACCAGTATTGGGCTCAAAAAGTGGTTTTTAAGTGAGAGGTAAGAAAATTGAAAAGACAAAAGTGAAAATATATGAGAAATATAAGAATGAGGAAAAAGGAAAGAAGGAAGGAAAGCTGGAAAGAGAGAAAGGAAAGAAAGATGAAAGGAAGGAAGAAGGGAGTAGTAGCGGGAATTTTATAAATCTTTGGACAGAGAGAGAAAGAGAAAGAGAGGGAGGGAGAGGAGAGAGAGAGAGACAGAGACAGACACAGAGACAGAGAGACAGAGAGACAGAGAGAGAGAGATAGAGAAAAGCAGAAGCAGAAGAAGCAGAAGGAGGAGGAGGAGGAAGGGGAGGAGGAAGAGGAGGAGGAGGAGGAAGAAAGAGAAGGAGAAGAAGAAGAGTTTGTTATTGTTTTTTTTTTTAATCTTTGATTGGCCTGGTTGCCAGATTTGGGGGTTGAGTAAGGTTCTGCATCAGGGATTGCTGATGGGTAAGAAAATGAAGCTCCTGTAGTTTAGTAGCAACTTTTTTTTTAATTATTCTGCCAGGATTCAATTGGTGATTCTAGGCAAGTCAAGCAGCAGTTAGGTGGAGGGATGGAGGCTGGGGAGATGTCTTACCAGAGCTAATGAGTCAAGATGCACTCTATGACTATCAAAGTCAACTTTTGCCTTGCTCATAAAACCTGGTGGCTGCTCTGGCTTGCTCATGGTGAGTTTTCCCTTTTTACCTTGGTCCCTACTGAAGAGTAAGTAGTGAGTAATTCCTTTTCATTAGCTATGGTGTGGCTAAAATATCCCTGCATGCTTCTTTTGTCTTGGGATAGCTTCCCAGATATGTTTTAAGCAAGGAATGGTTTCACACATCCATAGATCTAGAGCTATGGGTGAGCTCTTAATCAACTTGCCTAGCCAAAAGTTTTCTCAGGAAATAGATATCTCTGTGTCTATCAGCTAGACTGAGCTTGTCAGCAGCCCTTAAGTAGATCTGTAGAAAAGTTTGCAAGGCTTTATCCCTAGCAGTCAGAGGCTAGAGGCCAGCTGTGGACACAATGTAATATGTTACAGACTGCAAGAAGAAACTGACCAGTAACTTGGTCAAACAGTTTACTGTCCCATCCCTAGCACTTCAGGGCAATATTTACCTCAAAATGCAGCCTCTATGGGCTGGTCTCTCTGGGAACAGAACAAAGCAGACAAAAATTATAATTTACGAAGAAACCAGACTCTAGATAGGATGATCACAGGTTCATGTGGCTGTTCTTAGCAGAAATTTCCCTTTGTTTCAGAGGTTTAGATTCCAGAATTACTTTTTTTTTCTCTAGCTACATTTTATATTTTTTTCGAAAATCCTTTACTAGCTTACTAATTTGCTTACCTCTCATTGCAACAAATCTGGGAATTCATTTCTGGTGTGAAAACACAGGCAAAGTGATGCCTCTCAGAAATTCTGATCCTCAGTGTTGTTTTGATTTGAATTTTCGTTATGTCCCAGGATGTTGAAAATTTCATCATGTATTTTTATTAGGCCTAGAGGTTTTCATTAATATAGTTTTTCAAAATATAGCCAGAAAATTCTGGTAATAAGATTTTTTAAAAAAACATTCCTTATGTGAATGCATGTTTGTGGACATACGTTATTGAGAGAACATGCAAATGCCACGACTACTTAATTCATGCGTATCCTCATCACCTTTTAAACACTTCTCTTCATTTTTCCTGCTATAAACTTAATATCCCACTGCTTAGATCACTCCTCATTTGCCTCTGAAGTTGTCTTTTAAATTTTAGATTTGGCAAGTGCTGGAGATCCTGTAATTTTGATTTCATTTCCTGATGTCCATAAATTAATTACTATAAGTCATTTTTCACACATTTTCCATAATGCTGAAAATGAGATTCAAATGCAATATTTTTATTTTAGTAGCAAAAATAGTCTTTTCACTCTTTTATAATGGCCTGCTTTTGATTTCTCTCAAAAATATGAGGCAAACTTCCAACACAAATGAGTTCAGCTTGTAGCCTGACTACATTGAAAGTAATGCAATCATATTCATTAATACAAAGATAGTGAGAAGTCCCCACATTTTGTCTCTAACAACATGAGTTCATCAACATATAAGAGAATCATATATTCCTGGTCTTTAATCTTAATTTCAGAAATTACATTTGAAAATTTAATTCTCTCTTCCAATGTCTGGACAGGCAATAAAGAATCACCTTTTCATTTGTAATTGCATTTACCCCTATGACTTAGAATGAGTGCACAGGTAAGGCCCATATGAGGATATGTGAGGAGTAGCTATCTGCCAGCAAAGGACAGGACTTAAGAGAACCCAAGGTGGCTGACACTTGGCCTTGGAATTCAAACATTTTGGGGTACTGACTGGGGGATAGGATGATTTCAGTATATGAGTTTTTGGAAGCAACAACTCATCCCACAGAACAAGCTATTATAAATCTATGTATATATTCTATATATACTATATGTTCTATATATCATAAATATCATACATCATATATATGATATCTCATTTCTATTAAAGTATAATATTATAATAATTTGAGAGATGATACTGGCTACTATACTAGCAAGGATCTGTCCCAGGAAATCACAACCAAAAATGGAAGAAAATGGCACTTACAGATTACTACAAATAAGATGCTATCTGTTCTAGATATTTGGCATGTGCTATCACTGTATCACGAACTATCCTAAAACATCAGAGCCAGAACTGGTCACGGATGAGCTGTGCTTGTGACCTTAACTATTTAGGAGGATGAGATATATTGTGTTCAAGGTCAACCCAAGCAGCAAAACACGATACTATAATTAACCAGCACAAAGCCAGAATGGATCAGTGGCTCAAGAGGGAGAGTGTAAGCCTTCAGTGAAAAAGCTAAGGGACAGTGCCCAAACCATGAGTTCAAGACCACATGCATATGCATACACACACACACACACACACACACACACACACACACACACACACATACAGAGGAGTCATCCTTGTTTTATAAACAAACGAAACTGAGCCAAGCACCAGTGGCTACTCATATAATCCTAGCTATTCAGAACTGAAGCCAGCCCAGATAAGCTAAGTCTGTGAGACTATAAATTTGTGAATCAAGTAGTAGAGCCTTGGACACAAGAGCTCAGAAACAGCACTTGGCCCTAAATTCAAGCCACACCCACACTCACACATGCACTCACGCAAACACGCACACAAATCTGATATACAAAGAAGAAAAGATTTATCAGTGTGATGCATACAGAAAATGGTAGCCCTATATTAAGAAATTAGGTTTGTACCAGTGCTTACCAACTTGCCACAAGAATGTTTTCTCCCTGGGAAATCTGGTTATCAGCCCAAGTTCTGCCACTCACAAGTTGTTCTTAGATACCTCATTTAATTGACCTGAAATTCAACCTTCTTATCAATAAAATATCTTGCATATCCCAGGATTTCCAATTTTCTTATTGTATATTTTTATTAAATGAAAGAGTAATAAAGCCATAAATGCACTTTGGAAATTGAAAAGAAAACTTAAATGTAGCTTGGCACTCCAATAAATGCGCAATAAATCTTTTGGTAAAATTCCTTTCTAGTTCCACCCTCCTAAACATGGGAAGATAAAGTTCCTTCTTGTCTCATTCATTTTGGAGAAAAGCAATAGGCAATAACATTAAAGACTCAGATCACATTAACAAAATTGAAATAAGACAAAGAGAACCATTATATTTTAAGAGGTTGATGATCTTAGTATTTTAAAGGCTTTTTTTGTTTTATAGGTGCTTATCCATGAAGCCTACCTAAGTGAGATGTGCCACATACAAACACATAAATTTTCTCTGTGTCTGTTTCTCTTGTCTTTTTTTTTCTTTTCTTTTTGTCTCAATCTCACTTTCAATCTCTCGTCTCTTCTCTCTCCTCTCTCCCTTTCTTCTCTGTTTCTGTCTTTCTGTCTGTCTGTCTATCTATCTGTCTCTCCATATGTCTCTGACTCTGGCTCTCTGGCTCTCTCTGTGTCTCTGACTCTGGCTCTCTGGCTCTCTCTATCACTTTCTCTGTCTCTCTCTTTCCTATACTCACCTGTGGATATGGTTTTAGAAAAAGGAAGCAAGTGAAATCTAAAGGCCAGTGCCAGATGAAAAGTAAATTCAAATGGAAGAAAAATGGACATGAAGGAGAGACCCCAGAAAAGCCTGAGTCAGAAGAAACATTTTGATCTGCATCTTCATGGACTCATAATGTACCTACCAGTCAGTGACTTGACCTGAAAAAGAAAGAGCTGTATTGTACCAGTCTGAGGATGTGTAAGTGCATTCAGTCAAAGATTTTCTAGTAATGGACTACATACCCTTCCAAAAGTTAAGAATATTTCAAAGTCCTTTGGTTAATCTCATATTGTTACTGTATCTGACTTCGTGATCTACTATATTGTATATATGTTTTATTTATTTGAAATAGGAAAGGGAAGTGGGGGAAAGATGAGGGAAGGGGGTGGGAGGGAAGGAAATGGGGACAAAAACATGAGAAGGGGTAGCAATATGTAAGAAAGTAGTGTACCTTCTATCTGGCGAACATAACTGTAACTGCTCTATACATTAAAATAAAAAAAGAATATTGCAAAGTGTTTACACAGTATATTTTGGAATATAAAGTAGCCTATATATGAACATATTTGTGATTTTTCTCTGCATTTATCATGTAGGAATACATAAGTATTAATACATCATTTCAATTCCAATGTAATATAACTATACCATCCACTACATTTATATCTTTGGGAACTTTTGAACTGTCTTCATTTGCCATTGTGGCAATGGACCCAGAGAGACAGGCAATAATTTCTAAGACAGAATATTGCCCTGTATAAATGTCTAGTGGTTTCCTGACATAAATATTCATTTCTTCTCTTTTTTCTTTTTTGGCCAGTCCTGGGCTTGGGCTGAAGGCCTGAGCACTGTCCTTGGACATTCTCAAGGCCAGAGCTCTACAGCTTGAGCCACAGCACGACTCCTGGCTTTTTCCTATGAATCGAACCTGTATCTTCAGGCATGCTAGACAAGCACTCCACCACAAGGCCAAACTCCCAGCCCCAAATATTCATTTCGTTAAAGAGGGCCTTCATCTTGGGGGGGAGTAAAAGGTGGGATTGCTCAATTTACAATGTAACTCAACAAGAATCGATCCCAAAGTATAGCAGATCACTTTTAGAGTTGTGTTTAAGACTAATAATACATAATCCCCTAATAACAGCTAAGCTTAAAAAACTTATCTGAGTCTATACAACTTACCAGAAGGACATTTTTCCCTTGGAGTTTCAGGCTAATTGAAATTCACATGAAATAAAATTATGGGAAAAGACAAGTTATTCTGTCTTTTCCAAACAGAGAACTCACTTGCAAAACATTGTGTTACTTCAGATGCAACCACAAAGTCTAGGATATTGTAAGGAAGAAGTGATAACAAAATATTTGGCAGAGACTTGAACCCAATTTCACACAGATACTACAGTGTGCCCGGGGATAATATCTGGGAGTGCACTGAATGAGACAGACACTAGCAATTGAAATCATACCAACAATTGAATCCATTCCTACTTTGCTGCGAAGGAAACACACTACTAAGTCACCTGGGAAAGCATCTTCTGTCCCTGAGAGAAACAATTACCAAATCAGTAACAACCTTGTTGATGCCATAGAGATTCTAGGGATGTTCAAGGCCCTGGTTTTAGACATTATCTTTTCAGAACTCTATATCACAATGACAGCAATAACAGCCAAAGAGAAAAGGTCCTTTTGTAGAGTGAATAGATTTTCAGATCTTGTAGTGAAGTTATAATAGCATATTCTTTGGACTCGATAAATATACCTACTGACCTTAAACTCTATTGTGAGAGAAACTCTGGAAAGGCAAAGCAAAGTTTGAGCTCAGATGCATTGGCCTGTGAATGTTAAAAGAAATTTGACCTAACTTTGTACTCTTAAACTGTGAAAGTGGTAAAACACAGCTCCCTTCTTAAAAACAAAGGCAAGCCAGGAGCCAGTGGTTCACTCTTATAATCGTAGCTAGTCAGGAAGCTGAGAGCTGAGCATCATGGTTTGAAGCTAGCCTGGGCAAAAATGTCTTTGAGACACATTTTGTTTTGTTTTGGTTGTTTTTAACTTTTTGGAATATTTTTATATTCTTTAAGTAGTTATACAAAGGAATTTCCGTTCAACAGAGCAGTGTCTTGATCAGTGTCACCCCTTTTAACACTCTCACCCACTCTTTCCTACCCCTTCGTTCACGTTCCTTAATTTTTATGTTATAAGTTAAATTTCTGCCATTTAACAAGGCAATTTATGTATACAATGCATCTGTGTCATCCCTTCAATGTCTTCAACCCCCTTTGACCCACACATTTCTTTATTTTCCCTCAATTTTGTGGTTATATACAAGGCATTCTAGCCTGCAAACTAGTCCTTTATTTTGTTTATTTGAAATGTGAATTAAAACAATATTGAGATCCCACCTCAACCCAGTTAGTATGGTCATTATCAAGAAAACTAATAACAAATGCTGGCAGAAGAGTGGCCAGAAAGGATGGTACTACATTTTTGGTGCCAGTGTAAACTTGTTCAGTCACTCTGGAAAGGAGTATAGAGATTTCTCAAAAGACTAAACATAGAGGTCCCCCATAACCCAGCAATCCCACTCTTGGGCATTTACCCAAATGACCACAAATAAAGCCATACAAAAGCTACCAGCACAACCATATTTACTGGAGCATTATATACCATAGCTAAGATATGGAACTAACCCAGATGCCCCTCAATAGATAAATGGATCAAGAAAATGTGGTACTTATACACAATGGAAGTCTATGTTTCTAGTAGAAAGAATGACAAGGCACCATTTGTAAGGAATTGAAGGGACTTGGAAAAAATCGTATTAAGTGAAGTAAGCCAGACCCAAAGAAACATAGACTTCATAGTTTCCCTCATTTGTAATCACTAATATATGTCTAGGATTCTCCTAGCTGAGGATCACAATATCTCAATAGGCATGTAAATGTGACTGTGAAACTCTTGTCTCCAGTTAACCACTAAAAACATGGAAGTAGAGCTATGGCTCAAGTGGTAGAGCACTAGCCTGGAGCACAAAAGCTCAGGAACAGCACCCAGACCTTGAACCCAAGCCCAAAGACCTGAACCAAAAAATGCAATGAGCAATGAGTATCTTCCAAAAATGTTCATTTCATGTTTTTTTAATCTGCCTCTATGATAATTTTTCAGAAGCAGATGAAATAAATCAATGTGATTTCTAGATGTCAATAATGGATTGAAAGCCATATAAATTTGAAAAATTGCATGTACCAAGGTCCTAAGGAAGAAGAAATGGTGGGTTAAAGAATGAGATGAAGTAAAAGAAAGAAGAGGAAGGATGAGGAGGAGGAAGAGGAGAAGGAAGAGCGGGAAGGAAGGGAAGGAAAGAGAAAGGGGGGAAGAAGAGAAGAGAGAGATGAGAAAGAGGAAGGAAGGCAGGAAGAAAAGAAAGGAGGAAGGAAAGAAGGCAGGAAGGAAGGAAGGGAGGGAGGGAGGGAGGGAGGGAGGGAGGAAGGAAGGAAGGAAGGAAGGAAAAAAGAAAGATACCTACATGGAAATAAGGGACTTGGGTATATAAAATAAGGTAAGATTTAGAATATGGGTCTAAAATGGTTTTTAAAAAAAACAGGCCCAGTGGAGTATTCATTCACAAATAATACTTCTTCTATATTGGCAATTATTAAAGGTATTGAGAAAATAAAAAACCATGCATGTTTCTATTACTTAAAAGTGAGCAAACAAGTCAGGCACCAGTAACTCACGCATAACTCAGGAGGCTAAGATCTGAAGATCATGATTCAAACTCAGCCCTGGCAGGAAAAATCCATGAGATTCTTTTCTCCAAATAAGCACCATTAAACTGGACTGGAGCTGTGGCTCAAAGTGGTAGAGTGCTAGCCTTGAGCAAAAGAGCTCAGTGACAGCACCCAGGCCTGAGATTCAAGCCCCATGACCATTCCCCCCAAAACAAACAAAAACAAAACTTGGCAAACAAAGGGAACTTCAATTCATATGGGTTTTTGGGGTTGTTTTGTTTCGTTTTTGCCAGTCCTGGAGACTAAACTCTGCCTGGGCACTGTCCTTGTGCTTTCTCAAGCCTAGCTAATGCTCTCCCACTTGAACCAGAGCACCACTTCTGGCCTTTTCTGTATAGGTAGTACCAAGGACTCAAACTCACGGCTTTGTGCATGCTAGGCAAGCACTGTACCAGTAGGCCATACTCCCAGCCCAATTAGTATGTTGATTGCTATTTTCTCATATAGAAAAAAATCCAAACTTTATCATATATAAAATTTAGCAGGCCTTTAAACAAACCCATCTTCACTGTTCACTTACTCATTGATTTATTCATCCATCCATCAATATTTACTGAGCACATTTTGGACCAGAAAGAGATATTACAAATTCTGGATAAAAATGTTTCTTTTTTTTTTTTGCCAGTCCTGGGCTTGAGCTCAGGGCCTGAGCACTGTCCTTGGACTTTCTCAAAGCTAGAACTCTACCACTTGAGCTTTAGCATCACTTCCAGCTTTTGTCTATGTATATGGTACCGAGGAATAGAACCTGGGCCTCCATGCTTGCTAGGCAAGCACTCTACCAGTAGGCCAAACTCCCGGCCCCTTGTTTCTTAATGTGGTTGATTAAAGGATTGAGAAAATCCCAAACTAATTGAATAACTCATCCATTTGGGTAGTTTATGTGATAGGACAAAAATGTATGTATCTGGTTGGTCACCTACAGCCCATCTGCATACACTGATAATTATGTATGGGCCATATGATGTTACAAATATACAAACTGCTCTTGGCTGAAAAAAATATATAAAAGCTTCTTTGCTTTTGAAGCCCCCTAAGAAAAATTTTCTATCCATTTCATTTACTTAAATTTTAAATGGATTGACTGATATTTTCTTCCTGTTAATTGAGCAATGTTAAGATTATTTAAGCAAGCTACATATGAGATACAAAACAAAAATAAGCCAAGCACAAGTGTCTCCCACCTGTAATCCTAACTACCTTGGAGGCTAAGAACTGAGAATTCAAAGCCAGCCCAGGTAGGAAGAAAAATCATGAGCGAGAAGTAGAACTGTGCCTTAAGTATTAGCGTACCAGCCTTAAACAAAACTTAACAGAAAACACCCAGGCCCTGAGTTCAAGCCCCAGTGCCATCACATAAACACACACACACACACATACACACACACTGAGAGAGAGAGAAAAAGAGAGAGAGAGATCTTAATATTTCATAAGTTTCTGGGACTATTTTACACCTTAGTGATTCATCTAAGTTGTAATATTTTAAAAGATATGGGGGACAAGTTTTTCACTAGCTTCCGAAAACTTTTCATTACTTTAGTAGCATTAAGGAATAAACTCACTAGAAGAATTACAGTTTTTGAAAATGCATTTTTTCTATTTTTATTAAAGAATTTATTAACATTGATTTTTACATCATATTTCAAATGTCATGTTTAACAAACAAGTATTCAAGAAGGGAATCTCTATATACAATAACTTTAACTGGCACTTAGATTTTTAGAATATAATTAAAATTAGGCTGAGGGTTTGTATGTCATAGATGCATAGAATTACATTTTTAACTGCTTTTCTTCTCTGCCATTTTTGGGATTAAATATCAGTTCTCCAGGATTTTACTTTGTTTCCTTACTTGCATTTGTTCTATGATAAGCAACTGTAATGGAATTGTGTTTCATGTGAGTAGAACCCTGCTTAGAAGATCACTAATTCAATGCATTAAATACATTAGTTACCATGAAAGAAAAACTAAGCATTAGAGGAAAATGTTCAGTTATAATCAACTCATAACAATTCGAGGGCTGATGCTTAATTTGATAATGATAGCTTTGATTCTAAAGTACTACTAGTCTCATGGCTAGAATTTGAAGAAGGTGATTTATGGAGAAAGGCATTTGGTATTAACACAAAAGGCTAAATATATAGCCATAAAAGGGACAATTCATTCACATTTCACATCTCATGTACCATTTCTATGGTTTTATAGAGGTTTCCAAAATTTAAGAATATATAATTGTTATTTTGAGATACATAGTATGATCAAAATTGGGTAAAATATTTGAAAAGTTATGATACCTTAAAACACTTCTAACCCAGTATGCACAGTTATACTGGATATTGTGTTTACCAACACTTCTTAAAATTTAGCTTAGAAATGTACAACTGAAAAGTATTAAAACCATAGAGCTCTAAGCCCAAAGGTGAGTTCTTTCAGGATGCATCAAATTTCAATGTGAGTGAAATTAGTTATCTTCTCTTTTCTGCATTCCTTCTCCATTAGACAAAGCATGATTCATAAGGAGACATAAGGATGACAAAGCACAAAGACAGATCCATAGTCTGTCAGGCTAACAACAGGAAGGCTGATTCCAGGTCCTCAATAAGTTAAAGAGGGCAAGGAGTTAATGGGGTCACGATAGCAAATCTACACCATAATTAAATTTGCCAGTTGAAAAATGCTCTATTTTGTCAAGATATGGTTCACCCCATCTTCTGCAGTTGCAGAAGTCCATGATTATCAATTATTAGACTTTCATCTAATCTGAATTAAATAAACTAGAAGGAGAATTATAAGCCAGGGAAGATTTTAATTTGACAAGTATTTTAGTGAATTTAATTTAATAAATTGGTGTTTCCCCAATCATCTGACTGCAAAAGATGAAAACCGAGGAAGCACTTTATTTTTAAATGACAGTATGAAAGCTACATCTAAATATCATAATTCGTGTAGACAAAACCAAGATCTTTGGATATATTTGGAGTAGCAGTCAGTCTATGGGCTGTACTGATCTTTAGGCAAGATATAAGGTTGCTTAAAACCACAATAAACATCAGTTGTTCAGGAAAAACAGCTAGAAGATGGGAAACAATAAAAAAAATGCACATCTCTAAATGAGAAATACCTCTGGTTATTTTGCTACTTCATTGTAAAAATTAAATGAGATAAGCCAAATTTATTATTTAGCAAAACTCCTGCCTCGTCATCCTTTAAATATATATTAGCATCAGATGAGCATGACAATTTTTACGAGGATGATTATATCATAGGAGGATCAACATCATCTTCCATGACGATGTGACATTAATGATGATGATATCATGATTCCACCATCTCAAAATTACCAGAACATTAGGACTCAGTTCAGTGACTGGAAGAGGCTCTGAAAAAGAAAAGCTTTCCTGTAAGTAGTATAAAGCTGAATAAAATTTTAAAGAATAATAAGAAACATAATTCAACTAGACGAAAAGTTCATGAGAAGAGCTACTGTCTTAGACAGAAAAGAGAAGCTCTGGGGGCTCCACTTCCCACAGGGGGGTGAGGTAGTGAAAAGCCAATTCATAATCCTCGACATGTGGTACCTGAATACTTCGTGGAGCTGAAGCTCAAGGCAGTTCCAGATGTCTTAAGTAAACTTTGTGTCTGGAAACAAGTTCTAATTTACAGGGGTCTCCACATTTTCATTCTTATCCTTTCTTGTGAAACTTTTTTGTGTTATCAATTTAATCATCACAACAGCCCATATAATGCTCTGATTTGTCTTCCCTAATTATGAGCTATATTTTTCCTTCTATTTTCACGTGTAAATGTGACATTTTTCAATTTAATACCATTAATATTCTCAGTCTTGTTTATTATTAGTGTGGAGGTGGGGTTGGGTTCACAAGCATGTGTGTGACTGTTGATCCAAGGACGTGAACTCAGGGCCTAGATGCTATCCTTGAGCATTCTTTTGCTCAAGGTTAGCACTTACCACATGAGCAACATCTCAACTTCTAGCTTTTCAGTAGTTTATTGAAGATATGGGTCTCATGTACTTTTCTGCCCAGGCTTGGCTTCAAAGCTCATTCCTCAGATCTCAGTCTCCTAAGTAGCTAGGATCATAGTCATGAGCCACCAGTGCTGGGATTAGGAGTCTCATTTTTAAAGGGATTCAGATAGTATATGTTTGCCTCATTTCACTTTTTCAAGCATATCTTATTCAGTATATCGGTAAATACTTTTATGTTAATTTATTCAGCCATCCTTTATTTATTAACCTATATCAAGTATTAAATGCTAAGGAAATATAATAAAAGATGAATGTTGCCCCTGATATTTTGGATCTTATCAGAAGAAAATGTATCAAAATACTACTAGTAGTAACAAAACAAACCTCAGAACACTACTAACAATACTACCACAAATAAAATACTATTAATACTGCTATAAATAACTATTCAAGTTATAATAGCTACAATGTAAACTTCACTAAGCTGTAAATATAGTGAAAATGTCTTCTTAGGAGTCAGTGCTCTTAGCTTGGTGCTGGTAGTTCACATCTTTAATACTAGCTACTCAGGAGGCTGATGATTATGGTTCAAAGTCAGTCTGGCAGGAAAGTCCATGAGACTCTTATCTTCAATTAACAACCAAAAATTTATAATTAAAGCTGCAATTCAAGTGGTAGAGAACTGGCTCTGAGCACAAAAGTACCCATACCTTGAGTTTAAATCCTCAGATATGGTGTACACACACATGAACATGTACACACACACACACACACACACACACACACACACACTCACACGCACCTTGATCCTCAGGCCTGTTCTTGTGCCAGTACCAAGCTGTTTTTATTACTATAGTTTGTAATAGATTGAAGTTTGCTATTGATGTTTGTCCAGTGCTGTTGTTTCTGCTAAGGATTATTTTTTTGCTATACGGGGCCTTTTATTATGCCTTATAAAATGTTAGATTGCTTCCTCTATTTCATTAAAGAATGGTGTTGGGATAGTGATGGGCATTGCATTGAATTTGTAGATAGCCCTCGGTAGGATAGCCATTTTCACGATGTTAATCCTCTCAATCCAGAAGCCTGGGAGGTTTTTCCACTTCCTTAGT
This sequence comes from Megascapheus bottae, assembly GCF_031878675.1. Classification (NCBI taxonomy): domain Eukaryota; kingdom Metazoa; phylum Chordata; class Mammalia; order Rodentia; family Geomyidae; genus Megascapheus; species Megascapheus bottae. Next base: position 52,109,160 of record NC_143511.1, on the reverse strand, counting down.
TCCGCTTTAAGTTTCTTTTTCAGGTTTTTAAAGTCTTCATCATAAAGGTCCTTCACTTATTTGGTTAATTCCTAGGTGTTTTTTGAGGCTATTACAAAAGGAGTTGATTTCCTAATTTCAGCCTAGCTCTTCTCATTGTTGGCATACAGAAAGCCATTGGCTTTTGAGGGTTGATTTTATACCCAGCTACTGTGCCAAAGTTTCAAATCAGCTAGAGTGACTTGGGAGTGGAGTCTATAGGGTTCTTTAAATACAAAATCATGGAAAGTTGCCTCTTGCCTTACCACTCTGGGTAGGAATTCTAATATATCAAAAAGGAGTGGAATGAGTAGACTCCTTATCTTGTCCCTGACTTTAGAGGGAATGGCTTTATCTTTTCACTGTTAAGTATAATGTTGGCTAGTTTGTCATACATAGCTTTCATTATACTGAGGAATGTTCCATGTATTCCTTGTTTCTCCAGAGCTTTCATCATAAAGGAGTATTGGATCTTGTCAAATGCCTTTCCTGCATTTTTGAGATAATCCTGTGATTCTTGTCATTGCTCCTATTGATGTAATGAATTATATCAGTTGTCTGGCTCAATAACCAGTTTGCATGTCTGCAATGAATCCTGTGTGATCACACACACATACACATATAAGTGGTTAAATTCATAGGAAAAGTTCTCAAAGAATTGTTACTACATACAGGGAAACAACTATAAAAGGCTAGATAAATTGAACCACATTTGCTTTTTACATTACATATTTCTGTTATTGTTTCCATTTTTTCTAAGTATATATCTTTCTTCTAATAATTTACTCTAATAGAATAAGCAATGATAATATAGATAAATGTCTCTGACATTTACAGGTATTAAACACTCTTCTTCCATTTTGTGCAGTAACTGGATTCATATTCAAACTTCCAGGGCGCAACTCAATTATCACAGAATTTCTTGACTTATTAAACCACTGCTGGTTCAAACCTAAGTACAAGTACCAATCATAAGCCATGCACTGTTGGCACACTCCTATAAATCCCAGCTACTGGAATGACCCAGATCTGAGAATCAATGTTCAATGCCAGACCAAGCAGAAAAGGTTATATGATGCTGATCTCCAAATAACCAGCTAAAAGCTGGTAATGAACAATGTGGCTCAAGTGGTAGAGTGCTACCCTTGAAAAAAGCCAACACACTGAGGGACAATATCCAAACCCTGAGTTCAAGCCCCAGAACCATCATACATGCACAAAAGAGAATACTAACCAACACCATCATAGAGTATGAACTGCCTGGATATCACACAACCATTCTACAACCAGCTGATACCAAATGGTCATCTGCTTTTCTGTAGGACTGCGAAATCAGAGCACTTCAAATTATATAGCAATCAGGTCCCAGATCCATCAGTCAACTTATTTTTCTTTTTTATTTGTTAAAGAGGATACTAGTAAGAGATTTTCTGCGTAAGTGCAACAAAGAGCAAAATGCAAGATTGGTCTGCTCTGAGTTTCACTCTCTTTATCTAATAAACACTGAGGGGAGGTGAAACATTTCCATAATTCATAGGCATCCTGTGATGTGCAAGGTTATTTTTGAATTTGTTTCTCCTATAAGAAAAGATTTCCTTCCTAAAATTATATTGTGAATCTACTTCCAAAGCCCCTAATCAAACATAAGTTTAAAGTTCCTTAAATAAGGAAGAGAAAACTTTTAGAGCTCTAAAAATCATTAGAAATAGGTCACCCAGAGCTTCAATAAAATGTTAGAAAAGGTTCCAATAAAAAAAGGTATTCTCATTAAGAAGCTGTAAAGTAATCCTGCTATCAAACAGAAGAAAAATCACATATGCATAAGCAGCAAAATATAGTCTATAAAGTCATTTAATGAAGCAGAAATTTGTATCTATGCCATATCTAATGCACTTCTTAAAAAACCTTGGCATATTCACTAATTATGAGCCATATATTATACACAGTTATTATGAGTATTATTCAGCATTAGAAGATTTAAAGTTGGTTGTCACCTTTACCATAGTTAGCAAAGAAATACTGGCATATATATGATCTGCTTAAATAGGTTAGAAAATAGGAGGAAATTTACTAACTAGCCCTTTAATTATGCAAACAGAGTTTCCATAATTCTGAAACTGAATTCCATAACACCCACAGATTTCCCTATAATCTAGCTGTAAATAGTAATTACAGTGTTCATATTACAGCAGGTTGTATTTTAAGTTGCCAAAGACTCTCTATTATTATCTCCTGTATTAAATCATTTGATAACTGTCTAAAACTTTCTGGGGAGTGTGATTTTCATATTCTTTGGAAGCCATATCTCTTTTTGAAAATACAAGAAAAATTTATTCATCCATTTTCAAATTAAAGGACAATGGGGAACAAAATGTACTGTTAAACTCTAAAACATTATATATAGCAGGTTCTCAGTAGGTTGCAGATTCAATTGAAGACTATGGATTAATGATCAAAGCAAACTCAGACTCTGACCTACATTAGAGACACTCAACACACAAAACCAGAAACTCATCATCCCTAAAAAACTGAAAGCCATCCGGTTAACCTGTTACCTAAGCAGTCAAGTTCCTGTCCCAATATTACAATAATAATACAAGAAATGAGGGTGGGGGCAGAGATGGGACTCATCCCAAAGTTACCTCAGTAAGTGTAGGAAAAATAGTCAAGAGTGCTACATGTTAAAGTCCTACAGAAACCAGCATTAGCTTTCAGACCCCCAATAAGAGAGCTTCAAGACAATGATCGCTTAACTACTTGTTATGTACATGTAAATCTACATGATAAATCTACATTTAGAACTACTTTTCATTGGGTCATTGTGCTTTTCCTTAGGATGCTATACCACTGGGCTGGGAATGTGGCTTAGTGGTAGAGTCCTTGCCTAGCATGCATGAATCCCTAGGTTTGATTTCTCAGTACCACATAAACAGAAAAGACTAGAAGCAGTGCTTAGTCTCAAGTAAACGAGCAAAAGAAGCTCAGGGACAGTGCCCAAATCCTGAATTCAAGCCCTAGGAATGATAAGAAATAAATAAATAAATAAATAAGCCACATCAGAAGCAGTATAATTTCATTTATCTTGAGCATCAGCTTTGATTATTTTACAGCCACTTTCATCTGGCATCTGTGCAATAGTTCACTTAAAAGTGTCATCAAAATCTCTCCCTTTTCCTGAGTGTCATATATCAGGGATCAGAACCTCCATTTATCCAATTGATTGCTTAATCCAAAAATCAAAGTATCTTCCTGGATAGCTCCTTTTTTGTTTTGTTTTGTTTTCATCTTCAATATCCAGGTACCAGGACTTTCAAATTTCTTCAGACATTCATTTTTTTTTCATGCCTACTACCACCAACAGAGTTAAGACCATCACATCTTTGGGTGTAAGTAAAACTGGTTAGGCCTCTTCTAGAGCCTTGTTTATAATTCTGCATCTGAAGGGTTTATTTTGCCAGTCCTGGGCTTGAGCTCAGGGCCTGCATTCTGTCCTTGGCCTTTCTCAATGCTAGAGCTCTATCACTTGAGCCACAGAACCACTTTCAGCTTTTTCCGTATATGTGGTACCGAGAAATCGAACCCAAGTCTTCGTGCATGCTAGGCAAGCAATCTACCACTAGGACAAACTCCAGGCTCCTTTGCTATCTAAATTATTACAACAGTCTCCCATGATCTCTCAGCTTCAAATTTCATTCTGATTCAGTTTTTTGGTCTTCCCTGTAGAAGTGCTATTTCTTTATTTTTCCTCCAAATTCAAACTCACTTTTATCGTTTAGATCAACACACTTCATTATGACATTTCCACATATGCAATACACTTAGATCCTATGCACACCCGTTCCCCTCATTCCTCTATCTGTCCAGTTCCTTGACATACAATCTACTTAGATATCTGACTCTTTTCTTTTTATTTCTTTTCCTCTTTTTTTCCTTCATTTCTCCTTGCTTCTTTTCTTTTTCCTTTTCCTTCCTATGAAATATGACTTTTAAAACACGAGTGACTGTATTTACTATTGCTTAAACATTTCCAAAAAATGCTGTTTCCCTTAGAATTTAGTCTCATCTCTCTATAAAATACAATTTATGTAGCCAATGCATAGTTTAGAATTTACTACTACCTTGATGTCACATATATACATATATGTATATATGCGTCCGACCATCCCTTGCCATTCTCTTTTAGCAAGAGAGAAGAGGGAATCAGCCTGGATGCCCTTCAGTGGGTGAATAGGTCAAGAAAATGTGGTATACATACACAATAGATTTATACTCATCCATTAGAATGAATGATATCATACCATTCTTAAGGAAATGGAAAGATTTGGAAAAATTTTATTAGGTGAAGTAAGCCAAACCCAGTGACACAAAGATTGCATTGTTTTTCCCTCATTTGTGGTAGGTAGAATGTGCCTATGAATTTACAAATAAACAGATTACACTGTATGCAAGTGATTACAATTAATTATCTGAAATATAATAGATTCACAATATAATTTTTTTTAGATTGACTAGGTTAAAGCCCAAGAAAATAAACACTAGAAAGTAGGTACATGCAAAGGGATATGGGTCCAATGGGGAGAAGGGTAGGCAAATAAAAGGGGAAAGGCAAAGGAGAATGCAGGTCAAGAATTCATTTTATATTCTATAAAATTAAGAAAAGTAAAGGAAGGGCTAGGTCAAAAGGGTGCAAACGCTGAAGAGGGAAACACTGATCAAGATGCACTGTATTCATAAGCTGCTTTGTTAAATGGAACCTCTTTTTGTCCAATTACTTAAGCTAATTCTTTTTGAAAGTTTAAAAAGGTAATAAGGAAAGTCTCACTCCCTGTTAAATCAGCAGTACCTACCATCATTGTATCACTTATTAGTAAGCATTTTATAAATATTATTTATTGGAGGAGTAAATGTATGAGTAATATTAAATCCTGAAGTATAAAATCCAGAAACAGTGATCCAAAGCCAATCAGGGTTGATTTAATGAGAAATTGTACTGATTGATTCCTAGAATTAAACTAACTTCCCATATTTGTGAGTAATTACACTGAAAAGAATTTTGATGAATCATGTATCAAGGAAAATAGTCATTAAGTTCAGCATTTAAGGTTCTTCATCCCTTAGAAATATGTGTGCCTTTCTCCATATCTTTCTGCTTTTTATATAATGCTAATATTACACGATCTGCCAAACAATGAGGATACACACCTCTGTAAAGGTGAGCCTTCCTCTTGCTTTATGTTACTATTATTGATATTTTTTCTAATCATTATATACTTCACCACATGTAATCTGGAAAAGTTTTAAATCAATTCTTCTTGTCCTTGTTTTCCTACTGTAATGGTTAATTGATGTGTCAAAATTTAATTTTTTGGTGATACTGATGCTTGAATCTAAGGTGTATATCTATAAGACAGGTGATCTATGATGTAAGCCAATTTTTGCTTTCTTATTTTACTTTTTTTAATTTCATTTTTGTGCCAGTTTTGGTACTTGAACTCAGGTCCTGGCCATTGTCCCTGACCTTCTTTTGTTAAAGTCTAGAGCTCTACCACTATGCCACAGCTTCACTTCTGGCTGTTTCTAAAAAAATTATTTTATTGGACAAGCGAAGAAATATCAATGTGTGAAAAGTAACGTAACCTCTATCTGGTGAATGTAACTATAACCCCTCTATACATTACAACAAAAAAAGATGTGGTACTTATACACAATAGAATAATTCTATGATACCATCAGAGAATGACATCAGTCCATTCATAAGAAAATGGAAAGACTTGGAAAAAAATCATATTAAGTGAAGTAAGGCAGACCCAAAGGAACATAGGCTCCATGGTTTCCCTCATTTGTAATAATTAGTACACATGTAGGACTCTCCTAGCAGAGAATTATAATAGTGCAAAACCAATGGACATAAGGTCATATAGGATGAGACTAAATGAAATGAACTCTAGGATATGGAAACTATAGGTTTATCTTGTGTAATTGTTGTTCTTAATGTATTATATTATTTCTCTTTTCTTTGGTTGCCCTTATTTTTTATCTCATGTTTTTATGTATCTGATTTTGTTACCTGCTATATTGTATATATGTTTGTGTATTTGAAATAAAGAAGGGAAGGGAGGAAAACAAGATGATAGGGAGGGTGTGGGGAGAGGGAAACTGGGACAAAAACCTAAGAAGGGATATCAATGTGTGAGAAGTAATGCACTTACTACCTGTCGAATGTAACACTAACCCCTCTATATGTTATCCTGACAATTAAATAAAAAATAAATAAACATTTTTTAAAAAATTAATTTATTGGAGATAAAAGTCTTATACAAATTTTCCTTCCTGGGATAACTTCGAACTGCAGTTCTCAGATCTCAGCCTTCTGAGTAGCTAGGATGACAGGCTGTTATTTTATTTTTCAAATCATATCTCAGTTTCCTTGAACCAAGCTCCTCCTGATTTCAGCCTACTGAGTAGCTAGTATTATAAGCATTAACCACACACACGTGGTTTTCTATATATCAATGTTTAATTTAAGTTCATTTCATGCTGAAATAAGTTTTCTGATACTTGATTACAAAATGCTACTTATAGTTTCCTTCATACATTTAAAAAACATTGAATACTTTCTATTCTGGGCAGTATATTATAGGCTACATGATTTTTTTATTAAGTAGTTGCGCAAAGAAGTTTCAATTGCATAAGTCAGGTTATGACTACAACAAATCTTAATCAATGTTGCCCCTTCTATGGTGAGTCATATGTGACATATTTTAATAATGCTTTATATGATTCTAACATTACATACATCTTTTTATATGGTTTCTATCATGTTTAATTCTAAATGCTCCATACGTATGAAGATCACAATTACATATATACTACATATGCACAGATAAGAAATATATTTGTGGTTATAATTTAAATAAGTATATATAAATAGGCTTGAATATATATATACATGTGCATCGTTACTTAACTTTATATACTAATATATGTGTTGTCTTGATGGACTGATCATACAATTCAATTATTAAATTGTTCTAGTTTTCATTGAACATAAGGTAATCTTTCATCTATTGCTACTTTGTTAGTATTTTCTTAACTCTTATTTTTCCTTATTGTGGGTAAATTTTAAGATAGTTTCATGCTCCAGATAATTCTATAGGGTTTCAAGCTAAATAATATCAAACCTACAAATGAATATCTGAAGAAATGACTTTTATGGTAGTCCATGAAACTCTTACTGATGGGAATCAGTCATTCTGCTGTGGTCTATGGCTTTCTTAAGTTTACTGAAATCCCTAAGCTCTAAAATATAATCACATGAACAATTGGGGCATTTTATTTTTCCCTAGTCATAAAACAAAGAAAACAAAATAGAAAAATGCATTTAATTTTTATATCCCTGAATTGGAAAAGAAAATATACAATAGCATGAAAGATATTTTTTAATGGTTCATTGACTAGAGGAAGCCAAGCTCATATAGAATTTAAGGAAGTAGGAACTTGCCTTCTTTCCTAACACTGATTGTCTGGGATGCTCCATCCCAATCCTACTAAAGGTTATTTACTTCCTGATACCAGAATACAAATAATTCTGAGGTCTTGGATAAAATGTTGTTTCAAAGTCAAAAAATATGAAGAAAAGGAGTAAATTCGCATAGCAACATGAAGCAGAGTTAGAGAACAATAAAAATGATCTGTTCTGCCTCAGTAATCTCATGATTAAGAGTCTTTACAAAGTAGAAAAGGTGTGACCTACCTTAATGCACTATGTTATCTCTCATCCCTTTTGCTGTCCCTTGGTTATCTCATATTGTTACAGTATTTCACCTTGTTATCTGATATATTGTATATATGCATATTTGGTTATTTGAAACAGTATAGGGAAGGGGGGAAAACAAGATGAGGGGTGGGGTTGGAGGGGAAATGGGGACCAAGACATGAGAAAGGGTATCAATGTTTGTGAAGCAATGCACCTTCTATCTGGTGAATATAATATAACCCTTCAATTAATTACAATAAAAAATAAATGAAAAGTTTGGTTTGCTGATGGAGTATCTTTTAAATTTATTTTTAAAACAGAAATATCAAAACAAAAAATTGCTGCAGTTGATATATAACTGTTTGTGTTCATGGAGTACACATAAGGTTACATGCATGACCTCATGGTGGAATGTTTAAATCAATTGAAACATATTTGCTTATTTTAAAAAAGTGTCTGGGCTGGGAGTTTGGCCTAGTGGTTAAAATGCTTGCCTAGCACGCATGAAGACCCGGGTTCGATTCCTTGGTACCACATACACAGAAAAAAGCCAGAAATGGTGCTGAGGCTCAAGTGGTAGAGCTCTAGTCTTGAGAAAGTCCAAGGACATTGCTCAGGGCCTGAGCTAAAGCCCAGGACTGGCAAAAAATAAAAAATAAAAATGTGTGACCTATTGCTATACATTGAGGGGCAGTGGTCATCTCTTCACTTTATTTTAATTTCATACCCAGAACATGACCATTAGGATCAGAGCTGAGAATTATTTTTAAATAGACTGAGTATAATTTTTATGTCCTAAACAATGTTTTGTTGAATAATCATAGTAGCAAAACTTCAGCCCATCACTCCTCACTGGTACACATACTTGTCACATATGAGTCTCATTAAGGTCAAGATTCAGATCTTTTTTATCTTATTATCATCATTTAATATCAACAAAATTTTTCATGTGTTAAATTTAAGTAGGAAGTAAAAGAGTATCATCCTTGGAAATAAAAGTAGTGGTGTGCCTGTGTGTGTGTATGTGTGTGTGTGTGCGCGCGCACGTGTGTGTGTGTGTGTGTGTGTGTGTGTGTGTTATTGTATCCAAATATAGCATGACCAGTATTAGAGCATGCTTTAAAAAGTATGAAAATAATTGGCTTGGAATTAACAAAGTTACTGACATTTTAAAAGGCCATATGCTAGAGGAAAAAGCACAGAAAACTTCTCAGTTGTTGGGTGAGAGCTTAACAATTACGTTTATGCATATACCCACATAACCAGAGAAGCCTGAAGGCCTTTTTCATACTAGTTAAAAAGTGTTAGTTGACCTTTCCCTGTCTTCCTATGAAGTGCACCTTTATTAATGTTCCTTCAAAAACTGCAAACTGCACAGAGACACGAGAACAATGTGAGAAAGGCATGGAAGGCTGCGTGACTCCAGCCTCTGACGAACCCACAGATCTCGTTCCTTGAATAGTTCTTCCTTTCTTGGAGTCAATTCTAGACAGTAGAAAAAGAAAATGATATCTGTAATTTTGACCTAAATAATAATCATAATAATCATGTAAAAGTAAGCAGAAAATGGCACAGTCCAAAGACACATAAAAATACAACAAAAATGCAGAGATAGCCATGAGAAATGTGTGCAAGGACTTGCTTCAAGTCACCATTTGAGCATCCTTGAACACAATCTTTCAACACTGATCCAGCAATTTTGAGTTTGTAGCTGTGTCTGGTTTGTGAAATCACAGCAGAAAATAAATCTGAAAAATGCTTAGTTCATATTGAATCATCTGTGCATATATAACTTTGTCAGGATTGAGTTTTGTTTACCTTTGAGTAAGCTGTCCACAAAACAGAGGTGCCACACAAACACTAACTAGCCATTCTTTTCCATACATTCAAGAATCGTCCTTTTGTTTACCTATTGCCTGACAAACTGCTGTAGTATGGGAAAGCTTCCTTCCTTTTATAGTTTGCTCTTAGGCCTAGTGCTTGCCAGGCAGATGCTGGGCAAGCTTCATTTCAAGGCAGCTTCTTTTCTTTCTCAATATTTTCACTACCAGATTGAAAGTGAGCATCTTTCACCATCGCTGAGGTGTTGCAAGACTCAATAGAAGCAGAGCTTCTAAGTGAGGTGCTCCAGGTACTGAGAGACAAGGGATAAAGCCAGGCTTACTGTAAGGCTGCCTCTAGATAGACGCTAGTCCTAGTTCTTACCCTTTGCATGATTAAGTGGAACTAATCACTGCCCCCTCAAGGCAAAAGCTCCTTAACACCTGAAATACCAATTAAGAGGAAAAGATAAGGTCTCTGTCTTAAAGACTTGTAAGTAGACTAGAGGAAACTCAGACTGAAGGATAAAAGTTCAAGTTTATACTGGAAGGAGCTTAACATTTACCTAATAAGTGTTATCTGTAATCTTCTTAAATGTATCCATCAGAGACTATTTAGTGAACAAATTATTTCTAAGTCTAAAGAATAGTTACTAAGATATTTTTAGCTACCCACATAGTGAAAATGTCTGGCTTTTGTCCATTCAACTGCAAACCAACACATAATGTTAACTCCCCAAATAGAAAACACAGTAAAAAAAAAAAGGGAATACACAGTATTCAGACTACTCAAAGGGAGCCAATTTGTAAAGATACGCCAAAATACCACTTGCTAAAAGAGCTGGACTTAAATCAAGATCTGGCCTCAAATACAATAGAAATATGGCATGTGTTGTTCAATGTTTTGCATATACTCAAATAATGCATGAAAATAGAGACAAACATTGTAAACATAATGTAAGTATCGGGGAATCTAAAAATCTTATGGGCAGCAGTTTTGCAATATTAAATAGATTTTTTTTACACTTATAGCTACTATTAAACTACCCTTCGGTCACTGGTCTTTTTCTTGCCAAACAGGGAAGTAGGTATCCAGAAAAGCTTCAGGGATATCTGAAGAGATTAACTGTATCAGATTATTTTCTAAACAAATTTTATAAATTCTCCTGTAGATGTCTCTAAAAAATTCCATTATAAACATTATTACTACTGATAATTTTAGGGTCACATAAAAATCTTATCTCCTACCAGGGAAAAATAACAAGGAGATTTTGAACAAGGGCTGAGTTCTTTTTGCTATGTTTAGAATAATGTAGAAATGCCCCTTAACAAGTAGATGTTGCACAGGTTTGGTTCTGCTACAGGTTTGGTTCTGCTGGATTTAGATTAACCTTTAGAAGCAACACAGAATTAGATTATGAAAATAAATTGAAAATGGCATCTCCTTAGACTCACTTTGTGCTCTGCATTTTCTTAAGCTTTTATGTGACTGTCAAATATTAGTTCAGGGCTGCATTTGTATTTATAGCATTTTATCTTTTTTTCCTGAAAAGATAAGCACCAGTCTTCAGAATGCGTCTGCCTACTGGATACAAAAAAAAAATCTTTCTGAATGGTTAATGCTTCAAATATGAGCACAGATACCAGATGGCAAAAAAGGGGAAAAAAGAATTTGAGCTGTTTCATTGTTCAATGATAAGGATTTTTCCATCTGCTGGTTCAATACTAACTTGGTTTACATTCACTTAGAGCCAATACAATTAAAACTCTATTTGAAGTGAAATGTTTCAGAGAGAGAGGAAAAAAACTAGAAAACTGAGAAATCCTTCCATGGGTTATACCCATCCTTTAAATATCTAAGCTCTCATATGTGTACAAATGTGCATATATGATTAAACTAAAACATCACATACATTTAGAAAAATTACTATAATGTATATTTATGTCATTCTAATGATGGCTACTTTATGTGATTGAAAAGTAAGTAGACATCTGCTATAATTTACAGTTATTGTGAAAAGAGATTGACTCAAAGTAGCAATATACTGAAGCAACCATCTTCCATTTATAAGGAAGTAAGTTAGAATAGTTGAACCACAAAGACCAAAGACTAGCTACAAGATTTTGGAGAACAGAGGATTTATACCATAGATCAGGTCTAAAGAAGAAAAAATTGTTCAGAAGCAGTAAGAATTTATGGAAATAAAACTCAAGCAATAATCATGGACAACTTCTAGCTGCCTTCTAAGTAAATTGAGCCATACCAAAATACTGTTGCCACCCTTCACAGAAAGAATTAGTCCTTTCAAAATAAAATATTAGTATTTTTTCTAGAGTTAGCTTCCATTTGTCAAGAAATACTATTAATATCTTTTTGGTACTTAAAAGTTCCTCAAGGATAAGGCCCAGCATAGCTATATTCTTGGTATCTATCACTTTGCATATAATAAATGATCTACAAATAAATGAAAATATTCATTCCTTTAAATATGTGTTCCTCTCCTCTTTCTCTTTCTGTGTTTTTTTCTGGAAATACCACAATGCATGTATCAATTCACTTAAATGTCCACAGTGAATCCCATAAGCTCCTCCAATTTGTTGATTTCAAAAAATCTGTCTTTGAGCTCAATGATTCTTTTCTCCTCAATTGAGTTTGAGTCTTCTGATAAAGCAGTCTATGTAAATTTTCAGTTTAGTCCTCAACTCCAGTATTTCTGTTTGATTCACTATTTTTTCTGTTTTCTAGTTCTCTGTTTAACTTACGTTTTGCGTTCATTTTTTAATCTGGTTTAGTTTAGGTATTCATTTATGTTGTCTTGGCATGAACTGAGCTTCTCTGGGATAATTTTTTTGAAGTCTTTATCTAGCAGGTCACAGCTCTTCATTTATGCCACTTTCTGCTGCTTTATTTTCTTTCTCTGGTAGTGTGATGTTTCCCTGTTTAGGATTGTTGATACCTGATATTGAAGTAGATGCTCTTCCAGGTGGTTTCAACAGAGTGAATCTTTTACTAGTTGGAACATCCAAAGATTATGAGAGACCCATCTGCCAAATGAGTTAGCTACTGGAGTCCGCAAGTGAGCTAGAACAAGTCAGTGAGCCAGTGTAAATCCAGGATGTTGATCTTGGTGCCTGGGGCCCTAGTGAACAAAGGAAGTTCTGGAGCCTGGATTTGGGGCACAAGCCTGGCATCAGAGGAGACATAAAACATTTGTTGTGTGAAGGCATGAACTAAAGTTCATAAGAGATGAGCATAATATTGGAATTTCTGGGAAATTGAAGTGCCAATTTCTTTTTGCCCGTGCAGGGGCTCAAACTCAGAGCCTGAGCACTGTTCTTGGGCTTTCTCAAGGACAGAACTCTACCCCCTGAGCCACAGCACCATTTCTGGCTTTTTTTTTCCCTGTATATATGGAACTGAGAAATAGAACCCAGGTCTTGATGCATGTTTAGGCAAGCACTCTACCACTAGGCCAAACTCAGGGGCACTTCAGGGCCCTGAAGTGCCTATTTTTATGCTTCTGGCCCATTCCAAAGATTGTGACTCTTTCCACTATGGATTGCATAGGTGTAGAAAAAAAATGAATGCAGACAAATATGGAACTGTTCTTACCTTCTTCAATGCATGTTTTCTTATTTCTGTGTTCAACCCAATTGCTGCCAGATTTTCAATTTTCTACCAATTTCTTAGCTCTTGTGAAGGTATATTATACATAAGTGTTATTTAAATTGATATTTCTGTGTTAAAATTAGCAGAGATTTCTATTCCATCAGCTTTAATAAATCTTTTTTATTTTTTCTTTATTATTATAAACTTTCATCATTCAGAACAAATTTATACAAATGTATGTATATCTGTTTTTAAGAAACAAATCTAGCCAAGAGTTGATAAATATGATGGAAGAAAAAGAATACCCTCTCTAAGTCTGTAGAACAATTATACATATCATTTTCCTTTTTTGATCCCTTACACTAGTGTAAAAAGTGATCATCACTGTGAGAAGCATTTATCCCAGAAATTAGCAAACTGATCCACTACAATTGAGAAGGAAAAAGCAGAATTTATCTTTCTACTTTTATCTGAACTATATGTATGCTTACATGATATATTGTCCCATTGTAGAATACCTAAAGGAGTAAAAATATTTGCCATGTAAATTACTTATATTACAATTAAAATAATTTGAGGACAACTGCACTATCTAGAATTATAAATTTTTATAACCAAATAAGAAGGAAGAATTCTAGATTTAATATGTTTCCATAATATTATCGTCTATGCTTTGTAAGTTCAACTTTCCAAATATTAAACTATAATTGATTCTGAATAACCTAACTTGAAGTGCTCTGAAGACACAAAACATTAACCAATAAGCGATTTAGACCAAGCATATGTTTACCGAATGAATGAGTAGATACACTAAAAAGTTGGGAACATCTTTTAGTGAACTGAGTTACGTGTAATTTAGCATTTTCAAGTGTTTCTATTGAATGCTGGTGCTTGAGAAAGTCAACTGAAAAGAGGATCCAAGCCAGTGGCTCACATCTGCAATCTTTGCTATGAAAAGGCTGAAAGTCCAAAAGATTCTTTACCCCACTGAACCAAAGGGAATAAAACAGAAAATGGAGCTGTGGCTCCAGTGGTAGAGCACCAGCCTACCATTTCAGTGAAATGACAGTGCTTGTTTTCTGAGTTCATGTCAAAAGAAAAAGTGAAACAGGAAGACAATGGGATGCAAGTCAAATTACTCATTTTGCCCAATTGCATAATATATTATCTCCTTCAGATTTAGAGCAGACACAAATATTCTTGAAATTCAAGAAACTCTCTCAGATGGAAATCTCTTTAACTTTGTTTACATTAGAATATTTTTTCTCAGGTCATTTGTCTGAAGCACATTTTCCTATTTACAATATCCATATCCTTAGAATGTCTTTGTTGAAATCCTCATAATGAAATTGGATATCATTCTTGATTGGATATTACTACTTATTTATCAAGCCATGGTACATACACATAAATTTATATTACTTATATAGTCACTAGCAATGACTTGGGTTGTGGATATGACAAGGGTTCTTCTTAAACTTTCAATTAATATCTGAGGATAAAATTCAGAATCAAATTATTTAGTTGAACATGTTTTCATCTGAGATATTTAAATACAGAAAAATAAATGACCATGTCTATTAAAAGGGAGGAAAAAATATAAAAGAACTTTTTAATTAAACCCTTCACTGTGCCATCAGGGTCAAGCCAGAAGCTATAATATTTGAATCTCCAGATAATTGTACTGACTAGACATTCATATCCCCTTTCATCAATGGAAAGAGTCATGACTGACAAAGCCCCAAGTGCCTGCACAGGTTACCATCCCAAACAAGAACACATAGGAGAATACTCTGTAAATATTGCAGCCTACCTTTATCACTTGCACAATGAGATAGAGAAGTGGTTTAATCCCAGGTCTCTCCAATCCTCATCCTACATTATAGCTTCCTGTTTGAGATAAAAATGGGATTTAAAGACTTCTAGACAAATCATCCATGAGTAATACAAAAAAACACAATAGGACTGCTTTTAAGGTTCTTTTTTTTTAACAGAATACATAGAAAAGGAAAAGAAGGATGATCAAAGTGTTTCAGAAATTGTACCATCTACCAATATAGAGTTGCCTTTAAATATCTTAACATGATACCAAGCATAATATCCTAACAACAGTAGGAGGTGAAATACTGAGAATAATCCTTTATACCAGGTCTAACAGTATTGAAAATCTTTTCTAAAATATGATGTTGCTTTCTATTTCACCACATATAAGAAAGATATAAAAAAAAAAACTGGAAGGAATCCAGCAACTCGCAACTGTTCTGGCTTAAAGGGTGGTAGCATAGAAAGCATGAGAAGCATAAAATAAAATAAATGTAATGGGATTATTTAGTCTGAAGTGGCAAGTCTACATGAGAACTTTAAAACTGCCTTCAAGTGAATTAAAAGCTGCTGAAGGAAAGAGGAGGGGAAAGATGTTTATGTCCAAGAAGATATAACTAGAGGATAGACTTTTAATAGAAAACTGTGAGATTCAAAATCTATAATTAATTCATAGCGGTAGAGACTATTAAATACATAAGAGATTTCAAGGGAATGTATGCTACTCTCATGACCCAAAAGAAGCAATCATCTAGAGTGCCTGCTTTTCTTGTAGGCAAGCACTGATGTACTCACAACATGTCAGAACTAGATGGGTTGCTGCAATGTTCCTGATACTACTTGCTTTTGTCAGATGCAAACTATCAGTGATTCCAAATTTCCCCACTGACTACAGTGCAAAATTCAAACTCCTTATGATGCCACAAAAAATGTTTAGTCAAATAATTGCCTTCCCTGTCAACATTAATTAGGCCCTCCCTCAATATATCCGGTAACTCTGCCTTGACTCAGACTATTTCCTCTGAGCTGCACTTCTCTTTCTCCAAACAGTTCATCCCTCTCCCTGCCTTGCCAAGTCCTACAAAACAGACTTCTCCTTGGAGATCAAACTAAATGCCTTTTCTCAAGGCAATCCAAAATTTCATATGGAATAATAAAAGACCCCGTATAGCAAAAACAATTCTTAGCAGAAACAACAGCCCAGGAGGAATTTCAATACCAAACTTTAGACTCTGTTACATAGCTATAGTGACCAAAACAGCTTGGTACTGGCAAAAAAAAAAAAAAAAAAAAAAAAAAAAACGGGCCTGAAGACCAATGGAATAGAACTGAGGATCCAGATATTAAACCACAGACCTATGGCCACATAATCTTTAATGAGGGGTAGGGGTTGGGGGAGGGAAATGGGGACCAAGACATGAGAAAGGGTATCAATATTTGTGAAACAATGCACCTTCTATCTGGTGAATATAATGTAACCCTTCTATTAATTACAATAAAAATATATCGAAAGAAAAAATAAATAAAATGCCTTTTCTCCTGTCTGTCTCAAAGCTCAAGAGACAAAATTAGCTGCCTCCTTTCGTGTTTTCTGACCTCATGTTTTAAAACCCTTTGCTCACCCTGGCTAGACTGTTGACTCTGTCAGCCACAGGATAAGAAGTGGCTGGAAATGGTATCTAATTTGGCTTGCTTTATTTATTTATTTACTTGGTTGTTTGGATGGTTTCACTAGATTCAATTACTTCATAGATAGTAAGCTCCAAAATTCTTGGATTGAATCAATGAAGCAATTAATTATGGCAGAGTGCAAAGAAATATGCAACATTCAGATCGCTGCTGTAGCAACCATATCTATAGATTCAATTGGTCTTTAAATTCAATCAATTTAGACATGTTTCCCAAGTTTCTTTTTAAAGCATTTTACCTTCAAATGATAGAATCAATAATGTATGTTTAAATGCTCCACAGCAAACATGCGTGTCTGATCTAGTTTATCAAAACCACCAAGATACCCAGGACTCTAGGGGTAAAAGAATAGTGAAGAATATATCTATATAAAAGGGTGGTTAGAAAATAGAAATTTTCTCATCAAACCAGATACAGAGAAAGCTTCTGGGAGGCACATCAACATCCAGAAAACCCTTCAGCTTTATTTGTAGATGAATAAGAAAAGCAGAGTTTTCCAGGAGGAAAAAATTGTGCATAAAAATGTTTTATTTTTTAATATAGACATACACCAACATCAGACTTCTTAAGTACTACTGGTCTCTCAATGTCATGTGTGAGGTTTCTGCTCTCTGAAGTACAGTTAATTTGTTTCCTTACATTTTCAACATCTGTTAAAACATTTACATTTTGCAGAAAAATACATCAACATGTCAAGTGAAGGTTGTATATTTTTAATAATATTTACCTTCATAAGGCAATGTACTTTCAAGATATTTTCTCTTAATGTAAACATCTTTCACTGGTAACTGGATGCTTTTTGGACTGAATTATTCTCAATTGGACACTTCAAAAAATATGCATGTTAATGCATATTGCTTCTTTTGATTCCATATAAATTGTCCTTTGAGAAAACTAAAAAGAAATCAAAATGAGTAATAGCTTGATGTTACTCATTTTGTCCTGTATCATCACCAAGTTAGCTGTAGCTTATATGTGCCCTTCAAATGCTTCTGAATTGGAAGTGTCACCTTCAGTACAGCCAATGATTTGAAGACATAATTGGCTAAGCACTTGCATGGACTTGAGTGTTGACCAGAGTCAGACCAGATTGCCTATTACTCTATCCTTTTTTAACACGGAGGTGGAAAAAGACTTCCTAATATTCTGGAAAGAACTTCTGCCTTAGAGTAATGAGAATTCACCAAAACAAACCACTGGGATGGCAGAAAATGAATAGGAAAAATGTCCCATTCAAGCTTGGACACTTGAATCAATGAATTAACCCAAGTAACAGTTCAGTCCAGATAAAAATAAGCCCAAGGAATGCCTCCCAGACTCTATCATTATGAATGGCCCTATACTGTGCACATGCTGCCAAAATGGTTTTCATTTTTCCTCAATTTTTGTTTTTTTTTTGTTGTTGTTTCCACATTCTAATCTGAGTGAGTAGTTCACAGGTAATCTGGTAGCCCTACCTTCTTTCTAGATGTGTTCTAGAGAAATATAGTCTGGCCAAATTTAAGATTGCTTTCAATTAGAGAAGTCGTAAGGTTAATTGTATGCACTCATTTCATCCTACTAAAATGGCCACTCTTTGAGTGCTGGCTAGTTACACTGGTAGCTGTTTCATCATGTAATATTTCACAGCATCTTCTATCTTGATTTTGGTGGGGTTTTTTCTTCAATTTTTTTATCTGTCATAGAGCTTGAGCTCAGGGCTTAGGCACTTTTCCTGAGCTCTTTCTCTCAAGGCTAGTTCCCCACCACATTGATCCACAACTCCACTTCCAGTTTTCTGATGACTAATTGGAAATAAGAGTCTTACAGATTTTCCTGCCCTGGATGGCTTTGAACTGGGATCCTCAGATCTCAGCCTCCTAAATAGCTAGGATTACAGGCATAAGCCACTAGCACCCAATATATTTGGTGATGTTTTCCTCCATATTTTCTAGTATGTATGTGTCCATCTTCCCTAATCAGAATGTTAATCATAAGTTTTAGAAGGTTAGGTGTCTGTCCTTACACTTCTATTCCCTCTCCACACAACACACTTTTGTGACAAGGACAGATGAAGCATATCATCTTTATTCTACTTAAATATTAAGTTTTCTGTCAACCAAATCAGCTATACTAGCATGACTCACTCTCTCAAGACTATTTTAGTTGTGACGATCAGTTCCTAAATGATTTCTCAGTCATATTGAGGTGAAAAATCAATTAAGATTAGGTAAGTCATAGCAGAGGGACTCATTAATGACAAAAAATGTACAAAACTTTGGGGCTGAGAATGTGGCCTAGTCGTAGAGTACTTGCCTACCATACACAAAGCCCTGGGTTCAATTTCCCTGTACCACATACACAGAAAAATCCAGAAGTGGTGAGGTGGCTCAAGTGGTAGAGTGCTCGGGCTTGAGAAAGCCCAAAGACAGTGGCTAGGCCCTGAATTCTAGCCCCAGTACTGGCAAAAAAAAAACAGTACAAAAATTCAAGGAAGAAGGTTATATATCTTCCAATAAAGAACAAGATTTATACAAACCTCAGTTTAGCGAATATCACATGAAGACTGACATTTCAGCATATGTTAGTTCTGGTGTCCAATAGATTCCACTTTATTAAATACAATACTAAGGAAAGGTAGCATTCTTGTAAAGAATAATTCTTACAAAGAAACATCTGGTAAGAAATGCTGTTTGGCTATCTATGTCCATTCTGGGCTTTACATTTAACCTTTGATTTTAGAATAAATCACAATTACAGTGTGAAACATCATTCCATGAGTTTCTCCTTCATTTCCCTCTCAGAAATCATTCTCTCAGCCTCCAAAGGGCCTTGCCATGAAAGAGGAGAACAAAAATAGCATGTTCTAGGCTACTATACCAGCAAAACACCAGGCAGAAAATTCAGAGATTAGCACTTATAGACCACAGAAAGTGGGCATTGATCTCTGTTTATCACAACCAGATAAAAGTTTTAGTGGACAAGAATGAGAGAGCCATGATAAGTGGAATATGAAAGCTTAGAAAGACATATATTGTCTACAAAATCAAGCAAGGAACTGTGCCCTGTGTCTCTATCTTAGATGACTGACAAAATACAAGAAATTTTAGATCCAAAAGAGTTTTAGCATCCAGGCAAAGAAAAGTCTGGTTTCCTATGTTGTTGTCTTAGGAGCTGTCAAGCACTGCAGAATATCCAAGCCACCTTAGCCTCTAAAGACACTAGAGTGGCTTGTTGAATTGCCTTAGTAGGTGGGCATTTTGACAACAATTCAAGGAAGGAGGGAAGGAAGGAGGGAAGGAAGGAAGGAAGGAAGGAAGGAAGGAAGGAAGGAAGGAAGGAAGGGAGGGAGGGAGGGAGGGAGGGAGGGAGGGAGGGAGGGAGGGAGGGAGGAAGGAAGGAAGGAAGGAAGGAAGGAAGGAAGGAAGGAAGGAAAGAAAGAAGGAAGGAAAGAAAGAAGGAAGGAAGTCAGGCAGGCAATCAGGCAGAAGAAATTAGTTTGCAAAGAAAATTAGCAACTACTACCCAGAAAATTATTTATTCAGACATGAAAAAAATTCCAAAAACACATTCAGTAAGGAAAAATTATTCTTCTACATACAAATTTTCTTTTAAAAACTTTTATGATGAGTTCTATCAATCTATGTGAATTAAATCATTTCTGCTCAGTCTCTCTATGGCAAAGGCTATGTGTGAACATAGAACAATAGAAATGGAGAATGTACACTGCCATACATTGTAAATGCTCAATTTCTCTCCCTAGGAGGAAGAGAAAAAAATTAATTTTTGGTCCATTTCTACAAGCCTTGGGGTAAATGTTAACAGGCATTTCTTCTTAAAGTAAAGAAAGGCAGTTATCTTAGCAGATAGAAGCCCAGGGCATACAGTATTTCTCTGCAGGTTAGGAAGTATCAGAAGGAGGGAGCTCAAGAAGGAAAAAATGTAGACCTTATCAGAATCTGAAAAGCAGAAAACTGATGCTATTGAAAACCATGTCCACTATTTCTTTACTTTTTTGATTTTTAGAAATACAGGGTTTTTTTTTTATATTTTAACAGCTCTGAAATTGGAATAGGTCTTAGAGGCATTGATTTGTTACAACCACTACTAGCCAGGTAGCAATTTTGATGTAGTTTTCATTGATTTGGTCATGAATATTCACAATGTCATCATGACCATTGAATTTTAAATATTTTTGTACTAAAATTGTTGAATTTAATTGCATTCCTAAGTTCTTCCAAAGGATTATGGCTTCACTATTCATCACTGTATACTCTAAAGTAGATGGGAATAAAATGGTAACGGCCAAATTAGATTTTAGTGAAGTATTCACCATTCCAAGAATGACTATCACCATATAGTTTCTTACAAAACAATAACTATGTGCTTTTTACAAAATCTAAAGAAAGAAAATATACAGAACTAAATGAAACCATAATATGTTTTGTTATTAAAATACTGCCAAAGAAATTACCTATCACATATCAAGCAGAGAAATAAAAAAAAGTTCCTCAGGATTGATGAGAAACATTATGAGCAGTGAGTCATGCATGCATCATTCAGCAATATCTTTAAGAGGCTATGTCAAAGCTCAGTAGATTGCATTTGTTTCTCTCACTAGGACATAGACCAGAGATATGTTTTTCAATAAACTGCATGGTAAATTCAATGGAATAGTAAAAAAGTGAATTTGAATATTTAAGAAACACTAGCAGCTACCTGATTTATAAATGAAAGGGACCAAGAATGCAGCAATAATGCATTTTATATATTATAAAGATATAAATGTATTTTTTCATAAGTAAGTAGGGAAAGAAAAATGGACCTGAGGTCATTGGACTGAATTTCATATCTTAAAAGAGAAGTTAGAGAGACACTGGCTTATAATAAATTCTATTTTTATTGTTTGCACCTAGGAAAGTCATTGATTCTCTACTAGAACTCACATCCAAAACTTACAGATTAAAGGGGAAGTATGCACATTACCCCTGTGACATGGCCTGTAAGCATTTACTAAAATTCCTTGTGCTTTCCCAAAGAGAGTCACCATCTTTAAGTGCCCACCTTGTTTCTAAGATTTAAGTTAGCATCTATAAGGACTATGAATTATTAAACCTCATAACTCTAAAATATCAGGATTTAACGTATTAAAACTGGGTAGTGAGAGAAAATGAATTGTGATTTCATGTGATGCCTCTTTTTCATGTGCTTTAATCTCAAATACTTTTCTGAATCTAATTCTTTTCTGGGAAGCTAACTCTAGCTGGGAAACAGTCGCTTTCACCTGCTGTTTCTTCTGAAGAAAGTAACTCAGAAGCTGCCTAGGGAAATGATATCTTCTGTCAGGAGTGATAAATCAGTGGGGGTTTTTTCCATCTATATCTTAATTTTCATCACTAATTATAGCTTAGAAAAGAGTTTAGGGTGCCAAATCAAGCCCCTCAAAAAGTTTACTTTTATACATTTGAAAGGGAGAGATGAGATTCCAGGAAAATTGGATGACATCTTTGTTCTGCCTGAGTCATCTTAGTCAGTGTTTAATTTCAGCCATCCCTGAAGGGCTAATCACATTAATGTCAACATGTAAGAACAGATAAAATGTCACAATACAACAAATGGGTTCCTTTAAAGAGAATGAAGTCATAATATCTCCAACAGTTTTATAACTGCTCAAATGAGTTACCAAAGACTTCTTCCCATGTTCATTTTTCAGAGACTACCTCTATAGCTATGGATGAGAAGGTTGACATTCTGGGAAACATCAGAGAATATAGCCTCAATTTCCTTATGATTTGTCTTGCTCCTAGAGTTCTTCCACCAGGAAAAATGCAACCAGGACACAGGGACTCATGAAGTGTGCTTCTAAACTAAGAATGATAAAGAAGAGAGATCCTCACATTTTGGTTCCATTTAGAAGCACTAAAACCCACTGAAACTTTGAAGAAACTTTATATACGTGGAAAGCAAAATGGAAACAGACACAGAATCAAGAAATGAAGTGTAATTTCTTCTTGGCTTATCTACTAAAGTTTGGTCAAGAGCTCAGAACCTGCTGGGGGGAAGCAGATATATAGGCAATATCCAATCAAATGAGTGCCAAAACAGATGTTCTTTTTTTTTTTTGCTGTCCTGAGCTTGAGCTCAGGGCCTGAGCATTGTCGTTGGGCTTTCTCAAGGCTAGACCCCTACCACTTGAGCCACAGCACCACTTGAAGCATTTTTTCATATGTATGTGGTACCGAGGAATCAATCGCTGGTCGTTGTGCATAGTTGGCAAGCATTCTTACCACGAGGCCAAACTCCCAGCCTGATGTTATAACTTTCTATAAACATTTCTCAAGGTTCTCTGATCATTGCTCCATCTAGATTCTAATTTGTGGTCTGTGTTTTCAGCCAAACCCCAGTAAAGCTGGCAGAGAACTTGCTTAACTCCATTACTTTCTGAATTCCTCTCTACTCTCACACTGCAAGTATTATTTTATTTACCACCTGTAATCCCACCTGCAACCTGGATATTTACTTCTTTATAGTCAAAATAAAGGTTATATTTCTGTTGTCGCTCTACCTTATGGAGAAATGATTTACGATACTTTACACACTTGATATCTTAAGAAACACCTAAGCTGGATGTGATGGCTCACACCTGTAAATATTACTACTAAGGAGGCTGAGATCTGAGGATCACAGTTCAAAGCCAGCCCAGGAACTAAAGATCATGAGACTCTTATCTACAATTAACCACCAGAAAACTGAAGTGGCATGTTGCTCAAGGGGTAGGGCAGTAGCCTTGAGCTGAAGAGCTCAGGGACAGTGCCCAGGCCCAGATTCCAAGCCACATGACCGAAGGGAAAAAAAAACAGATAAAGAAAAAAGAAGCACCTGAATTTATCCTTTGTTCCTTCTAAAGCCATAAAGCATACAGTAGGTTGATTAATTTTCTTGAAATATTTTGAGTTTATCTTTGGTCCCCTCTAAACCCATAGAGTAAGTTAATTTTCTTGAAATATTTGTATTTCCATTCCTCTAAAACAAAAGTTCTCAGGAGTTTTCTACAGCCTAAAAAAGCAGAGCCTAACTATACTGAAAAAAACAAAAAAACATAATTATGCCCCACCCATCCCTGATTCAGCCAATTAGTAGTATTCTATAGTGAGATCTTACCAACTTGAACTCTGGCTCATATTAGCGGACCTTCAGTAATATGCTAGAGGTGGCTCAAACAGGATCATTGAAGCCAAATTTCAAATATTTGGGAACTTTGGCAATAAGTTGTTAGCTTGAAATTACTCTCTTAGAAGTATTTATACTATAGTTACTAATACATGTGCTAAATCAGGGCTTGGCAATAGTAGGAGGTCTATGCTAGCCCTTATCTATCCATATATTTTTTCCAGATTAAATGGAATTCAATTCACAAGAGTACTCTACAGATTCCAGCAGTCACTTTACCACATCTTTTCCAAGAAAGCAAGAAAGAATATTCAGGAATAGTATTATTTATCTGTTATCTCAACTCTTCCAAAACTACATTTAAGATTATTAGTCTACAAACATATCTACAAATACCAAAGAACCTCATAAAATACAACTCAAACACTCAGATAAAGAGGGAAATGTATTTATACTAACTAGAATATCAAAAACTCTATTTAACCACTATGCTTCCTGGCAACCAGAGCAAAACAAATGGTAATATAATGAGTTACATTATGAGAAATATGAATATCTCATTATAGAAAGAAGAGTGCATTCATGAAAAGTGATGGTATTTTCCTCTGTACATGAAGCTATTTTACATTAGATAATAACTGCTCAAATAAAGCACATCCTCAAAAATATTCTAACAGCAAATAAAGCCCAATGTAAGTTGTTTCTCATAGTGTAACCATCAAATCTGAGGCCACAACCCTGAAGCATAACTTTTTCAAGATATTCCGATAAGAAGCTACATATATAGACAAGTGTATATTCCAACCATACAGACATCTCTTGCTCTAATAAAAGAGATATGAAAGTGATTCATATGGAATATTATAGAAGATAATAGCAGAATCCTTCTAAAACATTGCTACATTCCTCACAGGAAAGTGGTAAGTAATAAAGACTTACTGAGTTGATATGGATACAACAGACTAAGGTTGTATCTGTTAAATTCATTTCTCTAGCAGGTGTATCAAGTCTGCATTTGTTTCATAAGTGATTCTAGTCTGAAGAATCACAAGTTAAGTGGTAGAATGATCTCAAAGATAGAGTATTAAAACAGTAACTTGTATTTAAACAGACAGGAGTGGCTTGAGATGGAACTCAGTGCCAGAGCACTTTGTGGCCCTAAATTTAATCCCTGCATTCGAAATAAAAAAATACATAAACAAAATCAAATAGAAGAATGAGATCTAAGACAATCCAAATAAAAATCTAAAGCAAGAATAAGTAATAGAAATGTATCAAGGAGCCAGGCACAGTGACTTATACCTATAATCCTAGCTACTAAGGAGTCTGAGATCTGAGGATCACAGTTCAAAGCCAGCCCATGCACTAAAGACAGTGAGACCCTTATCTCCAATAAACCACTAGAAAAATGAAAATGGGGCTGTGGCTCCAGGGATAGGGTGATAGCCTTGAACTGAAGAGCTCAGGGACAGCACCGAGGCCCAGAGTTCAAGCCCCATGACTGACAAAAAAAAAGAAAGAAATGTATCAAGGATTATGATAAAGAGATGCTAGAGTGTTGAGTCCATGTGCAGTGAATGACTGAGTGTGCAACTGGCCTTTCACAGAAAGTGCCAAACATACTTGTTGAGTTTAAACGGCATGCTTTAAAAAATAAGAAAGTAATATTCATCATATTTTTTCCTGTAAAAAATGCTGAGTGATCTATTACAGAGCAATAGTGACCAAAACAGCTTGGTACTGGCACAAGAACAGGCCTGAAGAACAATGGAATACAACTGAGGACCCAGATATTAAACCACTATAGCCACCTAATCTTTGATAAGGGAGCCAAAAAAATAGAATGGAAGAAAGATAGCCTCTTTAACAAGTGGTGCTGGCAGAATTCATTAAGCACCTGCAGAAGACTAAAGTTGAATCCTTCTTTGTCACACTGCACCAGGATTAACTCCAAATGGACCAAAGACCTCGAGGTAAAAACAGACACACTGAAAACTTGACAAGAAAGAATAGGAGATACACTAGGCCTCCTTGCACAGGGCGAAACTTTCTTAATAAGGACGAAGAAACACAACAAATCAGCTAATGTCTGGATAAGTGGGACTGCATTAAACTGCAGAGCTTTTGTATGGCAAAGGACATAGCTAGCAAATTAACTAGAAAGCCTACAGAATGGGAGAAGATCTTCACTAACCATAAAACAAAGACCTTATATCTAAAATATATCAACAGCTCAAAAAATTGAATCACTCCAAAACTAATCTCCAAAGAAACAACCATCCCATTAAAAGATGGGCCAAATACTTAGAGAGTTTTCTCTGAAGAAGAGGTAAGAATGGCTTATAGACACATGAAGAAATGCTCGACATCTCTGGTCATAAAAGAAATGCAAATCAAAACAACTCTAAGATTTCACCTCACTCCAGTTAGAATGGCCAGGATCAGGAAAACTAATAACAACAGATGCTGGAGGGGATGTGAACAGGAGGGATCACCACTGAACTGTTGGTGGGAATGCAAACTCATTCAACCACTATGGAAAGCAGTATGGCAGTTCCTCAAAAGAATAAACATAGAGCTCCCCTATGACCCAGCAATTCCACTACTTGGCATTTACCCAATCGTGCAGAAACAAGGACATACTAAATCCACTAGCACAACTATGTTCATTGCAGCACTGTTTACCATATCAAAGATATGGAACCAACCCAGAAGCCCCTCAGTTGATGAGTGGATCAAGAAGATGTGGTATTTATACACAATGGTATTCTATGCTGCTGTCAGAAATAATGACATCGCCCCATTTGTAAAGAAATGAAAAGACTTAGAAAAAATCATATTAAGTGAAGTAAACCAGACTCAAAAGAACATAGGCTCATTTGTCATAACCAGTAGAAACCTTGGGCTTTCCTAGCAGAAATTTACAATAGAACAAAACCTAGATACATAAGGCCATATAGTATGATGCTAAATGAAAGGACCTCCAGGATATAGAAACAAAAGCCATATAATGAGTGATTGTTGTTCTTAATATACTGTGTTATCTCTCATCTCTTTTCTGCCCCTTGTTAATCTCATATTGTTAAAGTATTTCACCTTGTTATCTGATGTATTGTATATATGTTTACTTGGTTATTTGAAATCGGATAGGGAAGGGGGAAAACAAGATGAGGGGTGGGGGTGGGGGGTGGGAAATGGAGACCAGGGCATGAGAAAGGGTATCAATGTATATGAAGTAATGCACCGTCTATCTGGTGAATATAATGTAGCCCTTCCATTAATTACAATAAAAATATATGGAAAAAATAAAAATAAAATAAAAAATCATAAAAAAACAATGTTGAGTCATCAGGTGTGGTGGCTCACACCTGTAATCCTAGCTACTCAGGAAGCTGAGATTTGAGGATTGAGGTTCTAAGTCAGCCCAGGCACAAAAGGACATGTGAATCTTGTCTCCAATTAATCTAAAAACAGGAATTGGGACTTGGCTCAAGTGTAAGGCGGTTGCCTTGTGATGAAGAACTTAGGACAGCACCCAGGCTGAGTTCAAGCCCTATGACCCACATAAACAACAACAACAAAAAATGTTGAGTTAGTAGCCAAGCACTGATGGCTGGTGCCTGTAAGCCTCGCTGCTGGAAGGCTAGAATCACAGTTCAAAGCCAATTTGGGTAAGAGTGTTCAAAACACTCATCTCCAGTTACTACCCAAAGAGCTGTTCACTTATTAATATTGACCAAGTAAACCGGTGATATTCAATCATGGAGGTAGATTCCAGAACCAATCTCTTTTTAAAGCAATTCCTATGACATGACATAAAACTAACCTACTTACACTTAGAAAAATGTTTTGT
The DNA here is from genome assembly GCF_031878675.1 of Megascapheus bottae. Lineage (NCBI taxonomy): Eukaryota > Metazoa > Chordata > Mammalia > Rodentia > Geomyidae > Megascapheus > Megascapheus bottae. The sequence continues at coordinate 52,081,444 of NC_143511.1, read as the reverse complement.
TTGTGAATAATGTGACAAAATCTCAACGTTAATCATAAAATTCCACAACTAGGTTTTATCAAAGTTAGAGATAAAACACCATAGATACAAATGGGTCAATATAAATCATTTTAACTCACAATAAAGCTGAATAATTAAAGCTATTCAAAGTTAGAATGGACAAAGAGGACATTTACATTTGGATAAAAGTTGAATACTACATGAAGTTGGTATTATAAAGTAACAATATTTAAGACATGGTTCACAACAAATGTGTGGCTAGACTTCACATATATGAAAACTTTTCACAGCCCCAAAATGTTGTGCTTATGGATGCTGGTAGAGCTTTGGATCCCAGTCCTTGATTTAGTTTCTGATGTCTCACTGCTAGGTTTTCTCATTTTGAACTACTGATATCTTCTTTTATCTTCAGCCTCTTTTTGGTCTTACCCTTTCCTGTATACACTAGTATCTTTGTTCCTTGCCTTTACATTCAACCATTCACTGCTGGTACTTACTCTGCTGCCTACCCAGAGGTAAAGAGGCTGTGGTCTCTTCTCTTGAATCTTAGAAGTATAACTAGACACAGTCCACATCTCAGCATGGCAATTGTCCCAATATCAGTCCAATTTAACTTTCTAGTGGTGAAAGACTAATGTTAAGTGACTAACTCTTCTTTAATAACAGAGTATAGCTTTTGGAGATAAGCACATTTAGAATCAAGCTAAAATTTCTCCCATCTTTATACTTTAATGTGTTGCATTGACTTCAGGCAGTAGACACATCACTCTTCTCAACTGAGGTTCTGAAACAAATACAAAATACAATAAATGAGGTGATAGCGTGCCTTTATATGATATCATTTTAAACCTAATAGTGAAGGATATCATCTATATATTTGCTAAATTTGAGTTCTTATTACTGAGTATTAAATATATTGGGGTACTTATCTGTTCTCAGATAATTCTTGACCAGAACTTGCTTCCCTGTGCAATGGCCTTCTTGAAAAAATATAGGACACAAAGTAGCATGCATATTGCTATATATAGCTCTGTTCCAAGAGGAAGAATAAACACATGAAATATGTATACTTAATTATAGTCCCAAACTCACCAATCAGTGCCTACTTTTGTACTAAGGAAAAGTATAAGGAAGAAGAAGAAGAAGAAGAAGAAGAAGAAGAAGAAGAAGAAGAAGAAGAAGAAGAAGAAGAAGAAGAAGAAGAAGAAGAAGAAGAGGAGGAGGAGGAGGAGGAGGAGGAGGAGGAGGAGGAGGAGGAGGAGGAGGAGGAGGAGGAGGAGGAGGAGGAGGAGGAGGACTCAGAAATGCTTACAAGGACTATGTTTTAAAGGGTATATCCTAGGCTCGGAGTTTGACCTAGTGTTAGGATGCTTCCTAGCATGCACGAAGACCTGAGTTTGATTCCTCAGTACCACATACATAGAAAAAAAGCTGGAAGTGGTGCTGAGGATCAAGTGGTAGAGCTCTAGCCTTGAGAAAGTCCAAGGACAGTGCTCAGGCCCTGAGCTCAAGCCCAGGATGGGCAAAATAAATAAATACATACATACATACATACATACATACATACATACATACATACATACATAAATGGTATCTCCTAAGATAAATCAGAAAAAGGAAAAAAGGTCTCCCTCTCCCAATACCAAAGGTTATAATTGCATTGAGAAAATGATTTAAAATGATTTAGATGAATTATCCAGTTAATTTAGAGCATTCATTTTAAGACTGTGTTGCCAGAGGTGAAGGAAGGTACAGGAAATGGAAGTCATAGAAGTCATGATATATATATATATGTATATATATCATATATATCACCTATACCACCTAAACACTCTCTTTTTTTATTAATTATTTCAGTTTCCTGTTAAGTGATACTCCAGCTTCTGCAGAGGCAGAAGTAGGTGGATTAACCTGGAGTGCAGTCTAGGCAAAAGTATAAAAACTTATCTGAAGAATGAACTAAATGAAAAAGAACTAAGAGTAGGATCAGATGGTAAATACAGTTCAAACTCTAATATTGTCCAGAAAATAATAAGTGATCTTCTGTTACTTAAAAAACTCTGTACCTATTTTTTCTGTATTCTGGTATATAAAATACAATATAAATTTCCTTTTGGAGGAGGTCACATTATGGAAAGAAAGAATTATTAAAAAAACAGTCCTAAGCAGACAACTGTAATGAAGTAGAGGAAGGGAATATAACCAAAGCAAACTGTGGTACCATAAGAACTCAATGAAAGACTAGTGAAATGTGATCTGTGTCCTGGCAGTCTACATCATGCTTGTCTCAGAGGTACAATCCAGGAAATGTACAGAGGATTGTGACTGGCCAGAGGGACACTGCAGAATATCGTGTCTCAGAATACAACACTTCAGGGAAGTGGATTTGTGGCTAGAGTGATAGATCAACAGTCTTGAGCAAAAAAAAAGAAGAAGAAGAAAAAGAAAAAGAAAAGCCAAATCAGAGCTGAAAGCCAGTACTAGCATGAATAATGAGAGAGGGGTTGGAGTGGGGAGTGAGTGAGGGAGAGAGGGAGAGGGAGAGGGAGTGGGAAGAGAGAAAGAGAGAGAGAGAGAGAGAGAGAGAGAGAGAGAGAGAGAGAGAGAGAGAGAGAGAGAGAGAGAGAGAGAAGGAGATTCTCAAAAACAGTACTTAGTTCAGAAGGACATGGCAAATTTGTGGTATTGAATCACACTGAAGAATGGCTTTGGAAGCTTCTAGTAATCTGTTCTATTTATCTAGGCAAATGTGAAGAAAGTCTAAAGTAATATAGTTGTAATGAAGAGAAAACAATAGATGTGACTGGTGTTAAGCATTCAAATCAAGGGAATGAGTGTCATTTTTGAGAAGGTGACATGGAATCCATCTTTCCAAGTCTATATTCCAAACTACTAGACAGCACTACAATTCCTTGAGAAAACCCTTCCTTCAAGGCTGGTTCACCTAGTTGAGAATGCATTCCCCTATTGTCAAAACTAATCATGGTGGTGAGGTCTTCTTGATAGGGAAGAGAAAATGCAGAGCTGTGTCTAGCATTGTGGGATGCTAGGCTTTTAGCTCTGGATTTCCAAGAAAGAGCAGAATTAACAAGGTTTTCTCATCCCTTTTCATGTCTTGTTATAACTAATCAGCCCTTCATACTTAACATGACACCAGATGCTTTGACAATCACACTAAACGTCATGGTTTTTTCTACCTCCTGTGCTACATGGCAGAACATGTGTAGTAGAGTGAGGCTTTATCCCTCATACACTGCTCAGGTCAAAATATTCCATGTGTCATAACAGATAACATCATATGATGTGATCCACATACAATTCAACCTGTGCCTTATCAGCAGTGAAAAGAGCACTTGACAGAAAATCTATGGCTTTGGCTCTCACGCAGAAAACATTAATGCAAACATCCTCTGCCCCGAGGACTTGACATTTACCACACGTTGTACTGAAGTACAAGGCTCCTATGCCAAAGGTCAGGGCAGAAGGACTAACTTTTCTTCTATATTTAGGCAAAATGTCCGATGTGCATCACACATTCAAGTTCACAAACACTACACACACACAAACACACACACATACACACACACCCCACTGGCCCACACTGGCAAAATAAAATAAATTTTAAAAAACAATGATCCATTTCCGTTTACAGACTTCACACAAAGAAAAAAGTAGGTTGTTCCTGTCAATAATCTTGTTTTCAAAGCATTAAAAGGAAATGATGCCCACTTTTCAGTGCCATATGTCTCTCAAAAACCTTTCAGAGAAAGGAAAGAAGTCAAAGGGTGTGTTTCCAATATATATGTGTGTGTATGCATGTCCTAGGTCCCTCATCTTTTTTTTTCGTTTTCTGTCAGTTGTGGGGGCTTAAACTCTGAGTCTGGGCACTATCCCTAAGCTCTTCAGCTCAAGGTTACCGCCCTCCCCTGGGCCTGGGCGCTGTCCCTGAGGTTGGTTTTCTAGTGGTTAATTGGAGATAAGAGTTCTTTAGTGCCCAGGCTGGCTTAGAACTAGGATTCTCAGATCTCAGCCTCCTGAATAGTTAGGCTTGCAGGCATGTGTCACTGGGCCTGGTTTATCTTAATAAATGATTTGTTTGCTAAATAATACTCAAGTACTGTTCTACTTCTTCAAATAAAACATGGCAGTACATGTAGTTAAACTCACGTAGGTAACCCCAGTGTGCCACTTAGCAAAGAATATGACATTTATCAACATACTTGCCAGAAAATACTTTCATTCCAGTCCTATTTGCATGGGAATCTACAAACTATATAGACACAACATTCAGTGAATATGTACAACATATTTCAAGTTTTATATATTCCATATTAAAAATATGTGGGTCCTGTAGATCCAGCATCATAAATTCTTTCTTTTTTAGATTTTTAAATTTCTATTGTAAAGGTGATATACAGAGGGGCTAACAGTTATATAAATCAGTTAATAAGTCCATATCATATATTCAAAAGCATGTGGAATACAATCTATATTTATATATTACAAGCATATGGGTATGTTTACATTCCTACTCCTTTATGACCGACACCTGTGGTTATTATGTTTGAATTCTTCCATTGTGTACATCCATACTCCCCTCTATTGAGTGCTCTGTAGACTGGTATGAGCATACATCGAGGGTGCAGGGCTCCAGGCATCAGCCCCCTTCATCCCACTTCCTCTGGAGCACCATTTGTGAGTCTTAGCACAGGGCTGGATGACCAGCCATAAGTGACATCGCCCATTCACTCTCATGTCATCCTGCACATGTGTTTCAGAAAACACTCTGGGATTGTACAGCAATCTCCCGTTGGATCAGATAAAAGGAGAAATTCCTTTCTTTTGCTGATAGGTTTGAATGATGCATTAAAGGCCAAGAGAGAAGGCAGGGGGGAGAGAAAGAGGGAGAGAGGGAGAGGGGGAAGAAGAGGAAAGCGAGGGGCTAGGGGGAGAGACAGAGAGAGAGTAAAAGAATCTGTTCTGTAAATTTAAAGCTGAAAATGGAGTTTAAAAAGAATCTTTGAGAGACTCTGCTTCTAAAGAGGCTTCCTAACAGTAAAATGTACTGCTCTCTCCATGATTTTGCATATATTTTTAATATCAATTCATGTCAGTATTGACACTTGTATTTTGACTGGAAGAGGAATTTAAATGGTTCTGAGTACTTTAGGTGACTCTGTTGACACATTAGATTATGCACAAGGCTTCACCTGAAAATTAAAGTGGAACAAACAGAATCAGGAAGCTTTTAATATATTAGAAAAAAAATCAGAATAACAAACTCTACCATTTAAAGGTTATGTTCATTCTTTTCAATGGGAATATACCAAACTTGTTTCTTTATCAAAGACAGTATTTCATCCTTCGAGAATTTCTTGGCTGTCCAGAGGCAGATAGCCTCCACAGTCCCATCCACAGCACACAGCAAGGATCTGATCTGGTGTCAGACCTTTCAACAAAGTAGACTAGAGCCAGGATCCTGAATCATCATATCCACATGCAATATGAAATCCTCTGATTATTATGGGGGCTACATACTTAAAGTCAATAGAAAATTTTGTCAAGAATAATTCTCCTAGCTGAAGTCTACATAAGGAAAGGTCAAAGGTCCACAATGATGGGCCATCAGGTCAGAGGATATAGATGACAATCCCAGTACCATCATTGGTTTTTCTCTTTCAAGTATTACAGGGTATAATAGGACATGTAATATAATAATAATAATAATAATAGACATGTAAAAGAACCAAATAGAACCTACCTAAGGAGCTGAGAATATTTTTTTAATTTTTGATTATTATTCATTTTGATAGGCTAATAAAATTTTTATACTATATAATTATTATATAGAATTATTATTCTATATTATTATAGAATGTTCAGAATTTTTTAAGATGGAAAATGAGAATAGCCTTTTCCTTGTTATTTGTCTGGGAATTAAGAAATTGCAGCATATTGGCAGAAAATATTGCCATTGCTATAATAGTAAGGTTATATTTTTGGATTCCTAATCTTAACAGGAATTACCATAAAGAGAAAATTTGCTACCAAGACAAGGTTTAGGGAGTTTGTTTATAACTATTTACTTTGCATGTTAGGTTTTTTTTAATATTTGGGGGTTTATCTGATTCACTGCAATGTGTGACAGAGATTATTTTCTCGTACTTAGGACTATGAGGCCTCCAGAACATTTTTCTTCATGTATTTGTATATGAACCTAAGTGGAAGAAAGCAGATAATTCTCCCTAAACAGACATATTTTGCAGCTATCTGTGGAAAACAGGTGAGCTGTTACTTTACTAGTGCTGGTAATCACAAAGCATTTTTCTGAAAGCTTTATAAATGCCTTCCACACTATAGATAAGAGATTTAAAGTAGACAGAAGTAAATGACAGGGTTCACAGTGACTTACCTCTGTGACACCTCCACTACTCTCACAGCCTGAAAACTCCAGGCTTTTCACTCTGCCTGTCAGGTAAGATGTGACAGGAAGGAAGGAAGTGGGAAGAAAAAGAGAATGAACAGAATTTAAGTCATCATGGGAACCAGGACTTGAAATCCTGCTTGGCCATGGACAGGCTGTGGTGTCCCAATTCTTCCAGAACAAGGTCAGAGTGATGAACACTCGCCAGATTGCTATTAGAACTAGTAAGTATGGAGGCCTGTACTTGTGCTGGGAGATTGTTGGTATTTCCTTCTTGAGGCACATACATTGGTTTTGTTGTTGTTGTTGTTGTTTGTTTTGTTTTGGGCCTGTCCTGGGGCTAGAACTTAGGGCCTGGACACTCTCCTTGGGCATTCTCAAGGCTAGCTTTCTACCACTTGAGCCACAGCATCACTCCTGGCTTTTGTCTGCATATGTGTTACCGAGAAATCGATCCCAAGGCTTTGTGTAGGCTAGGAGAACTACTACTAGGCCAAACTCCTGGCCCCACATATATTGGGTTTTTTGTTGTTGTTGTTTTGTTTTTGCCAGTCCTGGGCTTGAGCTCAAGGCCTGAGCACTGTACTTGGACTTTCTCAGCACCACTTCCGGCTTTTTTCTATGTTTATGGTTCCAAGGAATCGAACCCAGGTCTTAGTGCATGCTAGGCAGGCACTCTACCACTAGGCCAAACTCCCAGCCCCTGCACACATTTTTTTTGATTGCTATGTTTTAGAAGCAGTTTTTATCTAAAATAAGTTACTTTTACACACCTCTGTAAGATATAGCCTACAGATGATGCTCATTACTTTACTAGACAATAGATGCCTTTTGAATTCTCCATACCCCTGAAGGACAAGGAAACATTTCTTTCCTAGGTGCATTCTAATTTTAGAGTAATCCTAAGAGGTTGGGTTTGTAATAGCATGGAACTCTGACGTACTAACTGCCAATTCTCAATGCTCTCAGAGCCCCAGCTGCAGAAAATAACTGAGATTTTTTTAATCAGCTGTTAATTCTTATGCTCACAATTTGTTTAGTATGGCTTGGGGATGGGGAATGAGTCATCATGCGTACACAGAAAGTGTGTCTTCAGTCTTCTCTAAGGCCCTGGGGAAGGCATTCTGAAATCTGTCCATGTATCTGTAGAGTTGCAGATGTAGGGATACCTGGTAACACTCTTCCTGGGTTCATTCAATCCTTGCATCTCCCCTGCTCTTTCAACCGGCATAGGAATAAAATTCTATAGCCTCCTTCCTCTCAGCTGCTTCTTCAAAATAATGTATTCATTATTTGCCTTCCCACCTCCCTCCTCAACCTCTATATTTTGTTGTTGTTGATCATTTTCAACACCAACATAGAATTATCTATTCAGTAAAAAAGACTGCGCTGTATTTACAAGCTTCTGATTTATATGCATATAACGTCTACATATATAAACATACTTTAAAGCTAACTATCTATGTACCCATATGTAAATATATTTATATGTAAATAATAAACACATATGCTCTCTTCTTCAGAGATACTAGAGGGTGGGAGAAAGGAAAGAGGTAGGAAGAGTAATTTAAATGTGTCAGTACATCAAAAGTGGAAAGAACAGAAAAAAATTCTCCCTTTGATTTTTATATTAGTACTTCTTCTACCACCGATTGCTATTATGTTCTTGAGATCCTTGTATCCCAGGGATACATCTAATCTAAATTAAGATCAAACTCTCTTTCAGTACTTAAGTCTATATAGTATCAAAATTTCCAAACAATAGAGTCTTCTGCAGACAATGGTTGGTTTCATGTTTTACTGTTCTTGTTGCATCCTATATTCATTCAACAAATACAAAGCAAAACCACTCTCAGTGTTTACCATGGACTGATCTTCACTGTGTGCTCTAAATGTAAAATTACTTTCCTGAACCTAAGAGAGAAGAAACTAGCAAGTGAACTAAAGTAGTTAAATACAAAGTTATGCATATCATACTAGGTAGGTTAAAATAAAAAGAGCATAATTCAAACTTAAGTCTCAGATAAAGAAACAAGTTTACTTTGGATGGATCTATAGTTCCCAACCTGGTATATTTAAAACTGCTATTCAGTTAGTGTTTGGATCCCAAAGTATAGGAATTAATAAGAATATAGAACATAAAACTAGAGAAATAAGCACAGCTAGATCATGAAGAATGCTGGGTGCTAAATTTTTCTTAAAGTCAGTAAGGATTATTAAAGAATTGTAATCAGAAAAAAAATGCTGTAATCAAATTTGCATTTAAAAAGCTATTGTTGGTCCGGGAGTTTGGCCTAGTGGTAGAGTGCTTGCCTAGCATGCACAAAGACCCGGGTTCGATTCCTCGGTACCACATACATAGAAAAAAGCCAGAAATGGTGCTGAGGCTCAAGTGGTAGAGCTCTAACCTTGAGAAAGTCCAAGGACAGTGCTTAGGCCCTGAGCTCAAGCCCACGACTGGCAAAAAAAAAAAAAAAAAAAAAAAAAACTGTTGTTGGAGGGTGAAAGCTAAATGAAGGTAGGAAAGCCCAGTCTCCTAGTAGCAATCCAAGAACTGATATGGCAGTTGTCTGAACTTTAGAAAAATAAGAGATTTAAGACAGACTTGATGAGCCACTTATAGCTTTAGGTAAGAAAGATAGGGAGCATAATCTGAGATGATTCCTAGGTTTCTACTTCTGCTAAAAATGGTATTGTCATTGTTCAGAGAGGGATTATGGAAGGACAAACATGTTAGAAACATAGAAGCATAGTCTATTTTTTTTACACACACAAAAAAAGTTTAAATTCCAAGCCATATAAACAGCAATGTCCTGTCTCAGGAAAGTAGATGTTACAAAAAGCTACACAGCCATCACCCCCAGAAATCCAAAATCACTACTTTGCCTTTTTGCTGCATCAGCTAAAAAAGCCTTAGATGCCATGTTTACTATACTGCAGGCTGACTTCAAACCAGTAGGTGTAATGGTTTTGAGTGTTTAGCACACAAAGCATCTACTCAGAATGGCCCAAGAGCTGTAAGGAAACCTAAGACACAACCCTAGCTCTGAAGAAGGAACAAACGATGGAGGATTGTATTTGTTGAACCTATGTACAAATTCAACACCATGGTGCTTGTGCCTTAGAGTGCACCTGTCGGCAGTTTGTGGCGGCTTCTGAGCCAAAGCAGAGGGGAAACCAAATGGAAAAACAAAACTGTAAAGAAAGCCCAGGCTATGAAGGTATACGCATGTCAAAATGAAACCAAGAAGCTTTGGGATTGTTCACCCTCTCCTCCTGAGCCGAGCCCTCCTCTCCTCACTCACTCATTGGGCGGTCTGACCTGGCTGCCAGTTTCCTCTACCCGTGAACTGCCCTGCCGTGCATCATAGGGTAAGGAAAAGCAGCAGTGCCACAGCCATAACCCAGATCGGCAAGACGGGACAGAGCTTTAATGCTACCTGGAGGTCTCCCTGGGCTGACTTTGTATCCTGCAGCTTTGGTTGTACCCAGAGGTCTGCCTGGACTTGTCTTAAATCCAGCTGCTTTGGTGGTTCCCGGGGGTCTGCCTGTGCTGGTCCGGTAGCCTACCGATTTGGTGGTTCCTGAAGGCCGGCCTCGCTTACCGGATCGATTGAGGCTTTTCTTTTTCTTTAGTTCATCTTTTATCTCTATGCTTCTGCCATTCGTAGTCTGCAAATGTGTTTCATTTAATGGGTCTTGCCTCGGACAAACCATTGGTTTGTGGCTGACTGCGTGACTGTATTTGCTTTGCTGGGAGGCATATAAGTCAAACTGATCAGCGGCTCTCATGGCATCTTCACTGAGACAGGAAGGTTTGCCAGGCCCACAGAAGACTGGATTACTGCTGGCAACCGGATGCATCATTTTCAAATCGAGAGTCATCAATGGTGAAGGGCATAGTCTAATTTTAATACTTTATTTAAGATACCTAGGAAATGCAGAAAACTTTATAAATTATTTAGTGTTTCATTCTAGAGATCAGAAGAAATGATGGACCAAAGAAAAGGCCATTGAAAAGGTAGTTTTATTTCACTTCCCAGACACTGACAAAACATATTGTTCTTTTTGTTTCTTTCCCTTTTTTCTTTTTTTCATATATTTTTATTGTACTTAATAGAAGGGTTACATTATATTCACCAGATAGAAGGTGCATTACTTCACAAACATTGATACCCTTTCTCATGTCTTGGTCCCCATTTCCCTCCCCCGACCCCCGCCCCTCATCTTGTTTTCCTCCCTTCCCTAGCCAACTTCAAATAACCAAATACGCATATATACAATATATCAGATAACCAGGTGAAATACTGTAGCAATATGAGATAACCAAGGGACAGCAAAAGAAATGAGAGATAGCATAGTACATTAAGGACAACAATCACTCATTATATGGCTTTTGTTTCCTTATCCTGGAGGTCCTTACTTTAAGTGTTATACTATCTGGCCTTATGTCTCTAGATTTTGTGCTATTGTAAATCTCTGCTAGGAGAGCCCAAGGTTTCTACTGATTATGACAAAGGAGGGAAACCATTGAGCCTATGTTCCTTTGAGTCTGGCTTACTTCACTTACTATTATTTTTTTTTTTTTTGCCAGTCCTGGGCTTGAGCTCAGGGCCTGAGCACTGTCCTTGGACTTTCTCAAGGCTAGAGCTCTACCACTTGAGCCTCAGCACCACTTGCAGCTTTTTTCTATGTATGTGGTGCCGAGGAATTGAACCCGGGTCTTCATGCATGCTAGGCAAGCACTTTAACCACTAGGCCAAACTCCTGGCCCCTTAATATGATTTTTTAAGTCTTTCCATTTCCTTACATATGGGGCGATGTCGTTCTTTCTGACAGCAGCATAGAATTCCATTGTGTATAAATACCACATCTTGTTGATCCAATCATCAGAAAAGTTTAATATAATCAATTTAGCCAGTTTTTGATGTATGTATAAGAACAGGTGGCACACACATGTTAAAGAAACACTGCATTTTAAAGTCTCACACACATAGTCAGCTCCATGATTCCTTATTCATTTATAACATTGTTAAAGAGGGTATTTCCTTAATTTAGTGTTTACCAAATACTTACCCACACAAATCATAATAAAAGAATGCGTGTATCTTCTCTGCTATCAAAACTAATCTCTTATATTCACAGTTCATCAACAGTGAAGACAGGATATTTGGAAGGCTCTTCATATGTACTAGTTTGGGGCTTTCTGTAACACCTAACTTTAGAACAGAATATGCTCAGATCTTCCTACTCCTTCAGGTTCAGGGATGATGGTGTGGAGAATCTACTCCAAACAGCAAATTATTTTGAATTGGACACACATGCCACGCATTTATGGCAGCCTAGCATTTGGCATCTGTCACATTCCCAGTCAACAAATGCAGGAGAAAATGACTTTTCCCCCCTTCAGGCATTACACTACAGAAAAACCATGATGACAGGCCTTCTCTGTTATAATGTTTTGTGGGAGGAGAGAAGTTCGTTTCAAATTAATTTATGATGTGTGAAAAGTGCTAGAAATATGCTTCACTGCACCTGGAAGCATAGTATGTACCACTCCCTTGGAAAAATCCATTTGAAGGACTCTGGGGAAAGACACTGACCCCTCCTCCTGCGACAGGTTTGCAAGTTACATACTGCTATTCAGAAGCATGGAACCAATTTAAGAAGTGAAAAGGGTCTGTTCACTAGAGAGGTTGGGAAAGTCAGCACTAAATACCACTGCAATGTGTATAAGTGGAGACTAGAGGAAATTATGCCTACCAGAGCTACGTTCACAAGTTTTACAAAAAACAAATCTAGTCCCTTTCTTTTATAAGAAACATATTTCTCATCATTGGAGTCTGTGCCAAGCAATAGGCAGTTTTTCATCCTATTTTGCACTAATGCACTCTTGTCAATAGTCAATTGGTCCCATTTGATGTAGGGCGTATTACACACATCAAGAGACTTGGTTACAATCACCAAATGTGTCAGGCCCTGATTAAAGTTGTTCTTCCTGCGGGCTTATGGATCCATATCTGTTTTGTTGCTTCCCAGCACTCATAACTCAATGATGAGCTTTTCCTCAAAGCTAGGATGTTTTGTTGGCACCTGTATTTGTTCATTAATACTGCAACTGCACACAATTATAAAACAATTTTATGGCTATATCAGTTTTTCTCAGAAATAAAAATTTGTATTAATTAGCGACAAAAAATAGATGAATAGGAAATCAAAGTGCAACATTTATCTTTGGGACTCATTTTTATAGTAAATTTTATATTGTTTAAGACCTAACTATCAGGTAAAAACAAAATCTGTAGTAATAGAAGCAGTGTAGTTATAGAATTCCAAAGCCATTCATAGGTGTTTCTGAATATTTGTTTTGAATCTAGGAAAGGCAAGTAGATGTCAGGGATAAGGAAAAGAACAGAGCCCTAGAGATGGATGATGTGAGAGCTACAGGCTGGCAAACATATGGGAATTCCAGAAGCTATCATTTAAGATAGAACCACTGGGCTTAAGACCTCGGTAAGTTATACATGGAAGAAGAATTCGGTGTAAAACAAACAAACAAACAAAAATACCTACCATACCAGAAGCCAGCATGCAGCTGCTTCAGAGTTTAAGGTAAGCTTGTAGACTCAAACACATAATAGTAATGAAGAAACATCACTGAGACAAGGTCCTGTTATCTGGAGATCAGTTTCTTGGAACACCAATTCATAAATGCAAAGACTAAGAAGATAGGTTTAAAAATAATCACTGTTAGCCAGGCAAGGTGGCTCATGCCTGTAATCCTAGCTACTCAGGAGGCTGAGATCTGAGGATCAAAGTGCAAAGCCAGCCCAAGCACAAAAGAACTGAGATTTTTTTTTTTTTGGCCAGTTTTGGGCTTGAGCTCAAGGCCTGAGCACTGTCCTTGGACTCTAGCTCAAGGCTAGAGCTCCACCACTTGAGCCTCAGCACCACTTCTGGCTTTTTTTCTATGCACATGGTACGGAAGGATCGAACCACCCGGTATTTTGGCTTATGTGCCATCCCTAACTCATAGCATTTCTCATAACTTCCCAGGCTATGGCAGGAAACTAGAAATGTGATTCAATGATGTAAACCAATAGAAAGGGAAAGAATAAAGATAATCTACAGTATACTAATTGCCACATAACTGGACTCCACAGAGATGGAAAAGTCTTTTAAGTTAAAACTGATTAGAAACCTCATTTTTAAAAGCCAAGGATGGGTCCATAACCTAGTGGTAGAGTACTCACCTAGCATGAACAAAGCCCTAGGTTCAATTCCTCAGTACCACATACACAGAAAAAGCCAGAAGTGGCATTGTCACTCAAATGGCAAAGCTCTAGCCTTGTGCAAAAAGTGTCCAAGGACAATGCCCGTCCCCTTAGTTCAAGCACCAGGACTGGAAAAAATAAATAAAGCCGTCCATGAAGATTTTTGTTTTACCCAGGATATTGATAATCACACTGAAGAGACTAGTTAGTAAATGGTTTCTTAGAATCCAATTACAGTTGAACTATTATATAATAATTGAATCCTTATTTTTTTAATGTACCAAAAGTAATAAATCCATTCAAACAATATATCTTATACAGCTTTCAAATGAAAAGGTCTTGAGTAAAAGCTCTGGCAAAATACTTTTTATGTTAGCTTTCAATTCTTCTCTCTGGTTACACAGATTCCCAATTATTGTTACTACAGTGACTCCCATTGATAATAGCACTATAGGAATAACACTTAACTTCTGAAGGTTTCCTGTTGCCTTCGACTTTCTTCTTACTGTTTTCATTTTCAATTGGGATAAATAAAGACCATCAAAGGATTCCTTATGACACTTCAAATGATCTATTAGTGACTTACACACTTGGCTCTAGTACTCTTCCTATGTTCTCTAAGCAAAATTTGATCTGAGGATCTCATGATTATTTTGCCGTTTTTACCACTGATGAGAAAAATAAGATTAAGTATGTCTTATAGCTTTTTAATGGCCAGAAGATATCCAAGAAAACATATTCTTAGAGAAAAGAAAGAAAATATATTCTTTTTTTCATATATTTTTATTGTAATTAATAGAAGGGTTACATGATATTTGCCAGATTGAAGGTGCATTAATTCACATACATTGATACCCTTCCACCTGTCTTGGTCTCCATTTCCCTCCCCCCCACCCTCACCCCTCATCTTGTTTTCCCCCCTTCCCTAACCAATTTCAAATAACCAAATAGAAATATATCCGATATATCAGGTAACAAAGTGAGATACTGTAACAATATGAGATAACTAAGGGACAGCAAAAGAGATGAGAAAATATATTCTTTATTATGTAAATTTCCCAAGGAAAATACTTACAATGATGAGAGTTTGGCTGGTACTCTAATTTTGTTTTATTCAGAATAAAAATTGAATATATTTCTAAAGTACTTTCTTCTAGTTACATTAAAAATTCTCTCCAAGCTGAGCGTGGTGGGTCACGCATATAATCCTAGCTACTCAGGAGGCTGAGATCTGGGGATCAAGGCTCAAAGCCACCCCAGGCACAAAAGGACTTGAGACTCTTATCTCCAATTAACTTCTAGAAAATGGGAAGTGGAGCTTAGCTCAAGGGTAGGGCAGTATCCTTGAGCTGAAGAGCTGAGGGACAGCGCCCGGGCCGAGTTCAAGCCTCTGGCAGGAAACTTACCTTGCAGTAATTTTACTGTTAAGCTCATTATAACAAGAGTCCCATTCTTCCCTTTTTCATAGCAATATTTGACTGATATGTAAGAATGTGCATAGCTATAGTTTCTATTGTGACCTTTCAGCACACCTATACATTGGGCTCTCATCAAATAAAGATAATCAATACATTCATCACCTTATGCATTTATCATTTCTCTCTCCATGGCATTGTGGAATAAATGCATTTTCTTATTGTTATAGTCACGCTATGATACATTAGAATAGTAGAACTCTTTCCTCCTATCTGTGACACTTCATCTTTTGTCTAGATTATCCCTCTACCTTCTTTTCTCTATTATTCCTAGCCTCTGCTGATTATTTTACTCTTAATTTCTATTATTTCAGCATTGAGTTTGATGGGTCTTTTTTAATTTTTATTTTATTATCGGAATTATGTATAAAGGGCTACAGATATGTATAGAGGTACATTACTTCTCATACATTGATATCCTTCTCAGGGTTTTATTTTTTTGTGTCTTTTTTTGCTTTTTTTTGTTATGGTACAAAGGTGTGAACTCAAGGCCTTGTACAAGCTAGATAAGTGCTCTAAAGTTCTATCTAATACTTCTAGCTCTTCTTGGCTAGGCCAGCCTACTTGTTATGTTTCCATGCATAGCTGAGGTCATCTGTATGCATCATTAGGCTCAGTTTTATCTGTTGAAACTGGGTCTTGCAAACTTATTTACGCTGGCCATCCTGAAACCATCATTTTCACCATCTTACCTTCCCATGTAGCTGGGATGACAGGCAGGTAGCTCTGAACATATATGTTAGGTAGGATAGAGTCTCCCAGGCTAACCTGAAGCTTCTCTGCTCCTAGTCTCCACCACCTGAGCAGGAGGATTAGAGGCATGAACTATCGACATCCAGCCTGATTCCAGTATTTTAGATTTCATGGTCTTTCCTGTCTTGGCCTGGCTAATTTCATTTACCATAATGTTCTCCAAGCTCATCAGTGGTATCACAAATGATAGTATTTCATGCTTTATATTGTTGATAATAATTGATTGTGTATGACAGACCATTTTTCTTTATCTAGCATCTGAGAGTTGCATAGTGATTCCATATCACCAAGATTGTGAATATTGTTGCAATAGTCATTGGAATGCAGGTATCTCTCTCACATACTAATTTTATTTCCCTTGGATGTAAATCCAATGTTGAAATATCTGAATTATATGGTAATTATACTATTTGTTTATTTTTTAGGGACCACCATACTCTTTCCATAATAGCTGTTCTAATTTACATTCCCTTCAACAGTGCATGAGTTCCTGAATCTCCAAAACTCCATCACTGCTATTTTTGTATGCCTTATAATGGTCACTCTAAATGGGAAAAGTGACTTTTGTGGGTTTAATTTACATTTTTCTGATATAATTTTTATGTACTTGGTAGCCATTTGTATGTCATTTTGAAAAATTTCTACTCAGGTCTTTTTCTCATTTTTAACTGTATTAGTTATTTTGGAGGTTGTTTCATTCTATTGCTTTTGGGAGTTTCATACAGATTCTGTTTACTGTCAGTTACATAATTCCCATATATCTTCTTCCATTCTATTAAATTATCTGTTGACTCTATTGATGGTTTCATTTGCTATGAAAAAGCTTTCTACTTTGATTTAATTGCATCTGTCTATTTTTGCTTTGTTGGCTAGGCATTGCAATCTTTGCATTCATATGCAAAAGAATATAGGCCACAGTTATTTATTATTTCTCTATATTTTCTTCCAGCAGTTTCAGAGAAACTACTGGAAACTTCTAGAGACATAGAAAGTTATAAAATCATAAATGTTGCAAAATATTAAAACTTATCCTTTGATATTTATCCCTGTCTCCAAAAAAGTTTTTAGAATCATGTTCTTCAGAAATGTATAGATAAGAGAAAACAGTACAAAATTGAATTCTAGCATATTCAATCTATTATGCATTACACTTTAGTGGAAAGTCTAACTTCAAATGAAAACTTCTAAATGTCACTTTAGAAAATGAGATGAAACCCACAGATGAGATAGAATGTAAATTAATCTAAGTACAGAAATCAGTATGTAGGTTCCTCCAAAAATGTAAAAACAGAACTATCATATTTGTGGGCAGCTATCAGAAGGAATGTAAGTCAACATGCAATAGAGATACCTGTGCTTCCATAATTATTTCAGCACTAGTCACATTAGCCAAGTTAGGAATCAATGTGTCTATCAATGGATGAATGGATAAGAAAGATGTGAAACACACACACACACACACATACACATATATATAAATATATTAGGCATATTTATATATTATGTATATAAATATAGGATTAGAATAATATATAGCATATATAACAGATGTACTATCTATTATAAATATATTATATAGATTCTTTTGAATCCTAAAAAAAGGATGGATTCATATCATTTACAGAAAAAAAGTCAGATTGTACTCTCTACCTTTCTCACCTGGAGATACTCATGTTAAGAAAAATGAGCAAAACTTAGAGAAATAAGAATTTCCTATATTTTCCATATGTAGAATGTAGATGAAGAATCAATGGGAAGAAGAGGGAAGAAGAGAAAAAATAGAGGGAAGATGGGGACCAGACAGGGGAACAAGGGGTGAATATGATAAAAAAAAACACTTACATAGATGTATATATATATATATATACATATATATGAAAATGCCACAGTAAAATCTATTCTATGTAATTAATATATGAGGTACCAGAGAACATTTCCATCTAGAAAAATTGTCTTCAGTTTTCCCATTGTGTTTATTAGATAATTGAGTGCTTAGAATTTCCTACTGATAATAGAAAGAAGAATGAGAGAACTTCATCAGCCAAAGGATTTTCTAATCTGCTGGCTATTGTGGCAGTGATTCTAGTTATCTTTAACTAAATAAAATGTTCTTTTTATACATAAATTTTATTGTAATTAATAGAAGGGTTACATATTCGCCACATAGAAGGTGCATTACTTCACATACATTGATACCCTTTCTCATGTCTTGGTCCCCATTTCCCTCCCCCCCACTCCCACCCTTCATCTTGTTTTCCCCTCTTCCCTACCAATTTCAAATAACCAATTACGCATATATCCAATATATCAGATAACGAAGTGAAATACTGTAACAATATGAGATAACCAAGAGACAGCAAAAGAGATGAGAGATAACATAGTACATTAAGGACAACAATCACTCATTATATGGCTTTTGTGTTCTTATGCCACTGGAAAGATGTTAACTGTTCAATGATTGGTAGTGTGCAGTTAGTGTCATCAATTGTTCTATCTTATCCAATTGAGAACATGTAGGAAATCTACAAAGGAAGCAAAAATATTGTGAAATTTCTGTTTGATCCTTATATGTTTTCAGATCAATGGACAGGGTTCTCAAATGCTCTAAAATATATTAGGTAAGAGACAAATGTGGATTAAAACTCTCTTTTCACACAAGAAAACCCCATTTCAAACTAAAAGATAAGATCTTATGATATGACTATATACTTTAATATAACTTCTCTTTTCACTTACTTTTCACTTTGTGGCTTTCCAGACTTTTACATCAATTTCCCTTTACTTGACTCTTTGTTCTCTCAAATTTCTTGGCATTTTAGAATTTTATCTTTGTCTTATCTGCTTTTCTACTCATACCCATTGTAGATCTTCCTTTTATAAAAGCTAGGTCAAGCCAGGCACTGGTGGCTCACACCTGTAATCCTAGCTACTCAAGAAACTCTAGTCTCCAATTAACTACCAGAAAACTGAAAGTGATACCCTGGCTCAAAGTGGTAAAGCTCCAGCCTAGAGCACAAAAGCTCAGAGACAGTACCCAACCCCTGAGCTCAATCCCCATAACCCACCAAAAAAAAAAAAAAAAAAAAAAAAAACCCAAATAAAAAAAGTTGGCTCAGTAGTCTAACCTGAGCACAGATTGTGTTACATTTTTGTTCTTTCCTTTAGAAATAGTACTCCCAAAAGATATAACAATCTAGTAAGAATATGTGACACATTTTAATATGATACTCAACCACAGAAACAAAGCATCTGAAAAAGACAATCATAGCAAAACTTTGAATCCTACACATTATTAAATGGTTTTCAGTACAACTGTGATCAAGACATAGAATCAATGGAACTATCAACCCTGCTTTCAGAAAGAATTCAAACAAGATTTTGTAGAAGAATGACATATTGTCTATTTAAAAGAAGTTGCTCATTCCATAGTGATATATCATCACCCACTTCCTGAAAACTTGTGAATTCAGGAATTTATCCCTTTACCCCCACAGCTTTTCCCACAAGGATAGCTCCATAGTTGGTGTTTAATAAATGTGTATTGACTTGAATTAATGTCAGAACTAACTCCAGTCAAGTTGTCAATAACCATCAAAAATGTAGTTAAATAAATGCATATATTTCTTTACAGTAAGCTCTTTACATTT
The DNA here is from genome assembly GCF_031878675.1 of Megascapheus bottae. NCBI lineage: Eukaryota > Metazoa > Chordata > Mammalia > Rodentia > Geomyidae > Megascapheus > Megascapheus bottae. The sequence goes on along the minus strand of NC_143511.1, from coordinate 52,061,871 downwards.
ATTTACATTGAGAATCATGAAAAGTCATCGTCTTCATAACATCTAATTGCAAAAGGTAATCATAACTGATGAGCTAATACAATTATACACCTCCTGTGATGATCATCAGTTGAGCCACCAAGATCACATCAACACCTTGAAGTGGGTATTAAAATGTCTATGTATAGAAGAGAAAACAAGCTAATAAACACACCTAACAAGAAGTGAAAATTGGGGAACTAATTGGACCTTAAGAACACTAACTTCACCAACAGATTAATCCACTGATAAATTTATAGTTGAAAGGACTACAATAAGGTGGAATATACTTGGGAGAAGTGGGTTACTTGAAGATGTGTCTAGTGTCTGTTCATTTCTGCTCACTCTCTCTGTTTACAGACTGTTGGGAAATGAGTTGCTTTACTCTGCCATGCTATCCTGCCACCACGATATTCAATACTCTTCTACAGCACAAGCTCAGACCCTTGATATAAAATGACCATTGACTGAAATTTCTGAAATCATGAGTCAAAATTAATTGTGCTTTTTTTTGAAGTTTTTTGGATCAGGACTTTTTTTCACCACAATGGAAAGCTAACTCACACACAACCTCTCATAACACTTTAAATGTCCATTGCAACAAATTAAGCATTCTTGTCATTTATTTTTGCATATTTCAGGTTTTATTCAATAACTTTTCTCCCACCATGCCTGTTATTCATCTTTCACTTATCTATAAGAAAACAATTTCTTTGTTCATTAAATATAGAAGATTACTGACAGAAGTTAGGTCATCCTCCTTATTTACTGCTGAAAACTACATTCCTTTCTTTGGCAAACAATGCACTTGGTTAATAAAAACTCCATTATCCTCTCTAAACAAGACTGCTACAGAGGTGAAACTCAATTTCTACAGCAGAGGCAAGCAGATGGCTCTTCATGGCTCCCCACTGGTCAGGCCACAGAATGACTCTGATGGCAGCCAGTTGCCTGCCCTCTCAGGATGAGACCCACAAATACAGCTGCTCACAGGGGAGAGAGCTAGGCAAGAGAGACAGAAAAATGACTATCTAAAGGGGAAAGAAGCAAGATGGATAGAGCCAAGCCTGTAGATAGGGCCACAGGCTCACTTAGAATTGGTTTGTTTTACCAAATAATTACTGCAGAGGAATAAAGACCATTGATGTACAAATTCAGTTATGTCATGGGACGAAGCATACTATTCAGTGTGATGCCTGGGCTTCTTGCCCATAATTAAACTTACCATATAAAATGAGCCTGCTTTCCTGCATTAAAAAGATGAATAATCTTTATTTCTGGTGTAAATCATCACTATTAATTTTTAAATGCCCTCATTTAGAAATTACAAAAAAGAGGAGCAATTTAAGCTCATTGCTAAATGATAATCCTTTTGTAAAATTTGAGTTTATCAAACATTTTAACCATTGTTTTGGCTTATCTGGAGCAAGATCAAATATACTACCCTTCTAAGACAAAGTATACTATCCTTTTTTCATATAATTTTTATTGTAATTAATAGAAGGGTTACATTATATTCATCAGATAGAAGGTGCATTACTTCACAAATATTGATACCCTTTCTCATGTTTTGGTACTATCCTTCTTTTACAAATTTAAGACCAGTTGGATGACAAAACTTGCTCAGTGCCTTAACTTGTGTTCTGTAAAACATGGAAACTGATTCAGCCGCTAAGGACTTCTAATCAAACCCCAGGTTGGCACTTCTTACCATGTACTTTACCTTTGAAGGAAGGGTCATCTATGGAGAGCCAACTACTTGTCTCTTTCAACTCCACAGCCAGGGCTGGTGAGCCTGTGCCTTATTGAATATCCCTTGGCCAGAAGTTGTAACCCTTCAACCACCATCAAGGTGTCCCATACAAGATGTTCTACATCTTTATTTTGCACTGGGCTGAATTACGTCTACAGTATTCTGTACTCTAAGTAGTGGGTATCACCCTGGACCTTAATTGCTTAGTAATTTCTCATCTCTAGCATATGGGTGCCTTTTCTAAGTGGGCCTATGAGGCTTTCCATGATAGACCCCCCAGTTACCTCTATTCTCATTTCTGCCCTTCACACTCTGCATCCAGTCATCTTCCTCCCTTAACGTTCCCCCCCACTATACCCTGAAAATTAGCATATTTTTCCTGAGATGTGTCTGTTTCAGTTCTCTTCTTTGTCTCTCTCTGCAATGCTATCTCAACAGATATCTTCTCCGAATAATTGCTTTAAAGCAATGCCCCCTCTCCACCTTGTTATTTTTCTTGCTTTATTTTTTTGTCCTAATTTTGAGCTCTTCCTTTAAATCACACATCATCTTCAACTGATTTTACACAATTAGTATGATTAAGAAATATATCCCTGGGCCAGGAAGTTTGACCTAGTAGTAGAGTGCTTGCCTAGCATGCACAAAGATCCGAATTTGATTCCTCAGTACCAGGTTCCTAGAAAAAGCCAGAAGTGGTGCTGTGGTTCAAGTGGCAGATCATTAGTCTTGAAATAGCACAAGGACAATGCTCAGGCTCTGAGTTCAAGCCCCAGGACTGGCAAAAAGAAGAAAGAAATATATCCCTCCCTAAAATAAATGGTAACAGTCTCATATCCACAATTTCAGGATATGTTATTTAGAAACAAGGCCTTGAAACTGGTGATTAAAGTTGATGCTTAACTCAACCTAACTAGTGTCCTTATTTTTTCAAGGCATACATTTGGACATAGAGAGAAACAGCAGGGACAAGCCCACAAAGAGGAGATATGATGTCCTGTGAGGATGCAGGGAGAAGGTAGATATTTGCAATTCAAAGATACAAGTCTCATGAAAAGGCCACCTGTCAACAACTTGATCTTGGAGCTCTAGCATCTAGGACTGGGAGAAAATGAATTTCAGTTTCTTAATCACACCCCCACCCTCACCCCCAGACTGTGGTACTTTATTATTGCAACACAGGTAAGCTAGTACAATTGTCTCTGGTATCTGTTAGAATATGACGTTCCTATGAAAAAGGATTTTATTTTGTGCACTGCTGTAGACTCAGTGCCAAGAAGAGGACACAATAAATATTTTGAAATCATTGAATAAGCAAAGAATGATTTTAAAATTACTTAACAAGAGTCTGAAAAGGATCTCCAAATACTTGATTACCAAAATGGTTTGTGCTACCTGAATTAATTACACCACAGAAGATATCTGGGAACCCTTTTGTTAAACATAGTTTTCTACTCTAATGGGAATTGACCTGCTCTGTGTTTGCATCCAGAGCCACTAATGTATTGTGTCAGGACCAAGAAACAGAGGATTATAATATGTGCTCAAAGGAAGGCTGTTATGGGGCATTTGTTATTAAGAAAATTACAAAAAAAAAGAACCTACAGCAAAAATCAATCTGGAATTAAAAGGATAGCACACAACCTGCCTCCCCTGCATGTCTTACAGCTAATCACTTTCAGCATTTCTACAGCTACATAACTATGGCTTTATTATAACAAACAACACATTTGAATGCCGGCATGCCCCTCAGTTGTGTCAACATCGCTACAGCTTCTGTCCTCATATTCTTAGAACAAAGGAGCAGCAAATTGCCAATCAACACATTGATTGATAGTCTCATAGCTCTCTTGACTGCTTTTCCTGGGGTGGCTAATATTCTTTGGAAGATAAAACATATTGAACTCCTTCAGGCATTTCTGTCTCTGATAACTTTTTGACATGGGCAGTTAGGGTCAGACATTCTCCACCAGTTCAGTAAATGAACCAAGTCGAAAATTGATTGCAAACTCAAAAAGAAAAAAAGAAAAATAAAACTTCAAAAGCTAGAGTTATCTCACTTGATCAAAGAACATGTCTGCTTACTGCTAAAATTGTCTTAGTGATAGGAAATTGCATGTACGTCTTCATGATTTCCATTTATAAATGTATGAGGTGAAGAAAATATTTGTAGCAGACTTTTAGAGAACAGAGAAAAATTGAAAATATTGTATTACAGTTTCACCAAATTCTCTTTTATACCCTGAATGATCAGCTGACCCTTCTACTTTCACTATTACTATCAAGAAGTGCAGATGAATGGGCTAGAGTAATGGAGCATCTGCCTGACAAGTTCAGTTCAATGAAGAATGTGTCCAAGATCATTCATTAAGGAACAGACCACATATCTCATTCCAACATTACAGTGTCTGCTGGTGACAAAGCTATCGCCTTTTTGGAAAGCCATCCCTTACCATGTTATCAATCTTTGAGATTCATTAGGGTAGAACTAGCAACTGGATCTGAAGAAAGGAAAAGTATCCTAGGCCCTCTTGTCCATGGAAGTGGAAACAGAAGGAGGAAGAAGAAGAGGAGGAGGGGGAGAGGAAATGACAACAAAAAAGCAAGGATTCATTTTTCATATATTTTTATTGTAATTAATAGAAGGGTTACATGATATTCACCAGATAGAAGGTGCATTACTTCACATACATTGATACCCTTTCTCATGTCTTGGTCCCAATTTCCCTCTCCCTACCCCCACCCCTCATCTTGGTTTCCTCCTTTCCCTATCTGACTTCAAATAACCAAATACGCATATATGCTATATATCAGATAACCAGGTGAGATACTGTAACAATGTGCGACAACCAAGGGACAGCAAAAAAGATGAGCGATAA